>NW_027526436.1:873185-1325296 GCF_048455015.1 Haemaphysalis longicornis
GTTCAGCTGTTCATTGAATAAGGCCATGTTCGGATGCATAATAGCACTGTAAAGAAGACATCCCCTCATATACTCCTCTACTCGCAAGAAATTTCCAAACGCAACAAAAAAAATAATTGCTCTTATGCAATGATCACTCGTTTCCTTATTGGGTGCACCTCATGCCCCAAGTTTAGCTTTGGCACGTGAAACACCAATTTGAACCTTCAAAATTAAGAAGACTAGTCGTGTGGCGAAAAGGATGTTTACGAACTGCAACACGCTTGGCTTTCTGTACGTTGTTGAAACGGTGTGAAATAGGTGTTCAGTTGCAAAAAAAGAACAGCGGAGCTGGGGGTCGACCTAGTTTCTTCCGGTGTTGCTAGGTTTTGTTATGTTTGCTAAGGTTTACAATGTTCTTGCTAAGCCAGGATGACCGCTCAGGGATGAGGCCAAATTTAACCAGATTTTACAAGGCTGTTCCAGTGTGCCCGCCTTCCCCCCCCCCTCCCCATTTCCAGGAGATCCAAGAGGGAAACAAGGTAGGTCGGCCCCCAGCGTTGCTGTTTCTCCAGCCTTGCACTACTATTGCAAGCTGCCCGAATTTTTTTACCTTTTAGAATCCAAAAAAGACTAGTACCTTTGAAATGGTACAGTAAGAGGTGCGGATACGCATACGCCCCTTGTGCTCACACTCTAACAAGCTCGAAAGCCGGCTTCACTGTCATAATACCCTATCTGTGGTGGTGCACCCTTTACAGGCGCCCCAGTTTTTTCTTTGTATGTTTTTGCTAATGTTGCCGAAACTACCTCCTGAAGCTTAAAGAGCTTCACTGGTAATAAATTATGCCAATTCATATTGCTGTAAACATCGTGACGCACAAGCCCCCCCCCCCCCCCCCCGCCCGCTTGTAGAGAATGTTCAGTCCACCCGTGTAAACATGTACAAAATGCCTCCAAAATTGGAGGTCTCTACACATTTTTTCTTCGTTGGCGGTCTTTTCTCACACCCTTTTTTCTTTACGCCCTGTTTCTTAGTTTCGAACACCCTAATATGTAGCTTTACACCCTTCTGGGAAAAATGGTGTTGAAATAATGAACACCCTTTTTGAAAGGTGTTGAGGTGGCAGGGAAGATTTGTATGATATTTAATAAAATTCTTTTAGTTACGGATCAGAAAAACTACCGCGTAATTAAAAAGTTTTTGCAAATCCACGTGTTGATTTGTATATTCTCGTAGTAAAATCCATACTTCCAAAATTAGCGCTAAAATATCAGTTTTTTGCGACAAGCCCACCGACTCCATCTGGGGGCTTTCCTCTGCTGGGTATAAAAGCAAGAACAACACATGTATTGCTAGGTAAGTATGCATTCCCTGTACCGCTTGCATCCCGTGTTCCAACTGTAACTTGTACGTATTGGCAGTTTGTGTTGAATGCTGCGCGCTCCGCCGTTTGACATTGCCTCTGCGCAAGCCATCACCTCAAAAAAAGGGTGTGAGACTCCACACCCCTTTTTTAGGGTGTTGAGCATCCTCAACACCCTTTTTTAAAGGTGTTGAGCTCATCACCCTTTTTTCATCCATACACCCTTTTTTTTTGCCAAAACACCTTTTAAGGGTGTTAGCCATGGGACAAGATTTTTACACCCTTTTCGGCCCGAAAGGGTGTAAAAAAGTTTAGTGTGCACTTTCTGCCAACGCGAAGCCGGAAGCCCATTTGGACCACCTTCTGCTGACCTGATTTAAAGCTTTCTGTTAAACTTTGCGGCCGCGCCCACAAAGTTCAACCGAGCTAAAGTTTTAAAATGCTAAAACTTTCCATCAGAGAGTTTTAGCACTTCGTATGATCCGTCTTTTCCGTTGTTCCCGTGTTGCCGGGACCCGACTGCGCCTGCGCGCGGGGGGAAGGGTGAGGGCATGGCGATGGCCACCCCGTGAAACTAATCCTCCCTACCGTCACGAATGCGCAAGCACCCAGACGAGCCCCGTCGACACGGTACGCACGTACAACACGGGGCATACGAAGTGCTAAAACCCTGTAATGCCCTCCGAGGTTAGTTCCGCGCAGTAGTTCTCTCCGTTTCTCGGCGCCCGCTCCGTCGACTTCCCTCATAACCCTTCCCCAACCCTCCTTCCTCAACGCTCCTCTCCCGCTGCTGTTTCCCTTTCCTGGCGCGCGATCCCCGGCTCACGCTTCCCGGATAACTCAGCTTCAACTGTTTCTGTGTGAATCTACAAAAACAAAAAACAAAAAAAAATTACTCCCCCCTCCCCTCGCGGGAACCCCTGTGTAGATGCGACGCATAGGGGGTTCCGTTGTTGTTTCCGTTAGGTTGATTCTCCCATCGCGTGAAACGTGCCGTGAACCCCCTGCCGCGGCTATGACGCAACGTGGCGCGGCTATGACGCAACACAATCCAACACAATCCACTTTAATCCAATGCAATCCAAATCCAAATCCGATCCAATCTAATCCAAGCCAATGACCGTCGCGAGGAGTGTTCGCTATCGGAGAGGAGAGGAGGTGAGCGGCGGAGAGCGCAGCTCGCGCGGCGATGAGAATGGGGGAGGGGTGTGGACGGACAACAACAACGCCGTATGGAGGGACAAGGCGAGTGAATGAGATGCAGTCGCATCTAAAAAGTCAGATAAAAAAACGCAATTCTACCCGCTAAGTTACCTACTAAGTTACATACTAAGTTACATACTTGTTACATACTTACTACATGCTAAGTTACTGTGAGTACAAAGCTATGTTATGGCCATGTTGACCTGTTCATTACAAAAGGGGATTCCCTCGCTGCGGAGTACCCACAACGTTTTTAACATGACACTAACTTTGAAGGGACTCTGCAACGCTTTGGGCAAACGCTTTCCCTATTTCCTTCGCGTCTGGAAGCGGCACTGCGTGATTTACTCGTCGCAGCAGATACGCCATCCGTTTCTGCTGTGCATTTGTTGCATTCTTCTTAGAGTAGCTATCGAATGAATTCATTGCTACAACTTCAGGAAAGCCGGCCAATAGCCGTCGCACCGCTGTAGTGACGTAATTTCAGCAGTTCAAAAACGTTGAGACCGGGAAAGAGAGAAAAATCTTTCGAGCAAGTTTCAAAGTTATCTGATGGGCATGAATCAGTAATCTGTGGCTGAGGTACTTTGCGACCCCCTAATATACGTATTGGATGTCTTTGATGACCGCGTTCTGCAAGCATTTAAGATTTCGAGAAAAGTTGTAAAAAATGTTGCAGTCTCCCTTTAAACAGAACTTTAACGTCATTTAAACGCAACAACTGCTCCAAATACTCTTATGCCGCAAGAACTATTTTCGAGAGGAATGACCTCTCCAACATGGCAGTAACCTAAAACTGAGTACCTGCTTTCGCCACACATCTGCACACACGATGCATCTTTCGCGTTCTTCTGTATATTTATGTGTATGTTTGTGTGTGTTTTGCCCGCGAACGTGACTTGTGAAAGTTATGCTTTTCCCAGTCCGCTATGATCTTGCACCGAGGTGGCATTACTGTTAAAAAAAAATTAAATAAGTTGTGGCGCGAGCTTGCTTTAGGATAGCTAGAACTGCCGCCCCTCGACCATTTCCCTTTGCCACTCGTGCCGTCTAAAAACATTCGTGACGAGATTTTTATATCCGTGAGAACGAGATAAAAACGAGAACGGAAGGAGATAAAAAGGAACGGTAAAATACCGCAAAAGTCAACAACTCGACTTTAACGCGCTCCTGTGGTTACAACATCGTGTAAGGGCGTTGACGTCGCCATGCTCACAATATCCCTTGCAGTGCAAACGGCTCTTAGTTGCCGAACCGCTAAAGTCATGCACTCGTTTATAGGGACGTAACTCACGGTAATACACGTACTAAGACCGCAAGTCCGAGCACTGCTGTGAATAACCGGAGGCGCTGAGGTCAACACATGGTGCGCTCCTGTAAATCCTAGTTTGATGTGAGTCCCGGCCAGTAAGACTTGGTAAGTCCTAGCTTGATGTGTGCCGGTTGGTTTACACGAGTGTGGAAGGTGCACAGGCGGAAAGAACGGGTGCAGAATAAGAAATAAGCACGAGTTACTGGGAATCGTTTCCGAATGAACCGTTATTTTCTAAAATTAAGTTTCCTTTATATGTTATGCACACAATACGTCGCTAGTTACGTTCCGGTACCCGTTCCAGGAATGCAGTCCCTCTCTATGAAGGGACAACACACGGTTCGCTGGTGCGCTCTCAAGCTAATGTACGTATCTTGAAAAACATTGTACCGAAGTTGGCAGCAAAGACGGCTCTATCTTTACGCCGAATTTCGTTAACTGCTCGTAATTAGTTGGTTTACAGTGAAGTTTTAAACATTACGGAATCTCCGTCTTATCTGAATCCGTAGGCTTCTCCGGGAGGAAAACGGGCAGCCCCATTTATTTCTTTTAGAATAAAATTACAGCTGAAGTATGCTCAATGACAAGTTACTTGCAAACGTGATTTGTTTCTGCACTGTTTGGACTGGCCGAGCCTAAGATTCATGGTGAAAAAAACATCGCTTGGCGAAAAAACAGTGAAAGAACAGTGGTGAAAAAACAGGCCGAGTTTCGTTGGTCATCCGTCTTCTCAGAGCGGAAGGGTACATCGATTTGTACCGCAGGAACAAACGTCAATCCTGGATTGGTTGAAACCAAGCAAGAGTACTTGAAGACATAGTTTTCTATTAAGTTGAGCCAAGGTATTACTTTTTCTTTGTCGTTTTAACCAATGTACATTTACCACATTCCCCGTTTTCAATTAAGCTATTTTGATTGCCTGGGCATATTGTCAATCTTTTTTTCAGGAAGGCACTTCCCGAAACCCGAACTCTGACGAGACGAACATGCTTTTGCGGGCGCTTAGACTTAACGGGATATCGGTGCATTTATTTCATACGCTTGTATTCATCTATATTCTTGATAAGGCCTACTTTCCGACATCTGTGCACAATACGACTTAAAAGTTGAGTATTTAAAACGATTTAGTTCGCCGTAGTGGTGGTGTTACTGTTCGCTTGTGCACTTGGAGGTCTGTTCTGGTTAAAAGAAATTCGAACCTTTCTTATGCTCCTTACAACAAGCATCAAAGGCCAAGGTTTTATATACAGCCAAAACCACATTATACACACACACACAAATAGAAATGAGTCAACTTCAGCCTCGTATTTCATTTTTCTACAGCGACCATAAACGTTTTGGTGGCATCAATCCTAGAAGATTTATAGAAGCTCCCAACACAATGTGAATAGATGAAGATACGCAGATGCGGTAAACAGAAGAAAGGTGCCCTTGCGGCAATGGGAAAGGAGGAAAGTAGGTAGAGCCCACACCTGAAGACATGAGTGACGTGGCTGAGGGGACGCCTGTGATTGGCCAGAGATTGTGACGCTATGCAAGCAGGCGGGAGATTGAAAGCTCCTTTGAAGAGGCGCACTTGGATCGCAGCCTCGTGGTTTGACTGGACCAGCGGGGTCCAGTTCTAGCCACTTCCACTTGGTTGCAAATAGGCTCAACAAAGTAGGAGACCAAAAAAAGATGGTTGCGAACCAACAGAAGACAGAAATGGTCTGAATGCCGGATAGGCAAATATCGGGTTCGGCTTCCTCGTCATGGCGTAAAGAAATATGATTGGCTCCGTTCGTCTTGAAGTGTCTCAATACACGTGCCCGCAACGTGGCGCCTTCTGGATGGCTCAAATAGTGTGGAACGCGATGACGACATCACCGAAAATATGTTTCCTCAGCCAATCTTGTAACTCTGCCGAAATCAGCACGTGCACAGCTGTTCTTGGTTGCTTGTAGCGGAGCAAGTCACGTGACCCTTCCCCCCTCCCCTCCCTGCTTTCTTATTTTGCACCAGAGCTGAAGGCTATCTGAGGGAGAGCACAGGATGTTTGTGGTTCTCTCGTGACCTTGAGCAGTGCCTTCAGAACGCCTGCGCACTCTCGCCAGAGAGAAGAACAGGCCTCGGAGTTCGGTAACAACTGCTTGGGGACAACTCCAAGATTCGAAGACCGGTCACAGCGATGTATTCAGCCTGTGTCCTCATCGTTCTTTGCTGGCCATGGCCGGCAGTACTCATGTCACACCGGCTACGGACGAGACCTCTTTAACTGCATTTTGAAATAACACTGAATGCGTCCAATGTGTGCCAAATTGCAAATTCCCGCGGCTTTATCACGTGGATAAGTAGACCTTCTCATGCCTGCCGAGGCATGCAAAATTATTTATTGCACTATAAAAATCTGTTGCACTGCGCTTGCACATTAAAACTTTACCAACTTCCTCCGCTGGCCATATTCCTTTAATACATAAGTAACTGTATTCTTCAGATCAAACGCCGATTAAACCCGTATACCAAACGGAGGTAACATGCGTGGATTATTGACTCGGAGAAGTACGTCAAGCTCAATGGTAACCGGCAAATAAGGACTGGTAATGGGTGGCGATAGTGTGTTGCATACAGACGAAGCACACATTCTATGATAGGGTAAATTATTACCAGCTTAATGTTACGAAGAAATTCGGAACTTCCCGCGATGCTCATCGAGACACGAAGTAACGATTTTCATTTAATTTCATTTATCTTGCCCTTAAAGCCAGAGACTTTACTGAGGGGAGTGGGGTAAAGTTATACACGGAATAAAAGAAAAGCAGCATCATTGATGATACATATTATTAGATGATTCCGACGAAAACAGTTTCAAGTGTAGCTCTTCAGAACGGCGAGGGTTCTTCAATTGCAGCGGTTCACCCGGGGAGGTGGTTTCAGTACTGTGATGTCCGGGGTATAAATAAAATTACGCCAGGAATGGCACGTTATGTTGCGAATAAATTTCTGAAACGAACTTTTTTTTTTCGCCGAATAGTGGGGATTGATCACAACGAACAGCTTTTACCGCATGTTACAACGTTAACGGGGAAAACAGCTGTCAACCGTACGGAATGTCTGAGGGGATCCTTGTTTGTGTCAGCACCAGCGTCAACAAACACCACTCGGGAAGCAAGGCCGTCGATATCTACGTTGTGCTGTGCCGGTTACGCGAATGCCATAAAGATGTTGACGAGTAAAGGAACGCCCGGGCCTACTTCTTGAAAAAACGTGCTCTCCCCTCTCTTACACGGTGCTCGGCTAGTAATTGTATGCAACCGTATTTACAAAGTATGCGGTGCACAAAAGCAATGGCTTAAACTACAGCCAACAATGTCATAGGTTTTGCTCTTTCCACGGCTAATGAACTCGCGATACCACTACTACTTTCCATCTCTCATGAGGTTTTGATGTACACTGCTGGCGGATATGTCTTTGCAAACCGCAGACCGCTCCCTGTGCCATTAGAATCGTTTATTCCACCTCGCCATCACCGAGTTTCTGTAATTCCGAGCTGCGGTGCAGCGCAGTGCATGTTGCACTCTCCTCAAAACTCCGCCTAAAGGGCGCGTCTGACTCACAGTGACCTATCAACGGTGGTCACGTGAATAAAAGTGGCAATTAGACGTCGGGGCCTAACATTTAATGTCACTTCAACTTCTGCGGCGTCATTTAACAGAGCATAGAGACAGAGAGCGAGCGTCTTGCACGAGGGAACAAACTCGAGGAGCTGATATCATAGTTAAGAAAAAAAAGTGAACTTGAGCTGGCCATGTAGTTAGACGAACCGACAACCGGCGGACCAGCAGGATACAGGGTACCAAGAGTGGATACCAAGAGATGGGTCTACAAGAAGGCGAAGACCATTAACACGATGAAGGGATGAAATAGGCAAGTTCGGTGGCAAGGAATGGACTCGAGCAGCTCAGGGCAGGAGCATTTGAAGGTCAGTGGGAGTCCTTAGTTTCTGCGGGGGACCTAGGTTGCTAGCTACTGCTGCTAGTGATGGTTGTGATGATGATAGTTTGATGAAAAGGCTATCTGGCTTACCACGACCTACATCGAATTTGCGCGCACACAAACAGCACTTGTTTGAGATCCTCTGGAGTGAACTGTGGGAGAGGCCATCGTCCTGCAGTGGACTTAGATAGGCTGCTGGCCGCTGCTGCTACTGCTGTTGCTGTTGATGATTACAATTATTATGATGATGATGAGATTGATACCTGCTTTATGATGCCCTGCATGAATACGCGCACCCAGACAAACAGCAAAAGTGGTGTCCTGATCCCGGATTGAACCGGTGCCGTACCGGCCAAGCCCCGAGTTGTGGGTTCTGTTCGCTTCGCACACCGGCCCTGGACATCACGCGACGTCCCCTTCTCCGTTTCCTTCGTCGGCCGTTTTTATCTCATTCAGGCCTCTTCGACATCACGTTTCCTGTCGGGCACGGGGGGAATTTAGTGCTCGGAGCGGCCGTTATGCCAGAAGTCACGGGAGCCGTACAGAGGCGCTATTTTGCTCCGTTTTACCACCCTTCCGAAGGCGGGGCCCTCCCTGAATGGGTTTGTTTCGCTCGCCTGCACTGGGTCTGCACCGGGATTACGACCGCGAAGATATGCGCAAACAAGCCCCCTCCATTTTCTGTCTGGATGTGGGCGTTCTCCGATGTACGCAGGCGTATATCTCTACGTAGGCGCTATACGTGACATTTACTGCCTAAGTTCCTACGTCGTGAGGTGTTATACACACTACGCTTTCCTTTTGCCAGCTTTAAAGGGACAGACATCCAATTTTGTCGAGTATATTTTTTCTATCCCAAATGAAAGGGCATCCATTGAAACACATTAACCCGAAACGGTTTTGCTGATAGCGTCCTGAAACTTTTGGAATCGGAATTTTTAAATTACAAGCTGTGCGTGGCCCGCCGAAAAGCATGCTGGGAAGCATGACAGGGAGCCGTGCGGCAAGATACTTTTAACTGTCCGTGAGCTGAAAAGACGCATTTAAAAACTTGTCCCCGGCTAAAACCACAATGCTGTGCAACATTTCCTATTCGTTTATGCGGTTCTTGAATGACGCGTGGAAACCCACGGAATTGTTAGGACACGTACGGTAGTGTCACCTTTTGACACTACATGGCGTCAGCTTTCAGACTTCAGAAATTTTAGTGCGAAATTAGAGTTACTTCCGCCGGTTTATTTCCAAATACTGTGTGGTTACCCCGGTATATAAGAAGATGGCTTTCACGTGATCGAGAGTATATGCACTCCACAAATATCGATTGTCTGTTCGTATGAATACATTTCTTCTCGCATACAATCATATATAAACAGAACATCTAGCGCGTACTTGAGATTTCAAAGACGCATGTGTTTTACCCTTTACTGCGAAGCACCGGTCTTCACAAACTGATGTTGCCACGAGTAAGGCTTCATCGCGAATTATTAGGGGGCGAGAGGGCCATAAAACGGCAGACACATGTGCGTCCGAGCGACCCGGTTTCCGAAGCCCCGGCAAAATATCTAGCAGGTTGAACGCGTGCGAGGCCGGCCGATCCGGTGGTCTTCCGGCGGCTCTCTCTCTCTCTCTCTCTCTCTCTCTCTCTCTCTCTCTCTCTCTCTCTCTCTCTCTCTCTCTCTCTCTCTCTCTCTCTCTCTCCGGCGGCCGAACCGGTTCTCAGGGTGGCAGACGCGTGCGCAGGCGCCTCGTTTTCCGCTCGTGTGTTTTCCCCTTAAAGGAGTACTGACACGAAAATTTTGTGTTCCATTTCTATTGCTTTCATCGATGCATAATAGTCTGCCGAACCCGATAGAACACTTTAAATACTGCAGCGCGCCATGATTAATTACATTGAACGGCCTGAAAATCATTTGTTTCAATTTCCCGCGCTTTCTGCCCGTAAGGCGCATATAACAGAATCCCGGCATGACCTCACCGCTTTCTGCAAGCGTCAAAACACTGCGGTGGCCGCTGGGGGCGTTGTTTCGACCGCGCCGCCGCCGGACCTGAGCGGTTGAGCTGCCTGAAGGTGCTAGGCCTACCGTTGCGGCGGAAATTCGATGACCGCTTTCAATAAAAGTCCTGATGGCGACTTCTATTGCGATTCCGGGCTAGAACATCGCTTCTTTTCCCGAGCGTGAACTTTATTTTTGCCAACAGTGTATTTCTGGGCAGCGGTTATGCCTGTAGCTTTGGCTACGTGCACCCGTTTGTGAATCCGTCGGCGCCCAGTCGCCGCTCGCAGGGCCGCGCGCGTGAAGTGACGTCACAAGTTTTTGACAAGCGCTGTCCCGTCACTTCTTTCGTGTACCACGGGATGATATCGCGCTGATGTCCATTTGATGAATGCCGCTCCGCGTGCTGTTCCGCCGGCGCGTTAAATGAAATTCAATTAAAGTATGTTCTTGGCGTCGCGAGCCGCTCATATTTCAGACAGAGTATTCTGTTAAGTAAAGGAAGTGAACTGTGCAATAATACTAACGCCGAAAATTGGTGTCAGTACCCCTTCAAGGATGTGTGAACTTATGTGTCCACTTGGGTAGAACTAGCTGGAAGGTCGCGCTGTGCGGTGCACCTCCTCTCCTATGTACCTGTCTATACGCGCTTTTTTTAACATTATCTTGCCAACCGAATAGTGGTTGTTTGGGTACTGAGTTGGGATTGAATAGGGATTATCTTGCAAAAGGATGGGGATTGCTTTAGAATACACCCAGTATCGAAGTATCGCGGTTATGACACACGTCATCTGACAGCAGAAGAATATGTATTTGTGTAATACTGCTCTTTTAATTCTGAACTGACTACTTCATATTAGATTTCCTCCGTGAAATGTGGTAGCCGTTCTACGTCGCACTCTCCCCTCTGCTTCTCGATAGGGCGTGGCGGATAGTAAGGCTAAAACACCAATATCATGCCAGGATTGTGTTACAAACACGCCCACACATGTCTAGGATTCGGTGAACCCTGCGTAAGAGATACGGAAGACGGTTATCACGCTTTTTCAGATCCCAGGATTGCATCCTTCATATTTTTGCATGTCAATCCGTGCTCGTGCACCACAAGATTAAAACTGAAATTCATCTCCGCAAGTTGTCTTCCTGGGTTTCCTCTCTTTGTATAACGGGAGAGCGTGGTTAGTCTGGACCACGCCATAGCCACGCCGCAGAATGCAGCTGAAGTTTCTACACGCGATAAAGAACTAATCCTACGGCCTCCGACTCATGTGGCCTTTGCCTTCATGCGGTTTCTGGGGTACGCGTTAGTAGCCTTCTAAGGTCTTCTTTCGCAAGGCATCTTCTTTCGCGAGGTCTTCTTTCGCAACTTTCGCTCAGTACGGAGGCAGGCTGACCTTAAAGTGCGCGATATAATCTAGGCCGACGCAAACGTGCGCTGTCGGCACCTCGAGGTATGTACCTGAGAGTAAACGAGCTCGCACCGAGGGATAACTGAGGCTGCTTCTTGCCTTTTGATTGATGGGGTTTTTTATCTACAAACTTAGCGCTTTGTTTGCAGTGGCAGCGGCGACGAGGGAACTTATATGCGAAGCATTGACCACACATTTTAAGCGTACAGAGGTCAAAACTGTTAACAACAACGCACGAACGCGTGGCTTTCGATACGTGCAGCGTAGCCTGCTGATAGCCACAGGCGCGAACACAGAGATTAGGGGACGGCGCGATTGTGAAAAAAATTCATTCACCCCTAGGGTAGCTGAATGCGAAGCTTGCTCGTGACGGATCCACTGGTGTATCCCACACTGCGAGTATGTGCTACTCTGGAGGTACGCACCACTTTTCTGCAAATACCCACAGCAACTCACGGGTGTGCACTCCGTAGGCCTAATGCTTGGGTTTGGGGTGTACGGCGCTAATCGGTGCCTGCTGCTTGGCCTTCGCCTCGGCCGTGTTAAAATGGAGCAATCGGATAGACGTCGGCTTCATAACGCGAGTGACCTAAGTTGGCTTTTCTGCAGGGCGTATTCACGTACAAGGGCACCAGTGAGGACACAAAAGCCTAGCTTTACTAGCGTACGTCGAAGATTTCCGCATGTAGTTCGCCAGCCCCTTGCTATCCTATGTGGAGAGCTGAAACCAACCTAAGGCAGACAAAATCGGCCAAATTGAAAACAAAAGCTGAACCAAAACCCAACCAACAGAAAACCCAGAGCGGTGTCTAAAAAAATTCAACAAAAATAACCGATACGACCATAATAAGCCGCAACCACAATACCTACAAAAAACGGTAGCTGAAACTAACTTAAGAGCAATGAAACTACCGAAAATACCATTCATGATGCATCACGGTGTCATAAATGTAATATTTGCGGGATAAAAAAATATTGATCTTTCAGTATGATAAACCATTGAAAATCAAAAGAAATACAGCGCTAGCGATAGTCGATCTTAGGTAGCTAAACATGATACGCAGGACCGGAACCACTACACTACGCGACCAAACGATTCTCATCGATTGAATTGAGTGCCACAAGCACGTGGATATAGCTTCAAACACGCCCCTAGATGGCGCCGTGTGTCCCTTGGCTGTGCTGGCTACACAACGCCTGTATACGCGCCGTGAACGCTTCTACTGTCGTCTTAGGCACAAACAACGAGCTTTCAAGTACTGCGAGAGTTAAGTGACACGACGCGGGGACACAGACACGCACGCGGCGCGCACGCTCACAGGTGCATACGTTTTAATGTATTGTACCGAATCTTGGCGGTAATTTCGCCTGAGCGGCTTTAGATTAGTTCTTCATTGCAAATTTATTTGACTTTGCCTATGATAAAAATTGATTTTATTTTCGACGTTTCACGCGTTGAACAGAAGTAGCCTCTTCGTTGGCATTCGAATTAGCCGGCAGATAAGACAAAATAAAGAATGGCCCAAGACAAGGTAATGCGCGCGCTCTCACTCTTCAGGCGATGGAACAGTCACGCTCTTAAAGGAGCCATGAAGAGAAAATACAACTTTGTTTAATTTGAAAGAACTAGGATTCAGTATCTCGCTCAGCTCCATTACAGCCCCAAAAGATGTTTTTTAACGAAAAAAAAAGCAAAAAGTGTTGAAAAACTTTCAAATTTCGCGCCACAGTGACGTCATATGGAGAAGAGTGACGTCATACGGGACAGCACTAAGAACATAATTTTCAGTGCGTTAACTGCACATTAGCAGTCAAGTGATGCGGTCAAATGGAACTAGAGGCCCCGTTACAGACGTCCAGTCATGTGTCGTCGCGACAGCTCAGTTAGGCGGCCGCCAATCGGACAAACAAGGTTCCGTGACGTCATAGAAAAGTTGCGGGAAACTGGGTAGGGGGTCGCGACTGCTTCACACGTTTTCTTTAATATCTCCGTTATTTGTTCGAAGATTGCGATGATATTGATAACATTGTTATCGGGACTAAGCAGTCTTTCTAATAAACCCAACTTGTATTTTGTCTTCATGGCTCCTTTAAGTGGATATTACTTGAACCGAACCGTATTCGGAGGGCCATGAGCGGTGACTGCCTGTGTTAGCGCTCTGCGCGCATCCAGCCGCGGTCGTCAAGCGCCCCGCAGTGTTCTCTCGTTCGAATTTTTCCGCCCGAATGGCTCCGTCCGGTGACGCGGATACGACTCGAGGAATTCCGACTACGCATCGCTCCCGCTGTGAGACAAGCAAAAGAGAGAAGGGGAGGGAGCGAGAGAACGACGCTCAGGAATTTCGTAAAACACAAAAGCGGATCATCGTAGCTCGCGAGAGCGCACACCTGCTCACGCACGTGCGAGTTTTATTTGCGAGAACGGAAAATGACGCGCTCGTGCCATTGCGAGCTCCGCGTTTTTTTGCCTGCGTCTCGGTCGAAGGCACGGGCTTTCCGGGTGCAGTACTACTGCTACTCCTGCTATTGATTCGACAGGAAAAGGAAAGGAAGAGCACTGGGCACATTATTGAGGTCGGCAGGGAGTGCATCTGTATGCAACGCAGTGCAGAGGAGAGGGAGTGAAAGGGTGTAGGGGAATGTAAAAGAGATACAGAAAGAGGGAACGAATATAGCCTAATTAATGGGGTGTACGTTGGGCGTGTTGGTATTCCGTGCTGTACTTCACTTGCGCAAAAATGACGAAGACTGAGGCGAGATAACACGACGTTGTATCATGATAATGTGTGTAAATGCACCCAAACGTGTGGTAAGGCAAAGGGGAGGGAAGATCTGTATCTGTGTTTTTGTCTGTGCGTAAGTAGGGACGGTATAAATAGTGTGATATCTTCTTTAAATTCGTTGAAAGTTGCGCTTTTGTGTCGTGTCGTCTCTCCTCAGTCTTCCTCTTTTTTGCGCATGTGAAGTACAGCAGAAGGGAAGGAAAGAGGGGAAAGAAGAAAATCAAAGAGGGGGGGGGGGGTTAAGCTAGGCTAGCGCATCCCGGGTGCAGCAACAAGCGGGTGACATTCGATTATAGGGGTCGATCAGCGTCCGTGGTAATACGAGCAAGGAACATTCGGACTCCCCTGTCACAGGCGACGGATCAGAAATAGGAAAATTGGCCGCGTATCTGCTTACTTTCGTGCAAATGGCTTCGAAAAACCACAAAGTTTCGGCGGCACCTGCCACGCAACAATTCTCGTCCTCCGTCTCTCCTCCTCCTCCCCTCGCACTACTCCCTCCCCCACCCTCTAGGTGGCGTTGCGCGAAGCTTCCCAACCGCTCCCCTCCTCCCCCAAATCACTCTTCCCCATCCTAGCGCCTTCTCCTGACATTCATTCCCTCCCTCTCTCTCCTCACCTGAAACCTCCTTTCCTTCATCCACTCGCTATCCCGTTCTTCGCCATTCATTTCCCTCTTCCCCTACACGTCTCCTCTCCTCAAATCTATCCCGGTGCGGCGGCGGTGCGCTCGGCCGCGATGGAACCTGGGTCACACGAGCGTGCCAATCCGTTGCCTTGCAAGGGAGGCACTCGCCTCTTGTCTTCGTGCTTTATTTACACCGCGATGCGCGTACGACATAGTAAGGCGTCGCATTCTTTGCCGAGTAGCCGCACAGCCAGGCCCGTGTATCGCCCGGCATTTAAACAACAATGCAGATTTGCCGGAATAACTAACACCTTCAATCGTCACAATATCGTAATTGGAGATGATTGGCAGGACAGAATTGTGAAACAACAAAACATAAGAAACATGAGAAATTTTTCAAAAATTATCTGAAATAGCCAAGAAAGCGCACTTTATACATCTCCCCGAGAAACCGATGCCTAAAGAGAAATGTCCGCAATGTAACGTCGTAAATACGTATAGAAAATACCGTAAACAGACTATCTCTGCACTACGCCTTGCATCTTCGAAAAAATAAACACAATTAGCGAAGTAAAGGTATATAAGGTGTAAATATACGGTATAAGTTAACCTCGCTGGCGAAAAGAAACAACGAAAAACTTGAAAAGTATAGTCATCCTACACTTTTCGCTACTCATAGCCATATTTGGCTTTAAAGAACTCGCACTTTAGACAAGCGCGGCATAAGAATGCTACGCAGCCGTTAACAATTCTCTGAATGTCTGCAGACAGACAGACAGACAGACAGATAGACAAACTTTATTTGGCCACAGACCGGGCGGTTAGGCCGGCGACGTTTCCGCCGTCGTCCGTTGGGCAGCAGGGCTCCTATTTGGCAGGGGTCAGGTGCCTCTTTTTAGTCCACCTTTCACTCATGGAAGACGGCGCTTCGTTTTCTCATAATAGGACATATAAGGCTTTTATCTTTATCCGAAGAGTTTGCCTTGTTTGTGTGAATGCTGCCTCTGGTCTATGCTACCTCTTCACGGCTTTATAATATATAGGCATCTTACATAAATGCGCCCCTCAAGGGAAATGTACACGCACGTTCACCCGCACGGACGCAAAACTCGCCACCAATGTTTGGTTAGAATATTTCTTCTACAATATTTACGTGTATTAATTTGGAAAACTTGCCATAAAGGGCCATAAAACTTGCCATACAACGAGCCCCTAAAGTACTCTGCACTTAATAGGCGAGTCACTGACAGGTTACAGAGCGGTAATCCACCGGACTGTTGTCCCATGACTATCCAGAGAAACAGCCCACGGTTTTATCCGCGCTCAGATAATTGCGCCAGGCAGCGCGCTTCGCTTTATGTTTTCTTGGTGGTTCGTTCTCTTCGGGATGGCGGCCTTTTGAGTGCGTAGTGGTAAATTTATTGCAGCAACGCGCGCTATGATCGAAATGCCGGCGTTCCACGAGGCACTGATAAAACTTTTCCGCTGCGTAGGACGTTTTTCGGGCCAAACAGTACACTGTAAAGTGATTTGCGACCTAAGAGCAATTTTCACTGTACGTACACTGTAAAACTCTTACAGCCTACCCCCCCAAAAAAAGAAAAACACTCCTCTTACAAGGTAGTTGTGTTAGCTATAAACAGTGAAAATTGCACTCAGGGGGTAAATGCTTTTGCAGTAGAGGCCGCCATGGGAATGTTTGAGTGAGTGAGTGAGTGAGTGAGTGAGTGAGTGAGTGAGTGAGTGAGTGAGTGAGTGAGTGAGTGAGTGAGTGAGTGAGTGAGTGAGTGAGTGAGTGAGTGAGTGAGTGAGTGAGGGAGTCAGCGAGTGAGTCAGCGAGTGAGTCAGCAAGTGAGTGAGAATCACAAAACCTTAAGAACGTTAAAAAACATGCCATCTCTGGAATTTCACGAGCTGGAGCTATATTTGTGTTATGAGACGCGCCGTAGTGGGTACCCCGGATTAATTTAAGGCCGTGTCTAGAGTGCCGTCCGACGGTATTATAAGCACTCCACTATATCGACGTCCACCGGCGTTTTGTTGCAAAATTGCCGCGCCTGGCAGTACATCGCTTGAGATGACGGAAAGCTAGGCAACCTAACCTAAACATAACATAAGATAACCTAACGCACACAAAGAAATCATTTAAAACACCAAACGTAACCTAAGGTACAGAAATTACACTTCAAATCAATAATGAAAAAAAGAAGAAAAAAATAACCGTGGCAACAGCCGGTCTCGAACCACCGACTTTGGGATGAAGAAGTTAAGACGGATCCTCTACACTACAACGAGAGACACTTCGGCCACTGCTACCCTAGTTTTAAATACTCGAATGTATTCGGACGGCAATCTAGACGCTGCGTTAATTCAATTGCGGATAGGGTCATTTAATTGCTCTAAAAGGAAAATAAGCAATAACGCTCTGTGACGACAAATTAAGCATATCCGTAATGAATGCCTTCGACCAGCACTACAGAAATATCCATTTTTGATTTCTACGCTAAAATACCGGTGTCTGTGTCACTCATTCGACTACAACTTGGTAAAAAATCATTTTCGTGGAATCGTCAACTGTCCAAATTACAGACGCGTGCTTTTTAAGTGATCCGCTGGAGTTATTTATTGTGAGAACGACAGAACCCAGCCTCCGAAGTCGTGTACACAAGAAAAGGGAAACTGCACAACACGCGCGGTGGCAGTAGCACCAGCGTTTAATAAAACACAGTGGCCAAAGGGAAACCAACCACGCAAGCTCCTTGCTTAAAAGAAATATCAGCCCTTCCATTCTGCGAGCAAGACCGAGCAGTGAAGCTGAGGGGTATTTTACCTCAATCGACGCATCTATGCACGAAACAAAATACGTTTGTTCGTAAGTTGCGATGACGCATACTTTTTAGGTAACTAGCTGAATGACGCTTGCAAGGACCAGAGTTTTATCGGAGAGCGCAGCCTTGGCGCTGTCCGTTTCCCTCCTGTAGAAGCCCATGAGAGCAGATGTGAATGCCACAAAATTTATGACTTCACTTTGCACTACGTGATTGTGAAAAGTACATGAAACTCGGCGAGATAATACAGTCATCTTAGCGGTTAATTCTCGCAAATTCTTGGGAGTAGCGTTTGATAAAACAAGATTTACGGCCGTTTTCTGCAACCACATTCCCTCCGTCGACGACCATGTATTCACAGCAGACGGGAGGTCTTTACCGTTTATAACTTCACCGTAAACTATTTGTGACAAGCAAATGAAACTCGGCGTAATGATACCGTCGTCTCCACGGCCAATATCAGCATGATTTGCTTCAGGATGGAGAGCTACAGAGCATTTGCGATAGACAGGAAACAAAAGCTTCAACTTGAATGGAGAGCGCTGAAACTTTGACAGTAAACAAGGACGAGAAAGGCTACAACACAGGACGAAGCGCGAACTAACAACTGATTTATTAACGTGGATGAACATATATATACACGTGCTTGTATGAAAAAGAGATAGAAAAAAGATACAGAGAGATTACAACTGTACATGGTGTTACAAGGAGCGCATGCTCAGTTCTTAGCGCGACAACAAGTCTATTTCTCTTTTCGATAATGTGATAGATGGTGCGCTGACGTATTCCCCTTCTTTTCCAGACAACATGCTGTATGTTTCCCATATCTCGCGCTGCATCTTGTTTCTGGACCTCAGGAGCACTGACGTTTTATGGTACTCAGGCGTGCATCCAGACCTTGCACAATGCTGCGCCAAGTTGCTCGGCGCATTTATCAACGAGCACGCGTACTTGTGCTCCCGAAGCCGTTCATTGAGGCTGCGACCAGACTGGCCGATGTATAACTTGCCGCCCGGAAGGGGAATTTTGTACACAACACCTTGCTCACATTTAACAAACTTTTGCACGTGCTTAACACCACAGCTCGGTTCGGCAGTGTCGTCATGTCCCTCCCTGTTGACTTTCCTAGAAAGGCTCCTTAATTTGTTGGGCGCTGAAAAGACAACGCGCACGTCGTGTGCGCCGGCTACCTTTTTTGTCTGTGCGATATAGCATGGACGTATGGTAACACAACGGGCCTTTTTTGCTTTTCTTTTTCTTTGCTGTCTTTTTCTGCTTTTCGCCCCTTCCCCGCCATCTTCAACACTTTTTCTGCGACTGATGCAATGACTCGGTCGGGGTACTGTCAAAGTTTACTGTCAAAGTTTAAGCGCTCTCCGTTCAAGTTATACAGAACCAACTAGCCCCTACAGATGCCCTGTTAACAAAAGCTTTATCGTCTCAATGCGACGCGTCCACGGACGGACATACAGCCACATATAGCCGTAACCGTAGCCGTGCGTACATATACCTGTACTAGTAGACGGACGTATACTTGCATATAGATACCACCGCCGGATGGTAGATATATGCAGCTTTGATGCAACATTAAATATAAAGTCGTAGCGCACGGCACCCTCTAACAATAGAAGTAAGTTTCTCTGTACTCCGCCTGTTTCTTTGATAGCGATAGTGGCGGCGCGCTTAGCGGTGTTTATGCCCCCGCTCTTCAGTTTATGACCGCGCCGATCAGTTCTCTTCCGCGATTCCTGGCTTCGTCACCAAGTATCTAAGCGTCATAAAAAACGGGGGAGCACCCGCACACTCGGAAATGAGTAGGCAGGACATTCTGCATTCCACTAGGAAACGGGGAGGACGCGGCACAAAACTAAACAAAGAACTCAGCGCGTTCAGTTCGAAATTAGTGCTTGTTAATTACAGTTGTTAAAGGTGCCATGCAGACAAAGTGCAAGTTTGTTTTATTCGAAAGATTTCGTGTTTTTTAGTGCCCCCAGCGCTTGTCCGGCAGCACACGATGTCGTATTCACTGAGAAATTAATCAATTTAGCTTGAAATTTTCATTCTCCCGCCAAATGATGTGTTTTCGTGACGTCTGCCATGAAGTCATGAGGGCGGGTATTCAAACGAAATTTTGGTTCGTAATTACGCTCTGCAGCCTTGCTTACCAGCAGTCTTCCCAGGTGGCGCTACCATAGTCAGCCGCGGACCATCGTCCGCCGTTGCTTTGTTTGTGACCGTATTTGCTCCTGGCTTGTTTTTGTTACAGTGGAAAGCAATCGATTCGTAAAGCATGGAGTATCCACGACAAACAGGGTCACGTATGACAACGTCGCTCACCCCAATCGTCCAGTGTCGTGAAAGACAACTGCAAAGCGGCAGGCTGCTGTGCAGCTAAAAAAATAGCTTAGTGGGCCCACTACCAACAGCAATGCCCATCGGTACTTGTATGTTTACGTGTATTTTCGTATCTTTCATTTTTTTGCCCCACCATCCTTAATGGTGTAAAATCCGAATGCCTTACATTTAAGCGCAAATAGCTCCATCGGCAAGCCCTGCCTAATTTGTGTTTGCTTTTGCCCGCCTCAGCCGATCGCACAGCCGGACATATGACATCATAGGTTCTGTTGCAGGAACTTAGCTAGTGGGCCGCATGGCCATTCTATTTCTTCACAATTATACAGCTTATTTGAGCGAAACGCGGGTTAAAAGTGGTGTCAGTATTATCCCTACGAGGCAATCTATCGAATGAACCAAACTTGTGTTTTTTCTGCATGGCACTTTTTAGGAGGTCTTCGTTTTCGTAAGAGCCTTAGAGGCTTTTAGAGTGAAAGCTCGTCACTCGAGATGCATACCTAGAAAACGGCTTGTTGTCCATAGCGTCAATCTGACCTTCATGCTCAGCCAAGGTTGAGCAAGCGACTCGTGCAGTTGCGCAGTGTAAGCTTCCAGTCGGTAGTTCGTTTCAACGGGAGGCTTGCAAATAGGGGAGTATGGGGAGACAGTAAGTGCACGTGCCATCAAAAAATGGTACAGGGGTGAGCGTACAGCGCCGACTGCTCCGAGCAGCGCCTGTATTTCGGTTTGCGGAGCAATTGTACGTGTGAGCGTTCAATGTGCGCTCTCGGTCCAAAAATCTAGCGTTTGCCTAACAAACTTGCTTTAACCGTTGACGCGGCAGAATTTTACAGCAGAGCCGTTAGCTTGTAGTTGGTCAGAAAATTTCGTGTCGTAAACAAAACACCCAGGCAGCACCCAGCAGTTCTCACCTAAGACGCCCAGCGCATACGCCAGGCTAAGCAGGCATGCGGCATAGATCTCAGCATTCTTTTTAAAAACACAAAACAAACACCCAACCTACAGTATGAATGGTAAGGCGCCAGTGAACGATGCCCCCCCCCCCTCCCCCCTATAGAATAGAATAGAATAGAATAGAATAGAACTTTATTGTAACGGTACATCACCAGAATATGGTCAATACAGAAAGGGGTCCCAGAGTAATGAACTGTAGTGGGACCCCTTGTTATTGATCGCATACACAGAAATAGCTTAATTGCAGCTGTTAGCAGGAATGATACCTAATTTTTATTACCTATCTTATACAAAGAAATAACGAGAGTACGCGTAAACAGTGAATTGTTAACATTGCATATTTTAGGAATAAATAAGGAACATATTGAACAAATAAAGCACACAGCATTCAAACAACTAACCCAGGAATATTTAAACGAAATAAAGCATCCCATAAATGATACAATATTGAGTGCAGTCAATCCATATACATACATAGCAGTTGTATAAATGCAATGTTTAGGTGTGTAACAGATAAAAAAACCACTACACTAGGCGAAATGTGAATGCGCACGTCAAAAGTCTATGTGATGGTTCATCAAAAATGATCGGAGGGAACGTTTAAACGTTCCTGGTAATGGTTATGTTTTCAGGTTATGTTAACAGGCTAGGCGGGACTAGCGTCACTAAATAGAGCAGTTCTTGCCGAGGACACCCCGTTCAATCGACAAGCCGGCCGAGACGACGACAAACATATTACATATACCCTTCCCCATCAGCATTTGTAGAGGCTTACAACAGCTCCGCTGGGCATCCACTTTCGCAGGGCGGGACGGCGACCATTCTTTTATTCGGGAAATCTGCAGCTTAGCGACTGAACGAATGGAAGTTTCTTTATTTTCAGCTGTACTTTCGAGTGAATAATAATAAAGAGATGACAACTAAAGTACGCCTGTCACATTATCTCGCCAGCAGAAAGAACAAAGTTTTAGGTGAAACGACAAGAACTACTGCAACGTCGAGCGCTTTCTAAAAATTGACAAGTAAGCTCTTTAAAGCCAACCCACTGGCAAACAAGTCTGCGGGGTGCAAGGTATGATTTGGTAACCTTAACCTTTATTCACGGTGGACAGCTGGCGGAAGTTTTCGGCTTCCCTGTGCGACAAGCCGTTGTTGACGAGATAATCGGCCCCTGATAAACAGAACGAGACAGCTACGCGACAGCCCACGTAAGCGCCCATCCCCTCTCCGTCCCGCCAGTCTGGAACTTCATTCATTTCCCGCCGCTATCAGGACCGGCGCGGAATGACGCCGACGCATGCAACACGCAAGCAGTCACGATTAAGCACTCCCGCGTATCTCGCTCAATTAGCGTACAGACACTGATAAGCGCGCCGCTGCTGGACTCCTTGTAATTTGTGGAATCCACATAAACACGAGTCTTGCATACTGGCATCTTAGCTTTGGCGTGCTTTCGAGGTGCAATCAGTGTTGTTGTACACGCGGCCCTATCACATTCCTCTTCCCGACTGACGTGGACGATTTTATCGCGGCGAAGTTGCGGCCCGCGAATGGCATGTTAGAAATCTCGCAGGTGTCCTCCAGACGCGAATTCCAATCGGTGTGATGTCTGGCAACACCCTCTACGTTGAGAAGGCCTGCAGAGAGAGCGGGAAACGTTAGCTAGTAGGCAGATTTCCCAGTTCCCGTGGGTCGCATTATATGGCAGGTGCTTTTATATTTGCGACCAACGCAAACACAAAACTTACTTTTTTGCGTAACGTTTCAAATTCTTCTAGCAGGCCTGCTACGGACCACGAGGCGCCCCGTGTTTCGGCCTGCTGTAAAAATTAACACCGACTGCCATACCGCCCGTACAAATCGGTGCTGTTGGCTGGGGAACACGGAATAGCTTCTGGAAACGTTATTTGGCTTAGTACTTAGCACTTTAGTACTAAGTCTTCAAATCAATGGCAATTTTTTTTTATTCCGGCCACTGGCGAGCGTTGGACAAGGGAGGAGCTGCGGTTGATTGCTCATCCGAAATACATTACCCGAGGAACGCTTGTCTTCGTAGGACATTCGTAAATAGCGCCGAAAACTACGTGTAGTCGTCTAGAACTGACTCGTGTACGAAACCTTCATTAGAAACGTAAAAAAAAGGAAAGTGAATGTTGTTCGCGTCATACGAGGATGGAAAACTGAACCCACACTTTTGGAGCGCTCACATAATTCTCCGTTGGGCACTCGTACAGGTATCCCTGGCAGCGGGCGGCAGGTTACCTTTTGTTAAAAACAACTGGTGCTCCACACGGATGCCTTTCGGGCAGCGCGAGCTGTGAGCACGTAAGCTTTAATTTCACCCATTTCTGCATCGCAAGAATACTTGGACCAAAATCATGCTAAGCGTCGGAGCTTCTTTTCCCCCTTCCCTGTGCAATGCCATTTAGTTGCGGTGGCCAATCCTTCTATTTTATCTTTAACTTTGGTTTAATGCAAAACTAGTTCGGTAACGCCATATTCCAACCTTTTTTACACAGAACTTCGCGCTTTAATATGCACGTGTACAATCTCACGTATACGAATGCGCAAGCTCAGGATGCTGTCGTTTTCTCGCCAATACAAACAATGTCGTATCAAGCGTTATATAAAACTGCAGCGGTGCGTACTTCTCTAGGCGTCGGTATGCTCATCGTGGAGTTGTATTGAAATAATAACCAAACATACATTACCACTTTGAATTCGACCAGTAAAAGTGCAAGCAAAGAGAGCTGGGAATAAAACGTGGATAACTTTGGATTATATCCAGTCAAGCGGGTTCATTTGAAGGGCAAATTTTGGTATTACTGGCATTCACGGGATGTGGTGGTACATCTCGCGCTGTATGGTCTCGTTGTATCAACGTTCAGGACCGATTGTAATGGTTCGTGTCGAGATTCGCTCCCCGACGGATATAACATTCCAAATCAAACCCGTGGTTCTGGTTCGCCATAATCCACTCGTGCAGCCAGTCCAAGCCACCAACAAAGCGGATTTGGCTAATTTCAGTAATGTGCACACCGAACATTTAAATCAAATCCTGAACCATGCAGTTGATTCTAGCCATTAATAAAAAGCGCAAAGGACGGGACATGAGTGAAAACAGACAGGCATGGGCGCTGACTGACGACTGAAGTTTAATGAAAGAAACAGAGACATATAAAGGGAAATACAAAGCATGTGGAAAACAAGAATGACGACATCATGAAAAACTAAGATTGCTGTTCCGTGGTATCACCCACGACAGTCACACCACATGAATAGTTAATCTTTTTAGCATGTAGAGCGATGGAGGGCATGCTGACGCAAGAGTCCCCCATTTTGTAGATAGTAAACGCCTCCGAAATTTCACGTGAGCGCTGGTCCGGGTATCTGCTCACTATCGAGGTGTGGTCGAGCTTCGGTGAGCATTTATGCTTCCCGCAATGAATTGCCAGATTGCTCTTCTGAAACTTCTTGAGCGAGTTTGCATGCTCGCGGAGGCAGTCATTAATACAACGCCCCGTCTGCCCTACGTACGACTTGTCGCAGGTCAGAGGGACGTTGTACACAACACCTTTCCTGCATTCCGTGTGGGCATTTGTATGCCTAACCACACAGCGACCAAAGCTTTGCTCTTGCGTCAGCGTGCCATCAATCGCTCTACATGCTAAAGAGATTATAGGTGGTGTGACTGTCGTGGGTGATACCACGGAACAGCAATCTTAGTTTTTCGTGATTTCGTCATTCTTGTTTTCCACATTCTTTGTATTTCCCTTTTTATGTCCCTGTTTCTTTGATTAAACTCCAGTCGTCAGTAAGCGCCTGTCCCTGTCGGTTTTCACTCGTGTCCTGTCTTTCGCGCTGATTTTATCAATGAATTCCTACCGACTTGTCCAGCTTCGCACTCTTCATTCTAGCGGCATCTCAAGACTTTGCATGTAGACACAGATTACAAAGGAAAGGAGTTCTGCGACTGTGAGTGCAACGGAGAAGGTAAGGGTACTGCTAAGCGGAAACGGGTATAATTCATTCCGACAGCAGCGACGCAAAGATAACGGCCGCCTGCTGGCAGCAGCAGCAGCAGCAGCGGAGGAAGAGGATAAGGACTATCTCGAATAAGCCCGCTCATACTGACGATTAATTGTACCACAACACGCCGCCTCATCGCGTCGCTTTTTTGGTGAGATTCCAGGGGGGCAATTTCCGCACGCACGAGCGCAGGTGCCCTTTTTCTCCAAGCGATCCTCTTTCTGCCAAATAATAAATTGATAAATACCTCGGAGAGAAGCAGCAGGTACAAAAATTCCTGCTCCGTCGAGTCATTCCTCATTCCAATGCGAGTCGGCAGTGGCAGCTGTTGCGTTCCCCTGATGCTCTGTCGGAGGCTCTTTCAGAACTACGCGCGTCTGTGGCCGTCCGGCATCTCTCCTCTGGTCGTGTGTTACGCCGAGCCTGCGGGCTTTTGACATTGCGCGGTACGCATTGGACCTAAAAGCAAAAAAAAAAAAAAAAAACTGTTCGTGGGACACGTCTGTCGATTATCGGGAATGGTGTGCCCGCGGAGTGAATCGTTCACTTGCAAGCCACGCCCAGGGAACGGCGCTGCAACAACGACAGTGGCTGGAAGTGGCGGGTGAGTTCTTTGAAGAGGTACCGGGGCTGGCTCTTTGATTATCAGTCCCGGACCATGCGCGGACTGCCAGGAACGCGATCCGGTGCTCGATTTTCTCATGTACTACTACGGGGGCCCCCAGTCCGAGGGCAGACCTCGGACTGCCCGTGGACTGTCCTGGAGTGGTTAACGGTAAATCTTCTTCGAGGTTGCTGGCGGAGGGCTCATTTTGTGTTCGAAAACGGCAGGCGTAGGTTCCACCTGGTTCTAGAAGCGTTTGCAAAATTTCCCACTGAGCCTGTTACCTTCTCTCTCCAAGCTGGAGAGACGGAAGCCAACAGAAAGTATTCCGTAAAATGTTGCTCCTGGAGTGAGTTCCGCCTCTTTTACCTATAACCAGTTCTTCGAAGAACGCACCCCGTTTCGTCGGGGTCTGTTTTAGCAGTGCGCAGTCAGAAGAAAACCGCCGTGCTTACAATGGCATAGTTGAAGTGCTCTGAGCATTAGTTTAATAACAAAACCACTGTTAACATCTTAAACTCCAGAAGCAAAGTTGGCTCGTTCAGGATAGTGAGCAGCGTGTAGATGGTTCAATCTGGGACAATAAATGAACAAATCGTCAGAAAATTTCTCATAGTCGTTTTCATTGCAAGGGCACCGAGCGTCAAATATTCTAGAATAACGCTTTTCGAGCAGCGCGGTGGGCCTTGTAAGCTTTCGGAACGACGATTCTGATAACAAAGTGTCAAGGACGTAAAGAAATAGGACAAGAACATCAAAATTCTGGTGTAGAGCGTACTCTCGTGTATCGGAAAGTTCAAATTTGGGTTGGGCGTACCGAAGCTATCCCAACATTATGAGACGCGCCATAGTGAAGTACTATGGAATAATTTCAAGCACCAGGAGACGCCTAAATGGACTCTGCAACAGGTCCGATGAACTCTTTCCCTCTTTCCCTCACGCCTGGAAGCACTGCGAAAGCTATAGTTATCGCCAGCACTGAGCAACACTGCGTGATGGGCTCGTCGCAGCAGATACGCTTTCTGTTTCTGTTTTACTGTCGCTTCCTTCTCTTTAAAGCGGCTGTCGAATGCGTTCATTGCTGCATAGCGGTCGAAGAACACCATGACTGGGAAAAAGAAAAAAAATTCCGCAAGTTTCTAATTTATCTGATTGGCATAGAGCAGTAATTTTTGGCTGAGGTGCTTTAGCACTCCCTAATCTAAGTACTAGATGTGTTGGTTGACTACGTTCTGCAAGCATTGAGGATAGTAAAACAAGTTTAAAAAGTGTTGCAGGGCCCCCTTATCTGTACGTGGCGATCGTGCGCCCGCATAGAGACATTTTCGCTTTCCGCCTCCACCATTTGAACGACTGACAGGGCCTGGAATCCAACAAGCGACCTCGTGATCAGTAGTGCAGCGTCTGTAGTCGCTGAACGACTTCAACGAAGTACGTAGCGACGTACGCAGCGGCCGTGAATCACTACAATGAACTACGTACATTTTGGGGGATGTGAGCGTTGATTACATGTTCCCTCCTCTTTTAAACCTTGGTATACTCTTACAGAACGCCATCTACCTACGCAACTCTACGAGAGATGCTAAGCTACCCTTACAGCAACAAGGAATGATTTATCTAAGCAAGCAGCTTTGTACCGAAACGTCTGAAAAATCGCTGATATATTAGCTCTCTGCACCAAATCCGAGGCCAGTGCCTTCTAAACAATATGCATTTTCCTCAAGTTTTTGCATGGTCGATCGTGTACTCACCACGCATGCTGAGCTCTTCGCGCAGCGCGTCAGCCGCGTTACATATGCTAAATGTGTGTATTCCAGCATACGGCCTGGCCACGATGCGTAGGAATGTTCTGTACGGCACCTGTCAGGCACGTGCGGCAGTTCATGGGCGGTGCTCAGTTTAAAAGTCACTGGACCCGGCGAACGAACTGCAATGCAACTGCTGTGACACAGAGAATAATTAATGGTACTCGATCGAGGCTTCCCCGAAGCTATTGGAAAGATGAGTTATGGTGAAACGATTGCGGCTATTACTCGGAAAACTCCCAAATTGGCTAGCGTTTTTTCTTTGCGAAGCCCGTTTTGTGGAATTCCGGCTGCTTTTACGGCGTTCTTTTTTCGCTGCCACTTTTGTGAAGCCGATTTCGGCTCATAGGAACCATAGACCTGAAAAAATTAGCTTGACCCATATCGTGTCGCTTCGGGGCAACTTTCGTTGGTCTTCTGGTGCCTCTCCCTCGTGACAGCCTCTTCTCTCCCCCTTCCCACCTTTTACGCTGATCTGTTCTCCTCTTCCTCCTCCCGTGATGCCTGCAAGCCGGCTTGCTCAATTGGATTCAATTTTCCTGCGTTGGCGATGCGCGCGCGACATCTGTCGGAACTTTTTCTTTCTGTTGTTCTAGGGAAACATTGAGAACACATCTTTTTTTAGTGTTTACTTTCACGTTTCCCCTTTTCGACACCACTTTAACGCGCTTTTTTATTTAGTATCGCGAAAAATATTCCCACATCTTTTTATTAAGAGGACGCTGCTACTTTCATTTATGCCCTCACATTTCACATGGAATATGCGGAATGTTTTCTTCATGCTGAATGATGTCGACATGCATGAGTACTTCGTCCAGTTCTAGGAGTTTGGAGATGTCTCTCCTATGGCATACATTTTGTGCAAGCATTTTGTTGAACATTTGGTCGAGAAGGTGAATCAAGTGACAAAGAGACCAAAATATTTCCGTTTCGGTAGCTCACGAAACACCAATTTAAACAAGAATAGTGTCCCTGATGGAGAGCTACATTTGTGCTGTCTAGACAAGCTTCCAGCTAGAAGAATTGAGGCCCAGGTTCATATACGTCAGCAAGGTTTAGCGAAAAAAAAACCCTGACCACCTTCGAGGCAAAACATAAGCGCATAGCGGAGGTCAGCAGGATTTTTTACTAATAACCACGAACTGAATGTCGCTGAGTGCTCCTTCGAATTTTCAACGGCTGGCTGTTTTCGAGTCTTGCAATTAAATTGGTGCGGGAGATTTGTTTGTAGTTTCTTCGTTAGCGTGTTGAGTGTAGGCAGAAATCATTTGGGTTGTATTTGTGGGAATTCTACAGCCGCGTAAAGCAGTCCGGCTCACTGGCGACTGTTGCGCCACGGGGAGAGGCTCGCGCGTACGTGCTTATAGGGGCCATGAAAACAAAGTACAACTTTCTTTAATTCCAAGGAAGAAGCCTAGGGCAACGCGCTCAGTTGCACTCCAGCCACGAAATACGTTTATTTCACCGGAGAAAGGCGAGAAAGTTTGAAAAAACATTTAAATTTCGCGCTACAGTGACGTAATGTGAGCAGAAGTGACGTAATATGAGCCCGCACTGAAAACATAGTTAGCAATGTGTTAATTAAACCTTTAATCACACGATTAAATTAACCACACGATAAACTGGAGCTAGCGGCCCCACTACCACTGCTCAGTCATGTTTGTTAGCGGTGGCATTTGTCGGCGGCCGCCAAATTATTATTATTATTAGTAGTAGTATTATTTGGTATTTGATAAAATTGGTATCACGGGACAAGGCTCCCTTTTTAATTAATGAAGCTTTTATTTTGTCTCCCAAGACCCTTTATGCCATGTCGCTGTCGCTGGGCGCCAAAAAGCGGCCGCACCCATTGCAAGGCCCTGTCCGCCTTCCACGTGGCAATGACCATGCTCAGGCGTTGCCTGGCAGCGCGGTCCCTTTCGTTCGTTTTGTTATTATTGCGAAGCACGTTCTATGGAACGCGTCCAGTCACGTGGGATTAGGAGCCGTTTCGCAGCTACACATGCCGCAGACGGCGGATTTTCCGCTCGGTGGCCCACTTAATGGTAACTCATTAAATCTTAAAGTCGCATTTGAAAGACCACGTTTATTTTAGGAAAACCACTGCCCTTCGTCCACTCAGTGTCCTGGCGTTCGAAATTGAGCGCGTGAAATTGCTGTCTCGGCATCACGTGGTGCTGGCAAGAGTTAATTTGGGCCACTTATAAAATATCAGCCACCCCTGCCTGGGGGAAGCATAGTTTGGCATGACCGCCTACTCAACATGGCGATGCCATGATTTTGTGCTGGAAACTTCGAAGTGTTGGCGCAGACGGTGGCGAAGAATGGGCGCGCATCTTGTTCCAATGCACTCAAGGCACTCCTCTTTTCAGATATCCACGAGACGCAAAACGTTCTCAATGCGATTGCGTTGTAGGAAAACATAGCCAGATTTGTGAGTGCTTATGTTATCGCATGTGGGGCAAGTGCATGCCCGACACTAAGCATTACTGTACTGGGCTGCAAAATGCATAAATGCACTCCTGTGATTTCTGTTTCCGGGGTAGCATGCGGGTAGCAGACGTTCATTTTGCTGTAAGTAGTAAAAAATAACGCAATTGCTGAAGATCGAATATGATTTGTTACACTTAGCATGACATACCTGGTATAGATCCTGGCCATTAAAGGAAAAATCAGGCATTACTCTTCAGAGTCATTTCAAACGCGCGTTAATGGGAATAAACAAAACAAAAAACAAAAAATTACGCCCACCTCCCCTCGCGGGAACCCTGGTGTGATGCGACGCTGAGGGGGGTTCAAGCGCAAGCGGAGAGCAACCGTCGACCGAAAGGCCGCCGAAGAGCGGCACACCGGTTATATGCGCAGCGCGCCCGAAGGAGAGGAGACCGCGGGGAGAGAGAGTACTGCACATGCGCAGCACCGCGCGCAGCGCTGCCCACCGGCGGAGTGAGAGCGCGCTGGGCCGCACACCCGCAGACGTTGAGAGAGTGTTCGCTCTCACCTGGGCACGCGCCGGCGCCAGTGCGTCTGCCGCGGCTATGACGCAACACAATCCAACACAATCCACTTTAATCCAATCCAAGCCAAGCCAAGCCAAGCCAAGCCAAGCCGATCCAATCGAATCCAATCCAATGCCCCTCGCGAGAGAGTGTTCGCTATCGGAGAGGAGAGGGGGTGAACGGAGGAGAGTGCGGACGCCGACGACGACAACGGACGCACGCAGGAAGGACAGGGCCGCCGACAAGAGATGCTCTCAGCGTCGCATCTAAAAATTAGGCAAGCAGGTGTCGAGTTTTATAATTATTGTTCGACATATTTTGCTGAACAGTGGCATATACATTTAAAAGAACTATTATTGGTAGCAAAAAAATTTACAGTCGCATCCTAACACTGCCATAAAAAATACACTGAGAATTTCATTTACTGCATCATCGACCTTTGATAGATGGATCAATCAATCAATCAATCAATCAATCAATCAATCAATCAATCAATCAATCAATCAATCAATCAATCAATCAATCAATCAATCAATCAATCAATCAATCAATCAATCAATCAATCAATCAATCAATCAATCAATCAATCAGTCGAGTGTTGTATTGTACTGTAGACAAATACATCTGCGTGGTAACACACAGGCGGGACCTCAGAGCTCAGGATGAGGTTGTAAACAGGTAACAATATTCTGTAGCATTTAAAAAGAACAATTCGTTCTCCTCGTACGTAGAATTGTTGCAAAGACAATTGTTAGAAAACAGGAAAAATATTTCGCTAATGCGCAATAGTTCAAAGACGTCGTATTCGCGTTGAGTACGAGATGCAGTCGTCGCCCGACCTGGACCGTTGCTTCCTTCCAGTACGAACTACTTTTACGATGTGGCGAGAGTGTGTACTGTACATTCAATAAGGCAAGGCAGAGGAGCACAGTCATTCTAAGTGTGTCTGCACTGAGAACTTTCATATCTGCGGACATGTGTTGCCGCAGATTCAGTAGTCACGAGAACAGGCAGGTTACTTTACAATTACTTCATTAAATTTTCCATTTCAATAGGAAAGAATGCGAGAAATTAAAGTAATTTTGTTACGCGCAAAGTGTCAGTAATGAGGACCCTCATTCTCGTCTATGGCAGTTGGTAGCACTCTTGGTAACATCCGGGACTATACTAAAGGCCACTCGCCTAGCTGTGTTCCTTAGTATGTAATCGGATGAGAGACATACCTAAAATGCACTGCAGACAGTATTTCGTTGGGCAAACCAAAGTGGGATGACCCAAGATGGCGATGAATTCCTGTCATCGGAGTGTATATCATTTCTGATAACAATATATCCAAGCCTGAAACAAAGTTTCCTCCATGTATTATTTTTCGCGTTCCCGGGTACGCTGCGATGCCTGTACAAACTTTTTAGCGATATATCTGCAACCACAGTAGTTGTACAGCACGCACACAGCGAGCTGCTTCCTGGAAGGGCGCGTTCTACGCTGCGGCACAAACCCCAGGAACTTTCACATTACCTTTTGTGGTGATATTTTCCTTATAGGCCCGGCTTGGTACATATGTTTTAGCTCAAAAGGTTGGCTGAAGGTTTCAACGAAAATTTCCTCGTAGTTTTCGTGCTCTTGTTTTGCTTCATGAAAAATGAGATCGATCAGTTAGTTGTACGCTCTCAAAGCAAAGGTGAAGCTATCAACCCAAATTCTAGGGAAATAACAACGCTCGTTGTAGCACCGGAAAAGACGCGCGTTGTCGCATCAACTGTTATTCCACGTAAGGGAGGAACAATGGCGCTTCTGCGTCACACCAATGTGTCCTGTTTACTGCTCTCAGCTGGGCTTTCGACATTGCTGCTACATTCGCTGTAACCATGTTTTTTTGTATCTATACGGTCGCTTTCTTATCTTTTTTGTGAAACGTGTCGCAGGAGTTCCCGAAACAAACATTGAGCGTTCAGCAGAAAATAGAAATTTATATCCTAAACGTTTTGCAGCCCGTATTTGGGACGTACAGCTGCAAGCGTTAGGAAACTGAATTTCATTGTTTTCAATAGTTCACAGTTTACACTTCGTGCGTTTTAGTGAGAAACGACCGAACGTAGTTCCTTTAAATGCGGATTTTTAAGCTTAATTCCGCAATGCTTCGAATGCCAAATAAACTACTGGACATACATGCCAGATAGAAACCAAAAGCATGTTATGTTAAGGGATCGCTTCCGATTGAGACGAAAAACCGGGACCCCCGTTTGCTCAAGATCAAGTCAAAGGTCATTGATCTAGTGTACAGAAGCATTGTCGACGTGAGCTCGTTGTTCTAAGAGCGAAGGCAAATTTGTTTCGTTGCACGCGTTTCTCAAATTGTAGCAAAAAAGCGGGAAGAGTTAGAATTTACTTTATTTTCGTTGAACAGAAAATTAAGATTCCTTCTGGTTACAGTACACATTACGGTGACCCTTGATGAAGTTTATTGGCGCTAACTCACGGCTCCACAAAACCTGCATGAAAAGTACAAACGTGGAAGAAGCAGTCGACCAATGTGACGTGCGCAGTTGAGTGTCATTGAATAGAATTATGTAACGCTTGGACTGTATGCACTTAAGTGGGAGCGCGTCTGCTTCCAGAAGGGTTCACTTACATCGAGAACGCTCTCGTTCAAACAAGAACAAACCAGGTGAGTACTAAGAGGTACACCCTATCCCTATGAAACGAGATAGCCGGGAGCAGCCCAGTGTAAGGAGGAAAGCAGGCCACGTCTTCAACCCGGTATAAAACAGACGCGCGCTGACAATAAAATAAAACCAAAACAATCCACAATGAATGGTTCCCTACTGTACTATAAAAATAAGCTATATTGCGATAAAGCAGGTTAATGGTGACTTATCGGCGTTGAGTGCGGAAACGTGAATCATTATCTGGATTTCTTATCAGTCAACTGCAAAAAACCTCTACACAACAAACTGCAAATGTGCCTACTCGAACGCAGGCGAAAGCAGCAGCTGTAATACATTTTTATCAGTGCGAATCCCGTTCGGGCTCGATCCCAGCCGTTTTGCATGTCCTTCGTTTTCTCTTAGCTGTGGCTGCAACTTAGTGCTTTGATATCACCATTAAAATACAACACCCGCACCATTACGGGATTTCCTTTGCATAAAACTTGATAAACAGTGAACTCCCCACGGTTGTGCGACGTAGGAACACACGGGAGATAGAAAAAAATAACTAGGCGAAAAGAGACTCTGCAGTACGTTTTTATCATTCCTACTCCGGATTCAAACTCGCGCACAGCCAGACAACTGCGAAATGTTCCGTTCCTTTTTTCCGTCAGCTGTGGCTGTAAGCAATGCAATAAAATCTCCATTGCAATGCAATAGGGACACTGTTACGGCATTTCCTTCGCGTAAAACTTGACAAACATTCACCTCGCCACTGTTGTACCACGAAGGACCGCACAAATAAAATAACCAATACCTACTGTTTGCTCAGTGCGAGCAAGTGCGAGCATGATTTCTGCCTTCGCGGGCGAAGCTTCGATGCAAGGCTTTCAAAATGGCCGCCGCGTTTCGCTACCATTGGCCGGCGAAGCGTAGCCAGTGAGCGGAGAGTCTCCGAGCGCGGGGGGCGACGCCAGCGGCCCCACGCGATTGTGGCGGCGCATTTAGGCACTAGGCCAAAGCCCGCGCTTTCAATGTCGCACACGACGCAGTGTTTGCCAGCTCTTCGCGCTGTGTGGAAAGCCGTGCGTTTGTGGAAAGAAAATAGGAAGCTCTCTCATCCGTGACCATGTACCGAGACGGGAACGCAGGCGTGAACACGAATCCGTGAGTCTTTTTCACGACAGTCGGGGGGCCTGCGGGATGCAACTAGCTGAAACTTTTTTTTGTGCGTTTGTTTATCATTTATTTTCTGCTTCCGCAGCGTGATACTGAACTGTCAAAATCACGCTAAAATGAGAAATAACGGGTTAGAAAGTTTTTCATTTCTGTCTGCAGCATTACACCGAAATGTCGAAATTGCTCTGAAAGGGCAACTTATGTGTCATTGACTTTTTATTGCTTCTTCAGCATGGCGGAGAACTGTCAGAATCGCTCTGAAGCGGGAACTCTTGCCTATCTTCTGGGATTAACCCGAAATTCACAATATAAACGTTTACGCCCGAATATTATTTTGAACCGCTCAGAGATGTGAGGAATGTTAAGCGAATTGTCGATTAGGGAGGGTCCAGGTGCTGATTAGTCGGTTGGTGTGCCCGCCGCGTTATAATGATATTGGAAAATTGCTCTCAATTGGGGACTTCTGGCTATTTTTTGATATGAAGGAAAATCAGCAATGTAAACGCTTGACGCCAAGAAATCATTTTTTTCTGCTCAGACATCTGAGAATTATTCGTCAATTGTCGGTCCTGGACAGCCTTGTTCGACTTTTATCCCCTTTTGCTGCAATAACGAGGGGTTTTGTAAGATCTGCAATAGAATCAAAATTTTACACTTTCACCGTTTCCGAGTGAAAATGTGAACTCCATGTTCAAAAATATTTCTTCATTTGCTGGAGCTTCAAAATTGGGTATATGGGGTCGTCGCAAAGCCTGGTCTTTACCACACTTTTTAAGAGACGATGAAATGACCACAATTACAACATTGTATGTTAAGTTTACGACTCGTTACAAGAGGGGTCAAGCCTGGTTTTGCCAGGCTTGCCGTAAGCGCCTGCTTACCTCTATTTGAAATTCCTTAATGTTATAAAACAGAGATTTTTTATTTCATTCAGCGCTTTATAACCTTGGTTCTTTCATGTAAGTCAAGGTATAATGATCGGCTAGCCGCATAAGATCGCAGTTTTATTAGGGTAGCACGGGTGGGCAACCTGTCACATTGGCACACGACGCAACTGCAGGCAGCTACATCTACCTTCATCCGGTGGTGCTGGGGATAAATGAAGCGAAATAATCGGAATATAAATCAACATTCCAGTATATAACGTACATGAATAGACTCTTCGGGCTGCACTGAAAGCGAGGATGTTGTAATAAAGCAGATTATAGACTTCTGGAATATTGATGTGACACCGAAAACGAGAGGATGAGAAACAAGGTAATAGGACAAGTCACGTCCCTTTCCTTTCCGCCCTTTTTCTTCATCGCTCTTACATCATGAGCGTCGCATTATAAACCACCGCATCTTTTGTCGAGCTTAGACTCCGCGGCCCACATGCGGATGCTTTAAAATGCATTGTCGAAATCTTGAATTTACAGAATAAAGAACACAGATAGTACAAGTATTCTACCCGGCCTACCAACGATCATAATTAATCGTTGCAATATCTATAGCCAACACAATGTCTAAACCCAAGACAACAGAGATTTGCATCTTTCCTTGAGGCCTGGCTTCATGTCGGGTGACGTATGAGAGCTTCCAAGAATGAATGCAACCTTGTCGCCATAAGGAATGCAGGAGATAACGGCTTCGGAGATAGCACGACACATAGTTACCGGTAGCGGCACTGGCTTACGACGCGGTTATTACAAATAAGCCATTGTCGGCCATGGTCCACGCAACAGTGAATCACGTAATGGCCCTTCGCTGAATTTCCGGGGTATTAATATACCTCTTTGCATTATATTTATGGCGACCAGTTTACGCTGTATGACGACAAAGTGAGAGATTCAAGACGCGTACCTGCTGGAAATCTCAAGAAAAATTATTCATGCAGATTACTCAGCCCTGCTGGCATAAGTGGCCCGCGAAGCTGTTGAAATACCCCGTCAGTGGTGCACACACCGTGTGACAACATTTTAATTTAAAAAAATTATTTGCTACTTTATGTTCACCGCAGTATACACCGAAATGTCGAGCCTTAGTAATCTTAAATATGTTCACGGCTAGTATTTGGTGAGTGCCAGCAAAACACCCCCTGGTTGGACGGCTTACATTGGTGTGACATACCAGACCGGATTACTTTTGAACGACGCTAATAGGCCACTTCCATGCGTGCGAAATATTAATGTTGAAATCTCCCACGGTGACTATTGGTGAACCGTTTGGTCGCACCACTGTGGCATTGTAGTGCATAAACAATGCCATGTCACCTTCCCTGTGTTTCTTTAGATGCCCACAGTGGCAACCATAATCCTTCGAAGACCTTGCTCCTGGTTTGCTCTCCGCTAATGATGGGTTTGGAGAAATATTTATGATCCATTCATAGCAAAGTTAATCACTCAATGTGTTACGGTAGCAACGGAGGGAGTACCCGGTCGTTCGATTGCTCCGGTGGAGAAGAAACAACTTCCCAACCTCACAGGAGCGAGTCAGCCCCATGTGCTCATGCCAGCCGCATTTATTAATACAAAGCTTCCGTGATAAATATGGCGTCACCGCGACACGTATTCTGTCCACTTGTTACTAACAGTCGACACAGAAAATTACGAACAACGAACCACCATTTTCTCTGCAAAAGCGCCAGGTGCAGTGCAGATTCCTACTGCGAAGAGTATGATGCTGCTGTTTTTATCAACGCCTTATCGTACTATCGGTGGCAGTGACCACTGAGGAGAGAATTGCGCATTCCTTCGTCACAGGAAGTTAGCCGTACGTAAATTCCGCTTACGAGCACGGCTTCGAAACTACTTCCTGAGCTGCACACGGGTGTTAAAGTGGCCGGAACGCAGATACCGCGGCGTCGTAAAGTGACATACCTGCCGAGAAACTGTGCCTTGTCCTTTTTAAGGCCGTTCCTGGGCGGAACTGTGCGGGGTAGGTCTGGTTATCGGTCGTTTACTCCTGATCTCTCATCAGGTCGTGTCAACGAGTACAATGGCTCACGTAGCCCAGCGCTCCATATTGACAGATAGGGCAGAGATAAGCCTGGATAATTTCGATTTCACGATTGCAGTTTGTGTGCAGAAACACCAAGGGCTGCCCAGTCTGAGTTCTCAAAAAATAAAGTTTTATGTGCGCATGTGTTCCGAAGAAGGCCGGAGGTCCAAGAAAGGCTACCATTCAAAACTGTTTAAAAAAACGTCCTGAAGTTTTACAAATTACACCAGTTGCCCTGTTACCAGTAATGGCAGCCAGCTTCACAACATTCCGGTGAAAATGTTTCAAGTATTGGTTCCTTCAGTATGCGCCCTTGATTAAAATTTGCGTGCCTCTTGGGCCTACAGATAACAATATCCCGCTAATTGGGCTTTCTTAGTTATCTAAAATGGTCTCTTCTTGATGTTCAACATCACCCCGTTTCCCCTCGTTATCGATGGTACGTGTGTCAGTGACAACCGTTACCAGACCTTTCGTAAAAAGGTTGTCGAGTGTATAAAGTGAGAACAAGCCGTTCAACCGGGTTTGTAAACAACAATCAAAATAATGAGTCTACAAGATGAAGGTTGCGTTGAGGGTGCGTGCGCCACCGAGAGGAAGTGCGCAATCAAGTCACCAAGTGATCACGAAATGGGCAATGGAGTCAGCGTGTGCTCCAAAACAAGTCACCGCGCCAACAATGCTGTATAAAAGTCGAAATCAGCACCAGTCTAGGCGACCAGTCTCCACATAACGTGGCAACGCTGAGATCAGACCGCGCTGACGTAAAAGTGGGAGCTCGTGCATGCAGACACTTTTCCTTTGCACATGATGGCTCGCCTAGAGTTCTACTTACAACGACCTGTGCAAACGGCCTCCGGTATTTTCTTTTCTCCTCTTATAAATGGGAAAGAGCAGTTCACAAGATAACATTCCTACAGAAAGAGAATGAAGATGAATTTAACACTTTGGGTGCCAGCGCTCGCGCAACAGACGGAGTTTTAATTATATGTCGTGCAGTTGTCAATGCTGCGGCAAAGAAACAAGCTTTGGCACGTGGTGCTATCGGTCCGTGGGCACCTGGTAAGAATAAAGTTTGGTGCACTTGTTGTTCAGTAGATGCGGTGAATATAACTGGCAACAGCTTCCATAGCGCTGTTAATTTGAAACATGGCTCTTACATCAACTCACAATCGGCAAGCAAGCATGCACTTTACCACCTGGAAAAGATAGATGTCAGTGGGACCACTCAAGTCAGATTCTGTGATTTTTCCCAAATGGCGCCAGCAGTATTGCTAAGTTATTTTCCTACATACCTGTTTGAATGAATCACAGTGCAGACGTTTTTATTGCTGATGTTTCAATATGACAGCAAATGGGACATGTACATTACATGTTTCGCATTCCTTGTCACTCGGCGGTTTTCCTAGTCACCCTGCATAATGGGCAACCTCAGAGCATCCCTAACTGTACTGGTATTAAATTTCTGTTGTCCTTTCGAAATCGGAAAATGTGAGAAGGAAATAACATATGTCGAAGTCGGCTGAAAACACGAACTTTGCGCAGAAAAACTTCGCCTAATGACTAGAACTAGAACAAAGACAGGAGAACGAGGATAACAGGGCTGGTGCAGTCCTGTCTTCCTCGTTCTAATCCTGTTCATCAAGCGTAGTTCTTCCGCTTAGAGATGCCGAACCAACTAGCCTAACAGCATGTTGTACTGGAAGGCGGAAGTACGGCCACATGCCAGAAGTTCGGGTGGGCCCGCAATGAGGCAGATCACTGGGGAGGGACCAAAAGAGCTACTACATGAAAAAAAGGGACAGCTGCTGCCCAAGACCTGTTTTTCGATGTGACACCTACTTTCTCATGGTGCGTTTCAATGATGCCAGCACTCTGGACTCACCCTTGAAGCGAAGTCAAGGCCTAGAGTGGCCGTCTTCGTTCAACAGAACGTGACGTAATAACACCTATGCATGTTCGCATGTATGGTTGGGTGCGTGCATGTATGGTTGCATGCACGTATGTGCAGTCTGTGGAAAGTTTCCAGGGCAAGGGAAAAATTATTAGGTCACGAAGAATTTAAAGTAGCAGCGTATCTTTTGAATCTGACTAGAATTTTTTATGCTAGAAAGCTGGCGAAGTACTCTTTATTTCTTTGTTTCATAAAACAAACCGCCACACAAGAATGTCAAGCTTGTGCATTGACTTTTTTGTTTCCCAGAAACGTTTTCAGGGCTTAGAAATATTCCGAAATACTGCACATATTGGTTAAAAAACATACTGGCGACATTTTTAAACTTCATTTCCTCCTCTGCCTAACTTTCGTTGGCAAGTTGCACACAGATGAATATTCCTTGTGTACAGGAATCTTCGGAACGCGACCGTAGGCAACTTGTAACATGAAACGCAAAACAAGAGACTGAAGTATTCGGATCTGCCCACTCCAAAAAAAGCAGGCTTGCATTCGTTGGGTGGCGACAGTGTTTCAGTGTTTTTGAAGCGTTTGTCGCTGTTAGTAACTGTGGAGGCCCATAACTGTGCACCTGTTAGCTGGACAAGCCAGGAAGAGAGCGAAAATGCTGCACTATGTAATGCTAGTGCAGCAGTTGTCCTGACCTGAACGCGTGCGGGGAGTATTTTGTCGCTGCATGCGCTGGGTGCCGAGACTAGCGCACAGGCTTTTGATGTTGTTGCAACCCTACTCGAACCAACTCATATGCAAATACGATTTAAATGTGCAACGTAACACGCGTGATCATATATTCCCTTAATTAGCGAATGTACTTCATGAAGATGCAGCAGTAGAATTTTCGCATGTTGCTTCACAGCTATTTCCTGATCTCCCGAGTCACCGAAACGCAAAGCTTAAAGAATCCAGTGCCTTTCTCACTTTGAAGAAGGAAAACCAGCGAAATTGCGCGGGGTGCAACAAGTGCACAAAACAAGCGTGTTGTTTCAAATTGGCGACTGAATTTTCGAAAGCAAACTTGGACGGACTTGAGTTATCTTCTAGCAGAAAAAAATGGCAGCATCTCCACTCTGTGGATGTAGGCGAGGGTGCCGAGTGAGGGGACTCGAAATGGCATCCATGTTGCGCCCCGAGTGACATCTGGGTTTGCGCCCCGACCGTCATTCGATTTGAGCCGTGAGTTGCACCCTGATTATTCTCTAAATGAAACTGCAGCTCACGACTCAAATCGAATTTCGCTTGATTTTCGCTTGATAGTGGTGTGCGCATGGATGGGTGTGAACGGACATTGGGAGGTCCTAAAGTATTCCGCACCGTTACAGGCGAGGGAGTAAGCCGTTTGACTCTCGGGTGCTAACTGACGGTCGTAGCCCAATGGATAAGACGAATGGCACTAACTGTGTCTGGTGTACCAGACACAGCCTCGAATCCTGCCGGTGCCTGTGGGATTTTTTGCGATTGTAAATGCTATGCGCACGGGCGCGGATGGACGTTGTGTGGTCCTAATGTACTCCGCACCTAAAACATGTACCTGTTCCATTTCCGTTAAAGCCCGGGTATTGACAGCAGCGGGGAATTGCAGAATATTTTAAACTTCACTGTGAGCTACGTAATTGTAAAAAGTAGATGCAAATCAGAAAAGTGTAAGAGTCGTCTTAGCGGCTAAGTGTAATTTAATTTGTTTCTGGGTGAGTACAATAAAACACGAGTTTCTGTCGTTTTCTGTAACCATACCCCCTCCGCAGACGGCGGCAATTTATTGATAACAACCGGGATATCCGGAAACCTTGCAACTTGTCTGTGGACTAACCCCGACAAGTAGAGGAAACTCGGTGTATTAATAGAGTCGTTTTAACGGTCAATTTGAGCAGTATTTCTCTGTCCAATATTCCTGCATTAAATGGAGAGCTGCCAATCTTTTACAACAGAGCGGGCTTTTCCGCAGGAGTATAAGTTTTGTCGATGTAACTTTTCCTACTTCATCCTGTCGACGCAAGCAGTAGCCTTCAGAGCCGAGCGTATAATATTTCTGCTGGAAAATGACGCTTTGCTTGGCTGCAGCGCAGAGAAACCAATGGCTTCTGTTTAGAGGGACTGCATAAAGGAGAGTAGGCAGAAGTAGGAGAGGAGAGGGAGAGTAAAGTGAATGCTATTGGTTCCCACAAATTTCTCAGACAACCGGCAGAACTTGTCAGTCACGCCTAAATCTATTATACAACTACTATACCGCTACTACAGCGTGAAATGATTTAACCACTTTTAATCTACAACACCCTTAACTCTTACACCCTATCAAAACAGAAAGAAAGACACCCTTTGAAAAGGTGTAATAACCAAGAAAAAACGCCTTTTGGAAAGGTGTATTCTTGTGTTTTTGCTAGGATGCAAGGGCGTCTTGAACGACAAAACACCTTAAAGGGTGTTTTTTTGTTTTTGTTTTGCCAGGGTGTAAGAGTGTTAGTCATAGAGAGTGATTTACATTTTAACGGGTGTAAATTATTTTACGCTAACAAAAATGCTGTTCATCGTGTTCTCTTTTCGATTTCGGTGTCTCCTAGTCCACGTTCACGCACGTTGCGCATTTACGTCCCCCGAACATTTGCGTTTCTATAAATTGCGCTCTGTTTACCGCTCCTGCGACGCGCTACGCGAGTTAGCTGCGGCACACGTGCGTGCGAATACCAGTGACCGATTGGGCGTGCCGCGGTGTAGAGGAAGCCATTTCCGCTACGATTCGAGCACGGAGGCGTTACGAGGCCTGTTGCAACACGGACATAGAACGACGTAACTGCCGCGCCTCCGACCGAACGTTACATATACGAATTGGGTCGAATCGCGTTGTTATCCGTCGGCGCTGCGTTAATGGTATACGGCGGGGGGCCCGCCCGACATTACGTTGGTAGATGACATGTTGCCGGCACCGACCCGTTTCGTAGACTACGTTCATTCACTTATACAGCGTAAGGCGTCAGAGCAAGGAGAGAATTGAATTTGTGCCCCACAGAGGGGAAGGTTTGGATGAATGGTCGTGTTTTATAGGCGGATGAGTGGGGTAAAATTTCCAGGCAGCGCGAGGAATAAAATAGAGAAAATCTTTGATCATATACAAATGTGTCTAGACGACACCAACTGTCTATTCTTTGTTCCGAAGTCTTTATTTTGTTCGTAGTTTTTTTACGAACTCATACCAATTCACTCAGTTTGCTGTTCTAAGCCACGGGTCCAGTAAAAAGCCACACATTACAAAAAAGAGGTCCTGAGCGTCGAAATTACACCTTGCCTTAGCGAAAGGCCATTGATTGGTTTAAACAACCTACGAGTGATAATCCATTGATTCATTTGGAAGAGCGGACGGGAGTAGAAGTGGAAAGAGACCATTACTCGGTGCAAGAGTGAAATGAGGAAATCCGCAGGCAAAGAATTGAGTAGGCCATCCCAAGACAAGAACGGCCGCAGGAACATGGGAGTTGCCTTTGTATTGGAGTGCCCACCGACAGGATGATGATGATGATGATGATGATGATGATGATGCGGATGTTTGAAGTGCACCTAAGCCTCTCACGCACGGAATTTTTAAGTTCCACGGGTTAAGCGGAACTTTGGCAGATACATTCCTGGTATAAAGTAGCAAATTGTGTCAGTCGGTTGCATCAAGAAATTCTGGCAGGCCTTGTCAACTGCACTAGACCAGGGGTATAGAGATTCAAAATGGATAGCTAGTGCGCAGCCATTCACCGGGCGCGCTTTGTGGAAAACGCCACAGGAAAGGTCACCCAACACGTGCGGCACGGGTGCGCATGTAGCGGCAGTGGTAAGTCAGACGACACGAAGGCCAGCGGCGTCTATATTCGTACTGGAGCGCAGGTGCCTCGCAGCGACGGTGCACAGCAGTTTCGCGGTTGGTTTCCACCGAGTTCAGTGGCGCACTTCCAATAAATATGTTTCCAGTAACACGCTTGTCAAGGCAGTGTCGTCACGCGTGTTTGCCCTATTAACCGGTTCGCACCGGATCGCACTGGCGTACACTGGCTCGCACCGAGGGGAATCCGAGCAAGAAGCAAATGAAATGGTGCCAACATGAATTTAAAGGAATCTTCTGGTATCGTGGCGCTTCTAAGAGCGTATTTGAGCGGCGTGACTGATAAGCAACCTCCAGGATGACGGGGGACACGGCGTAATAACAGAGTTGGTTTAAAGGTTAAGTTTTTACCGAAAGTCAACTCTAAATGCGACAAGTTAATCTACAGCGGAGTAGCAACATGGTGGTGTGATATCTTATGTGGACCCCTCAGCTCATATTTACTAAGACAGTACTCTGGCAAGCAGGGTTTAAACCGGTTCTCCACGCCAACGAAGCAATTGCGTTTCACTTAACTATCCGGAAATCTGAAGGGGCGGGCTAACAGCGCGTATAATTCACAAGCTCCATATGCGGTTTTGCGCGTTTAATCCGCACCTCGGCGGTAAGTCATGCCATAGGGAATGTCCAGAGATTAATTTATGTAGCCTGAGATTCTGTAACATTTGTGGAATCGTCTATTTGTGAACGTTTCTGTTGGTCGCCTCTGTCGGAAAAGAAAGCCAGCCATGACCGGTGATGAAGCGGTGACTACTCGTGCTATTATACAGTACAGTATTATACAGTACAGTACAGTATTATACAGTACGGCGCCATATCCACTCAGCTACCGTGGCGGCTATAAATTAACGTCTACTGATGGCTGCCGCACGCCTCCTTGTGCGATATAGGCTGATGATGAGTTCACTTATGTTCTCGCAAGCGAATGGCTAATCAACAAGCAATGACTGGATGACTCTTCGAAGTTTCAGGCAATTAAAACTTCAGAAGAATGAACTTCAGAAAACTAAGATAGAAACAATGATGGTAGTGATGATTGCAGTAAAATATAATCATCATGTTGAAGTGTGTAGTTTGCATTATGATAAAATCAGATGCCTTTTGGTGATTTTCTATTCGAAGGCTTTCCCCTTCGTAGAAGGGTAATGCTGTAAAAGAAATGGGTAATATATGAAAGGTTTAAGTGACGCTAAAAGAAGCATTCGGGTTTACTGTTTGAAAGGAATATTGCACACTGTGCTCGTAAGCTACCGGCTGCCGCATTATTTTTGAGTCACGCAGTTTTAGGCACATGGTCTGCAAAACCTTCTGGGCGTCTTACTCAACGACCCTTGCCAGAATATCGTCACGGCCGTAACTGGAAAGGAGAACCACGTTTAAAACAAAACGTAGGGTACCAACCACGTATAGCTCGGCTGGGTTGCTTTGCCGCAATGACTGTTCTGATCTAAGTGCACCGTCTATTTCCCTTTGTGGCTAGGGTGGAGTGCTATGTTGGGCTGAGCAATGTATAGCCTGTGCCCATCTCCCGTGCAAGCTTACATTGATGTCTTATCCTTCCCTCTGTTGTGCCTGTGCAGATGCCCTAACCCGAACCCTCCCGTCAAGAGAGACTACGCCTTCAATCGCTGCGCCATGAATCCTCAAGACTGTCCACGCTATGGCCTTCATCGGCCGTCGTTCACGCAGGTAAGGGACCGTGCGTAAAATAGCCTTCTTGAAAAACACGGCTATTATCTTCATAAAAGGGTACGGTATGGTAACCAACAAAGAAGTACTTGCGGTGGTCGGTCCGAGTAAAGTTAAGTTTAAGAAGAGGAACAATTGGAAGGACAAAATGGTGTACTCAGGGGTGGGGTAGAGTACGACAAGTTCTGGTTTGGATCCCCAATTTATTACTACGGAATGGAGTCCTACGCTGCATGTTGAGACGTCTCAACGTTCGCTAAAATAGTTATCTTTTCGCGCGAAGTCAGATTGATTCAATCTGCGTCTCCTCACAGGGGCACTGCAGCACTTTTTTCGACATTTTTATATATCCCAAATGCTCCCAGAACGTAGTCAACAAACACACTCACTGCTTAGAATAGGCGGTCACAAAATACCTCAGCGAAAAATTACTGCCGTATGCCGATCACATAACTTCAAAAATTGCTAAAAAGAATTTGCTCTCTTTCTCGGGCTTGGCGTTCCGCGAGCGCCCAAATTGCGTCATTACAGCAGTGCAGCGGCTATTGGGCAGCTTTCTTTTAGTTGCAGCGATAAACGCAATCGATAGCCACCTAAAAAATGCTACCAAAAGCAAAGCAGAAACGGAAAGCGCATCTGCTGCGATTAACAAATCGCTCAGTGCTGCTCCGGGCTGGCAATAGGCGTAGTTTTCGCAGTGCTTCGAGACGCGGAGGAAAGGATGAAAGCATTTAGCGGCAGAGTTGCCTTTAAGACGCTTTAAGTCTCTTTAATACGCAGATCATATCAATGCAATCAGCGGTGAAAAGAATGGAAAGTTTTTTAAAAATTCATTTCAAAACCTGGAATTACTCAGATGACACCAAGCTTTTTTCGAGATTTGTGAACGCGAAAGCAATAATGTCCAATCGAGTGCTGCTGAGTACACGTTCAAGGTGTGCGCTGCGAGTTGCGCTTTCAAATTTGTCGATTTTAATTAGTGCTAAGCTATTGCCTTGGAAGGTGCTGCAGGCAATGTGCATGTACAGGCATTGTCTAGCAGCGTTCACTGCTTCGTGTTTCTTATGCGAAGTACAAGCTATAGAACTCTTCGCAGTAACGTAGGTTTAGGAGCCGTTATGCTGCTACAGACACCGGTACCCGGACGGCGGCTTTTTCGCTTCATAGACTTTCGATTCCATGGCATAAAACATCTTCTCCTATAATGCAGACAACTAAAATTAATAGGTAGAATTTAATAAGATATAAAAAAGCTGCCAAGGAGCAGTTTGTAGTTCTTGACTGTGATTCTTGACTTGAATCACCTTAGCGCTTTTTAGGAGGCTTTCAAGCGCTGATAGTTTCCCAAGTTTTTCTTGCTAATCAAAGTAGATCAACAAACTAACAACTTGTACATCAAAACAAAAACAACAAACAAGAGCCGCCTCCGCAACATCAAAAATGACGTTGTGGCATATACAGGGAGGAGAGAGAGAGATATAAAAACTTTTATTGACGCCACTGGCCTAAGGGGCCGCCATCGGGCCGCCACCACGGCTTGTGCTCGGGTGACCAGTGGGCGCTGGGAGTCTTCGTCCGAGCGGCCCAGGGCCTCCGTCCAGTGGTCAGGGGGAGTTATGTTGGGGTGGGGGTCAGAGGGGCAGGCCCACATGTGGTGTTGCACTGTGGATTTAGGGCCACAATGCGGGCAGAGCGGAGAGGGGTAGGCGGATGGGTAAATGTGATGAAGGAGGGCTCGGTTGGGGAGTGATTCCGTTTGGAGGAGGCGCCAAAGCCGTTCCTCCGAGGGGGTTAGGGATGGGTGAGCCGGGGGCAGCGTGTTGCGGGAGAGGCGGTAGTAATCTGTAACCTCCCTGTAAGTCGTGAGGGAGTCTCTGGCGGAGTACAGGGAGGACGTAAGCGCCAGTTCAGTCCACCGACACCGCTTACAACCAGACGAACGCTATGGATACCGTTCATCTCACACCCCTGCGTCAAGTTCAGGCAGGCGTTCTCCACCGCGCCTTACTGAGAGCGACGACTCACACGGGCGCATAGAATGCCCGCGGTTTCCTATTTCCTCGAACTGACTCTCATGGAACGCAAAAGCGTCGTCAGATTTCGGTCCGCGCACACGCACGAAGAGCGTGAGAACGTGCGCAAATCGCTCCGCGTGGACAGCACTTATTTCTTCACTGCTGACAGCCGCGGCGTTCTACAATACAAATCGCTCCGACACCGATGACTGGCCTGACAGGCAGAACAGACAGGGGCCTTCGCGGTAGTTCTCGCGAACGTCGCGTGGACGAGAAACACGGACGCGAACAAGGAGCAACGATAGCGTGCTGTTGCTCGTGTCGCCCAACAATCTCGGGCAATTAACTTCCTGGCCCAGATCTCCCTGAAGCCGGCGTGGCCGCCCGTCTTCGTGCTTCTGATTTATCCGCGTGTTGACAATTGCGTGCAGTGCATTGGCTTGGCTGTCTGAGTGCCTCGCTCCCGACCGTCGAATCTCGCATACTGTCCGCAACGTAAGGCGAGAACCGGGAGGAGGGGCTACCAGGAAGTTTGGGACTTGCAATTTCGATACATTGCGCTTGCCTCGCGTGAGACCTTCGGCTCATATGTCATCGAACAGCGATTGCCTGCTGTATATTTGTGTGGGGAAGGTTGAGCGGGCTGCTGACACCTGAAGACGATGAAGGTTTCGGGCGAGGAAAGCAGACGTCTGATCAGTCAGTGACGTCCTAGGTGAAACAGTTGCTACTGCTATTCTTGAAGACAGAGAGATCACATCGTGTAAAAATAGAAGTCAACTATCTGGAAGCCGCTGCTCTCACAATTCACTCGGCGGAAAGGCAACATTTTAGAAATTCAGAGGCATAGAATGCCTATCCACAATACGCATACAATGCACTTGAGTATTACAGGAAAGGATCGGCAGGAGGAACATGGGAGAGGCCTTCCTGCAAGCGGCGCCAACACGCTGACGATGATGATGACCGGCGCATTGTATTTCGAGAAAAGGAGCGTACAATGCGCGATACGTACAAAATTAGTTGGTGATATGTAAGCTATGGGGCGATAATAATTACGGGGAGCCCGACAAATTGCCGGGTTTCCGAGTGAAGATTTAATTTTGTTGCCTTGTATTAACGCAGATCGATTGCGTTTAAATTTCAAACTTCGCGACTGCAACGCCAGGCACGTAGTGCGCATCTTTTGATCGAAATGTTTTTATTGTAATTCTTTTGATATTGCTGAATGAAAGGAAAATGGTTGTAGAAGGAAACCTTTAATGTCAGGGTTGCTGCAAACCGAAGAAATGGCGTGAATGCTTTTGCACAGTTTTATACCTTCATCCCTATCCAGTTATTGTTCTAGGGACTGATGTAATCGTTTTTGTCGTCTGAGAGTGAGTGATAAGTCTCACTTCATTAGTTTAGTGAGAGAGAACAGTGCTGTTTGCACTCTTAAAAAAGCGTTCTGTCGAGGCAAAAAAGGTGGAGGTGGCTTCACACTCACTTTGTCGGTGTATATGATGGTAAAAATACACTTTGCCCCACTAAAAAAAGCCAAATGTATATTCACGCTTTTGGGCTGCCCAGCAGTATGTCATAGGTTACGGATTTCTTACAGATATATACCACCTTGTACGCGCTTACATACATGACTTACATACAGTCACTGCAAAACTGCACAGCAAGCAGGCCATAGTGGATATTCTCTTTGACTGAACTGTTATGGGTGGATATCAGTTAGAAAAAGAATCAGATGTACTGCAAGGTAATTTATTCGGCGGGCTGCTGCAGACAAAAACTATTATGTGAAAGATACAAGATTGACTCCTGAAGCGATGGGCCCTTTAACAATATGTAGAGCTATAATGTCCCTTCGCAGCAAAACAACGGAGATTAGAATCCGATGTTTCGTAAAAGACCCATGAGAATAAAAAGAACCTTACAACGTATAACTATGTAGCAAGCGCGTATTCAATGGATGAGTCGTATATCTGTGCCGTTGCGGTGGGGCCACTTATTCTAGGTTGCGTTGCAACTCCGATCGCATAACGCAGCACAATGCCCATCGGCGAGCCGACGCAGACATCACTGGCTCTAACTATTTCTTCTTTCCTGCCGCAGCCAGAAAAACCTTCTTAGCACCACAATCCCCACATGCTACTAGCGGGGCTTACTGGTTACCCGTTCGGGCGGCAAGCGAGTGTGCCAAGACAAGTATACGCCTATTTAGTTACGGCAGCACAGCCATTAGAGGACGCCTTTTGTGTAGGGTAGGCGGGACGGCGGACGAGCGATGAACGGTTCGTTGCGCGTTGCCCAGAATGGTCCCTCGTCTGGCCAGCTTGAAAGGCTATGCTTGTCGGCCACGGCTCAATCTTCGTCTTCGAGTCAAAAGGGGCGCCTATCTAGTCTCGCCAGCTTAGTCTCTGGAGCGTCACATTGTGGGGGCCGTGAGAAGTCTTCAAGGAGAGTGCGCAGGACATGCTTCTCGTCGCATTGACGCGAATGTGTTTACGTTTTGAGTCTGGCCTTTTGTTTATCCTCCTGGTGCAACAGAATCCGACGACGGGGCGATGGAACCTCGTGCGCGCTACTCTACCCTGGCCACAATTAGACGCTGTAGACTATTCCTATTACCACGTTTGACAGCTGCGTCACGTTTTGGCACACAATGACTGGGCGGGTCCATCGAGGTTACGTGTAGGGTCTCTTAGACTCGGAAGCAGTTGTGGGTGCGTGCAGGGCTCCCCGTCCCGCGTGGCGGGCGACAGGCCTTTCTTAGAAGAGTGGATGTTCGTGACTAATCTCGCCTGATCTCCTTCCTACCTGGAAGCCGAGCAGAAACCGAGCGGCGTGCTTTCGTCGCCGGGAGAGAACATAAAAATACTCCGCGTTTTGAGAGCGTTGGCTCTCCAACGGGGACGTGCGATGTATGCATCCGCCTGTAGAGAAATACAGTGCCATATCGCATTAGGTACAGCCCTACTTTTTAGATACATTCACGGGATGATTTGCACGTCAGATTTTCAACGTGGCCAGCAATGTCGGTAGCGTGGTTGTGATCGGAACAATGAAAGACTGTGCCTCTGCGAAAAGTTTGAGGAGTTCTGCGTCCCAGTAGAATAGGAAACCGAGCGAGTTAGTTGGAAATTGTATTGACTGTGTAAACCGACGCAAAACTCAGAAGTCTGGCGAAAGAAAAAAAATTTTTCCCCATTTCCCCGAGGGGAAGAATGTGAAAGTGCGAATGCAGGAGTTGAATTTGCGCGGTTCGGTAATGTTCGCGAAAGAGAGATCACACACACACACACACACACAACTACAAAGAAAGAAAGATGCATTTATTCACAGACACCTATTTGTGTTGTCGTTGTACTTGATTGCTAGAGCGGATCTCAGCTTTGAAATTTCGTGTCAGTACTCCTTTAAGCGGGTGCATTAGCCCTTCTCACGCCCGATTCCTGGCCAATCCCCAACGTGGGTATGTGCCATGTCAGCGGCCAGGCAGCGCGCGCCCATCTCCCCCCGTTGCCAAGGAAGACGAGGAGCGCTCGCACCCGCAGCTGTTGCTATGTGGACGGACGGCTGTCAACGGAATTCAGGGTCGCTTATAAAGTGCATTCGCACTTAAAATACAAAGACGCAAGTATGATGACTGACCAAACATTATCCGGAGATTTGGCTCTTCCCCAGGTGCTTCGAGAAGCTATGGTTCTCGCTTTAGAAGTACGGGTCTCGGTCCGGCATTGGAGCAAATGCTACCGCTCGTCTACCGGCCGATGACTATCGCGTGGAATCTGAAATTTATCCCCTCCGGGAATCGGAAGATCAGCATTTAAGCAATACGCCAGGGACCGCTCGTGTCACCTCTGTGGTTTACTTCAGGCCAGGGATGGAGTCGAAGCGACATATTCCCTAGCGCTCTCGGTTCACTAACTCCAACCGCCACGGTGACCTTTAGCGTGGGATTGAATTATTACGCCGATAAATTGAAGGAATTGAAACGTGATCTATCAGAAATCAGTGTAATGTTATCTGTTTCCGTTTCTGCAATGTATAAACCCGGATGAGGCAAACCATGCTCGTTGGCGATATAATACTGAATCATTACCCAGCTGAACGCACTTCAAAAAATTTTGATAGATACGGAAGACCCGAAACAATATCAGCTCAACTGAAAAACTTGATGACAGTTTTTGAATACACAATACGTTAAATTTTCCTTAAAACGTGAGGTGACTGCCCCAGGGCACAGAAAATTTTAGCTCTGATTAGCACGGGTGCAATTGGTCACCCCCTTATTCGGAATATTGCTGTTATCAATAAAGTACACGTAGGTTAGCCATCGTGGCTTTCCTCACCCGTCTCAGCTACCACCGTGTGTCTGCTTGCCGGCCTCACATAAAAAATACAACGATCGTGATGGCGATTTTGCACTCTACTTAAGTAACAATTGTGGCTTTAGTAACAAATAACAACAGAGGCGATTGCTTCCGTACTGTGTACTCACGAGTCCCTATTTTTCTTGAGGTCATGCTTCAACTACTCGTTTGTTCCCCACATCAGTCGGAACAAAGTTTTTTACAAATAAAAGGAAGGATTGTCATGAGGACCACAATCAAGATGCGTAGTCACGTGCGTGCGTACTTTGCCAGAAGTTTCTTGGCCACGCGAGAAGTTTATCGGCCACACGAAATTCAAAGCAGAAGCTAAGCCTTGAAGGGCGAACAAATTATTTGATGACGGTAAGAACGGAAATGTTCGCCACAAAACATTTCAGTCTCACTGGAGAACAAACATTGTTTGTAGAATTCTTTGTGCCTGTATGAACTTATGGCATGGCCTAAAATTTTTGGCAGAAAATTTATCTACGCGCAGATCGCATTTCCATCGGAGCCAGGCATGCCTCACGGCGTGGGATGAAATACTCGTCCTCAAGTATTTTACCTACTAAGTGAACCGGAGAGATTGAAACACACACAAAAAAAACATCAGCCTGTTTTTCATTTAACTTTTCAATGATTTATGACCGCATGCGATACGAAACCACGAAAGGTATATGTGCGGCGGGGTAACGCAGTGCCAAAGAAACTTCTTTGGCACTGCGTTTATAGTTTATAGGTCACGGCAAGACTGCTGTGCCGCAAAGAGGGAGTAGCAAAATCTTAACCTTCGAGTGTCAACGAAATAATGGATGAGGATAGAAGAAGTGCTTTGGCCAGCTTTCTGGTACCAAACAGATCAGTTGCACTCGACGGGAAAGCTTCTATGTTAAATTATTTGTAGCTTATATGGCCTAGAAACTTTTTAGAAATACTTACGTAGACTTATGCGCACGTCGTTGCAATAGGCAGATTGTTCGTTGGAGCCAGGTACAGATCACATTTCGTGGTAATATAAATCATGGTAAATGCGAGCTAGGAGGCGCGTTGAAATTAGACGCTGTTCGCTCCGCAAGTTATTTTCTCTGATCTTACGTTCGCCTTGACTTGCGCATGCGCAGGCCGGTTTCAACGACACCTACATCCAGCTTCCCAAGCACAAAACGGTGCCCGGGGACGTGATCAAGCGGATCGGCAAGTCGCAATGCAACACGCAGCACCTCAAGCACACGGCCATGAGGCTGCTGCCCGTGCTGGGTTGGCTTCGGACGTACCGGGTCAAAGAGTACCTGCTCGCCGACATCGTCACCGGCTTCACCGTCGCCATGTTTCAAGTGCCCCAGAGTGAGTACCACTGTGCCAGCGCCCTATGCCCTCGTTTTTAATGCGAAAGCTGTTTTACTGAGACCGATGACGGGCTGTCAAAATACTAATGCATTTCCCTCATCGACCAGTTGGCCGACCGAAAAGCTCTGATAACATCTCTGGACACTCGGCGCGCGCGTGAAACCGGACTTCCATTCTGTCAAAATGGTTACGGGAAAATCGCGAAGGAGAAACGGTTCTAGATAAGACAATACACGCATCGATCATGGAGGAGGAGTACAATAGTGTACATTTATCTTATAAACCACGTATCGGTAGGAATTTGTATCGTTCGTAGATGAGTTTACTTATTGCGCGAAACATCGTCGCATGGTTCGCTCTTCGTTTGCGATTTCGGTCTTTGAAGGTTTGATGATGGATTCGACGCACTTTCAGAGAACGTTGGACGCAGTTTTAAGCGAATGTTTTTACGCGCTTTCGACGCAGTTTTTATGTGAGAAAGCTTTCCGCTTCTCACAACTTTCTTTAGGAACGTTCTCTTCTCCCATCATTATTCAATAGTTCTCGGAGGGCAAAACAAATGGCGCGGTTGCAGACAATGAAATCGCATGAAGGGATTTAACTGATTTATTTTTCTTCGAAGGACCTCAATGTGAAACGTTTTCTTGGTTTTTTCGTGTGGGCAAAACAAATGGCGCGGTTGCAGACAATGAAATCGCATGAAGGGATTTAACTGATTTATTTTTCTTCGAAGAACCTCAATGTGAAACGTTTTCTTGGTTTTTTCGTGTGGGCAAAACAAATGGCGTGGTTGCAGACAATGAAATCGCATGAAGGGATTTAACTGATTTATTTTTCTTCGAAGGACCTCAATGTGAAACGTTTTCTTGGTTTTTTCGTGTGGGCAAAACAAATGGCGCGGTTGCAGACAATGAAATCGCATGAAGGGATTTAACTGATTTATTTTTCTTCGAAGGACCTCAATGTGAAACGTTTTTTTGGTTTTTTCGTGTGGGCAAAACAAATGGCGCGGTTGCAGACAATGAAATCGCATGAAGGGATTTAACTGATTTATTTTTCTTCGAAGGACCTCAATGTGAAACGTTTTCTTGGTTTTTTCTTGTATGTTTCCAATTGTTGGACCATCGTGAACATCGATTCTAGTTGGTCTGCTTGGACGCAACGTGTGGTATGAGAGTTAAAGCGAGCCTGTAACTGTTATAAAGTTTTTTTTGAAAATCTGACACGCTTCCAGAACATAAATAACCGCATCCACTGCTTAGATTAGAGGTCACAAAATACCCCAGCCAAACATAGTGCCTGTACGACCATCAGATGGCTTTGAAACGTGGTCAGGAGATTTTTGTCTGTTTGTCGCTCCTGGCAATTTTTGCGCCCTTGAATTGCGTCCGTAAAGCGGTATTGCGGCAATTGGACGGTTTGATCTCAGTATGCATTAAACGCATTGCATACCCAGTTTAAAGAAAAGCAGAGCAGAACCTGGAGGACGTCTCAGCTTCGACGAGCAAATCACACAGTGCCTGTCTATGCCGGCGACAACTACAGCTTTAGCCGTGCCCCATGACCGAAGGAAGTGAAGGCGCTTACCGGAAGTGCTTCAGGGTTCCTTTAAAGAGCTCTTAAGAGGCCACCGAGGCAAAATACAAGTTTCATTCATTCAAAAAGCTGCTTTGTACCGATAAAAACGCTAACAATGTTATCGAAATTTGATAAAAATAATGAAGATATTTAAAGAAAACAAATGAAGCAGTAACGACTACGCAGCCACTTTCTCTCTTTCTCAATGACTTCACAGAGTACTGTGTGTGTGGTTGGTGGCCACCGAGCTAAGTCAACGCCAGGAGACACCAGGTAGCGATTGCAGTGGGGCCTCTGATTTCGTTTGATCGCATCACTCAAAATCTCACCTGTGGTTAACACACTGAAAACTATATTGTTAGTGCTAGCGCATGTTAGGTCACTCGTGCCCATATTACGTCACTTTACTGCAAAAATTTGAACGTTTTTTTAAATATTTCTTACGTTTTCTTCAAATAAAACAAATGTCTTTCGTTGCTGGAATGAGGCTAACTGAGGTACCAAAGGCTAAATCCCTCAAATACTGCAAAGTTGCATATTCTCCTCAGAGCCCCGTTTATGTACGTGCAGTGTTGCTACTTTTATTACAGTCACCAATCGATTTTTCCGACGCGGTATTTTCCGGACGTGCCTGACTATGCGGACTCTGCCACATCACCTTCACGCGCTCCATAGAGTCAGTGTCCGACATTTGTCCGACAAAAATATCGGACATTTGAAACCTCTAGTCCGTTTTTCCGGACTTTTCATTTCGACCGCCACAGAAAAGCTACCGAAAACTGCCAGCAACATCGCTGCCATTTTTTTCCCTTCGGCCTAGAACCCGCGGTGTATACGTATGGCTAGCTGACCTCGAATATATATACGATAGCAGGCACTGCTTGCTGCACCGTCGAGCGAACCGTATGGAGGGAAGAAGTCTGCCGTCAGTGGCCAGGGCAGCCGTTGAGTCACATATGGTCATTTTCGCCGACATAGAAGATGGCCTAATCGTCCCGCAACGCAGCGCCCTGCAGAGACCAATTGACGAGTTTTTCAAGCCGCTCGGTAAATAAGAAGTAGTCCTTCAGACAGCATGATTTGCCAGACGCTATCTCGAACCCTTGAGGGTCCGAAAAATCGGTCTGAGACTGTATTTTCTGTCGTCTGAATGTAACAGAAAGTACGCACGGTACGTGTGATCTGAGAGCAGGCACACGTTCGTCACTATAACGGCAAAGGCGCAAGACCTGAGCACTGTTGTCCACAACGCTGCGAAGGATGCAAATGAAATGCATTCTTGTGGATCAGGCATCCGGAGTCGAGACTCCGGATGCCGGGCCAAGGTCGTGTCTGCTGAATAATTCCAAGTCGACGATGACACCGACGGCACATCCCGCGGTGGGTTGTCCAACATTACGCGACCCGACATGACACGCGTGGTGGTTGTTGCTTCCGCTCTGGGTGCCGGTATGCCGTAATCGCGTGCCCGGATCGTGTGGTGTTGCCGTGTGCGCCCCCGTCGTTATCGCAGCAGCGCCTCATTACTTGCGTGCCGAAATTCCCGCGTGAGATCAACTTGCTTTACGAGGATTCCACAAGCCCAATAAAAACCCCAGCTAAATGTGCCGTCGATGCAAAAGGCAAATGCGTTCACCTTGAAAGAGGTAACGCTTTTGTAACGCAGTCAGCGCCATTCCAGTCACGAAAGGCGTCTTCAACCGGAAAAGCGCAAGGAATATTGAGAAACTCAAATTTCGCGCCACAGTGACGCAATATAGGCAGGAGTGACGTAATATGGGCCTGCACTATAAACATAGTTATAATTCAAGCAATACCATCAAACGGAACTAAAGGCACTACTACAATCGCTCAGTAATGTTTCTTGGCTGTGGTTCAAGTGACCGGTCTGCAGTCGCAGAAGCAAGATTATGTGACGTCATAGCTAAATCACCGGAAGTGGCTGAATAGACGCCAGTGTTTCTTGTGTTTTCTTCAAAGGCGCGATTGTTTGGAAATTTGCGATAAAACTGGTATAATTTATATATCGACGCAAAGTAGTCTTTAGAATGAACCATACTTGTGTTTTGTCTTCATGGTCCCCTAAAACTGCGCCACATTTTCATACCGAAAGTAATCGCGTAAATTATTGTTTATGTTTCTGTTAGCTTCAGTGGGCGTGGGTCCGTGATTGCACGAGGAAACCACATACGTCGACTAGTAGCGGGTCATGTATCGAAAATAACTATACCTATCTACTGAATAGGGTACAGCCTACCTATACCGCTCAAAGGTCCAACTGAGCCGAATCGAAATGCTGGCACCGCGGGAGCGGTTGGAGAAATATATCAAGAAGCGAACCCAACGAAAGTGCTCTGCGAGGAACTTTCTTAGCTATGTTTCTCAGATCAAAAATAGCAACTGCGTTCGTTACTTGAGAGATAATAAAATTCGCACACCTGGCCTGCACCCGCACTGTGTGAAAAAGTGACAGGAAGAACCACGCCATTTCCGCGAAAGGCAGCTGAAACTATCGGACGCGATCATAGCCAAGACCAAATAGCAACGGCAATAACGTACAATTGTTTTCTATTCTTGATTTTTCATACTTCTGCGCTTGTGATCGCAATGAAATCTTGCAAGGCTACGGTTTTATATCGTAGCGGACATGCTGTAGACAATTAACATTACAACGGGCTTTACAGCTGTTTTTTTTTTCTCTGTCTTTGCGGCTGACGGCCGGCCTCAGATTGCTTGTTTTAAAACTCCTATTGCCAATATTATGCTCCTGAAAATAAAACAAAACTGTCTTACTGGTAAAATTTGGCATTTTCGTTATTTTTTCATCACCTCAACAGCACCGTGAGTCAGATCAGTGTTTCACCGTGAGTCAGACCATGTTGTGGCCGTGAAAGCACTCATCGATTTGTATTATTCATCGGGGCTCCGGCACGCGTTCGGAACAGCCGAAATTAACCCTACCGGACTCAATGCACTTATGCCGGGAAATATTTCGAATACGTGTCCTCCCTACGTTCGTACACGTAGTGATGTTATGATTAGGATTTTCGTTTGTACAAAAGCATTTTCATTATTCTCACAGCAATAGGCGCCCGGGATACAGAGAGTTGGCAAAAGTCTTGATGGCAGAACGGGCCTAGCGTTATACTGCTGCTTTCTATACCGTTGATTAGAACCACAAGAAGCAGAATGATAGTTTTTGTGAAAGTGGAATATCTGACCTACAGGAGTGATCGTGTGATTACTGGTAGTTTAGGCGTTCTGAGTCGCACATTTTGGAGTATATTTCGGAATGTACGCACAAGGGCACTCGGTAACATCGCCGTGGAAGATGAGCGCACACGAACCTTTTACAATATCACTCTCCAGCGCGTTTGCACAGCAATCACATTCACGTGAAAGGTTTTTTTTTTTCATCAGTCGAGATACATTACTGTGCTGCGTACAAATGTAAGGAGTACGTAACACCTGCGCAGTATTTTTTTACTTTCGAATGGTCTGCCACTCATACGGTGTACGCCTAAGCGAGCGGGCAGTCAAATTTAAGTACGTTCTATGAAACGTTCAACTGCGAAACGCAGCACAAAATGCCGATGTTAGCGAACACACAAAACAAGGACAATTACGCATAGAATAGCGACGAAAATTCAGTAGTCCGCAGTAGTTCAGATCGCAGTGGGAGGCAGCTATTTTGTTTTACTTTTGGCATGTTCTTTAAATTTCCATCATTGCTCTTTGTTTCCCATTTTAACGGAAGCAAGTGACAGCCGGAACGGAGGAGGCGAACTCGTTATATGACAAATTATGGTTTGTCCGGAAACGTACTATTCTCCTTGGCACGTGCTGTTGCTGTACGAAGTTTTCCTTAGTTCCTACCGTTTCCTGAACGCTTGTATTTTTTACGCTTGTATTTGGTCGACCGAGAAATGCAGTATCCTCTATTTTACTGTTCAATGGAATGTCAGTTCGAAAACAAATTAAATGTACACGTGCGCTACTATGAAGGGTAGGAATTTGACCCCGCCCCTCCCCCCCCCTCCCCCCCCCCCCCCCCTTCGTTCGCGGCCAAGCGCGCCACACATGCGCAATGGCGCTCCCGCTGGCTGCCGTAGCTGAGCGGACCGTGGCAAACGGTCAGCTAAAACTCGCTATTGTAATTTATGTGCTTGTGGATTTTACCAGAACCCTTATCTCTAATAGTAGCCTTATATAGTCTTAGAAGATCGAAGTCGGGATTTCTGTTCAGTTTCTGCTGTTCAGTGTTTTTCTGCATACAAAAGGCGTTGTTGTGTAGGCTTCTAAGAGCAGGTGACTTTACGTGTTTGGCCGGGGATTTTATCTTTGTTCTTGAAGACATAAAAGTTCGAGCTCACCCACATCCCCTATTTCAAACAGGTTTGGGATACACACTCCTGGCATCGGTACCACCAGTCTTCGCCCTCTACAATGCCATGTTCCCGATGATGATCTACATCATCCTGGGTACAGTCAGGCAAGCATCCGTTGGTGAGTACTTCTGTTGGCGCTGCACGCTTACTACTTCTACTTCCCGTCATTACGACTGGTATTTAGCGTCTGCTCAGCTTTCATTTCACACCCCTCTCCAACAAGGATTTTTTAGAGTAAGTCTGAGCATAAATAACGATGTATCTTACAGCAATCTTCCCTGGAAAACGTAAACCGCAGAACAAAGTCCAAAGTTACCCTTTATTTGCACTGGCGGAATTGCACATAGAGCTGCTGTAATATTGTCATTTGTGGTAGCCATTTATTAAATCGGTGTTTATAACTAAGTTTAGGTTGTGTCTTTTTGCCATCTCACGCTCCCTGGAAACGTTGCATTGTAATTACCCCTGCTCTAAACGATGTTAAAATAAGGAGCGCAAGAACGGTTTAACCAAAAGTAGACAAAGCAAAAGCGGTGTGTTCCATCCGCTGTCGCCGTTTTTTGCACTCTCAGGGGACGACTAGCTTAAATTCGTACTGACCTCCAACTTTGAGGTAATGCGGATAATAGGCATTCGCGCATACTGTCATGCACAGCGGGGTGCTGTCGTGTACAGCGGGTATAGATTGTACGTTTACGCTTCCTGTACCCTCCAACGCAGGTGCCGACGCCATCATGTCCATGATGACGGGCGGCGTGGTAAGGGAGCTCATACAGGGCGACTTCGGGGGCACCCACGGGTCCATGGTCGCCATACACAACGCCACGCACGCGGGGCCTTATACGGTGACGCAGGTCACGTCGGCACTGTGCTTCACCATCGGCATTATACAGGTGAGAGTTTCTTTCATAAACCCAATGATTCATCTCGGCACAGTGTTGGTGTCGTGGATTAGCTGCAGAAGCCAATCCCGACTGCTCACCTGAAGGGTGGCGCACAAGCAGGTCTCTAGGCTGTTCGTTTTTAACCAGTAACCAAACATCCCCCCTCCCCCGCCCCAGAAAACCTATTTTGGGTGCAGATCCGGCAGCGTGCAAGATTAATCATATTCAGTTTTTACACATACACGAACGTTCTGCAAGCTACTTATCATGAGCGAGCTCTGCTGATTGCTCCTTTATTGACAGCATCCCCTTCAGCAAAGACCACCTGGAATTTCCATCAACACTCTATTCTGGCAAGCTGGATGAAGAAAGTACCCTTGATAAAAATTTCGAAGGGTAACATTGTGACAAAAAAATAGACAAAAATTTGGGATGAAATACGTTTTTTATACAATACGTTACTTGCGGATGAGCCACGTGTTCCGTGTGCTAAAACTACGTAAGCGATTCTTTCGAATTTACGGGTCTGCCGTTTCATTCAAAATATCGGAGGAATACAAAAAAAAAAGAGCTGGTAGGAGTCCTCATGGGTTTTCTGCATTGCAGCTTCATCACAGAATACATTCAATGCAAGGGTAAATCCACGCGGCGATGGGTGTGTGACGTGAAAAGCGTAAGTCAATCAGTACAGTCAACAGGTAGTACGGGTGACAGCGAGAAGCAAAAATATCAATACAGTGCACCAAACCGCAGTTCTATGTCGCCAGCGACCGCGACCGAGGGCCCCGGCGGCAGTGTATGGATTGTTTTCGCTTGTCGCTGTCGCCCACCTTACCCATTGACCTACACTTTTCACGCCGCTCACCAAAACCACTGCGTGTGGTTTTGGTGAGCCACGAACCAATTCCTACCACTGAAAATGTAAACTAATGCTGGATAAACCTCCAACCTTCAACTAATTTCATAAATCCGCATTATCAGTCAGTCTCACTGTGTCATTGGCAAGCACTGGTGTGAGCCAAATTTCTTCTCGAGCTTTGTACGCTTCACCGGGGAACCTCTCATCCTCAGTATCTCAGTATCTTTACTTCCGTTTACCGCAGCTGGCGTTCGGCTTTCTCAGCCTGGGCACGCTGAACGTGTTCCTGTCGGAGCAGATGGTCAACGGCTTCGCCACGGGCGTGGCCGTGCAGGTGGTCATCAGCCAGCTGGGATCCATCTTCGGCAACCACGTGCCTCACATGAGTGGAATGTTCACCATATACAAGGTGAGCACATGGTATTCTTCATTTTGCAAGGGACATGGTGCCAGTCTTGGGCTGTGAGGAAGTCGGGGCAGTCATATAAACATCTTTCAATCTTAGCCATTCTACGCAGAGCTGCTGGAGTAGACAAACCGTGCAAAAGCTGCCGTGCGCCTAAGAGTTGAAATGAAAACGACGTTTTATAACTTCGAGTGCGAAGCTTCGGTTAGTTGGATTTTTTGCATGTTTTGAGCAGCTGAAAACAAAAATAGGAAAAAATGGTAACTAGTTGGAGGTTAAATACGACTTTACACGCCGAGGATGCACGAGACCTATGAGGAACGCAGCACGGGAAGTCTATGGCCGAATTAAGATGTCTCCCGAGTCACTGCACATGAGTGCTTTTTGTTCTTTGCACCAATAAAAAAAACAGATGCCCTAGCAATCAAACTGATGGTCTTCATGCGCTCAATAGTGCAACTCCCGAACACTGTGCCACGAGGCTCAGAGAAAGGCCAGCTGACAGAAATGCTTAATAGCACCTGACGTTCTCCGTTGCCATAGCGCCTCCGTGGCTTTTCTCTCCTTCCTTTATTATGTTGATTGTTTAGTGTGCTAGGCAGTACTTTTGACAAAGTTAAAGGAGGAAAATCGCGTATTTTATTCATTTGTTCTTTTTGGATTCGCAAAACTACATAAAATAAAACAAACACTTTCATTTGATGTAAATTGAGTTTTTGCAAATTTTGAGGTTACATAAAACCACGCTAGACGTGTTCAATCTCGATCATTACACGTTACCACCAGCACGGATGCTTAAGCGGAATATATGCAGCATCGGTTCACAGGCAGTACTCCTGTCCCACTAGGCAGCCGAGAACTGCTCTTTCATCCTTCAAGCGTAATTTTTGAGCTCAAGAGAACTCAGCAATGGCTCACAGCTTCTAGTAATGCAACCTCTGTGAATTTTTCATTTTTATGCTTCCCCGTTGGTTTTTTTGATGTGCGAGATCTTTCGTAGACAGTGCCAATCTTTTTCGCAAAATGGGAAGAAAAAACACTAAACTAGAATGGTCAAAAATTTCCTCTACACTCGTTTCACAGACGTTGTACGCCTTCTTCGAGCATATCCATGAAGTGGCATGGCAGACGACACTGGTGGCCTTTGTCGCAATCGTAGTCATCATGGTGGTGAAGCTATTCCTCGATCCCCCCGTCATCCGCAGGTTCGGAATCCCGCTACCCATCGAACTCACCGTCGTAAGTACGACACTGCTTCCTTCGTTGTGGCGCCTGCAATAATTGCCCGCTCATTCAATTTGTTTTGTTTTTATCGTGCCAGAAAATTGTGAGCCTGTTCCTGAGCTTACAATTAAGGATAATTATGTGCTATTCTGTGTAAAGATGCGTGGAGGGCGGAAATGTAAACGGTTTCATTAAATAAAAACATGGCACATGCGGATCGTGTCTCCTGCGAGCAGTTAAGTTTGGGTGATTTGGATGTGGCCGCATTCAAGGCATCAGAAGCGCTTTTAGTTTCAAGGCGTTATGAAAAAAGCAGTTCGGCAAATTTCCGCATTTACCCAAATGAGGAGGGTGGGGAACTGTATTTTTTGCATACCCATGTTATATAAGTGGTTTTGCTCAGAACTCGTCTGAACGCCTCACGCACTACATCGGTATGTTAGTAAAATTTTCTTAGTTTACACCAGTTACAGAAAAAGACATCTGTTCCCTTGCACTCGCTTTTGTTTTATAGCCTGAGTAGGATCTGTCAGAAAAGTAACCTGCAGGAAAAACTGTTGCGCATCCGCGATAGTATAAAATATGCGTGTGCAGATCCCTTTAAAAAAGCCTCCGTGGTGCGTTACCCTAATCTCTGCTTGTATGCTCGACACCTACTGGATGAGTAAACAAACAGCACCTTCGCAAGATCGTAACATGAGAGCAATGGTGGCCCGTACTTTAAACACCACGGTACATGTATCAATATAAATAATTGGCTGAAACACTTGCCTAAATGCATTTGTCCTTTCTTTTTTCTAAGGTGGTGCTTTTCACCGTGGCATCTCACTTCTTGAACCTGAGGGAAAACTACGGCGTCGAAGTGGTTGGAACGATTCCGGAAAAGTTAGTATTTGATTCCTCAATGCAATATCCCAAGCCCTGAGCGGTCTACACTATTACCATAAAACAGGTTTTAAATTGTCATCGCATGGCCGCTTGATGGAAAGGACCTCCTTTTCATCTAGCGGCCTTGGTCATCGTATCCCCAACAATTGGGTATAATGGGTGCATGCGTAAGTATTAAGTAATGGTCCTTAAACCAAACAAATACTCTTTCCGTTCAATGTGAGGCAACCGAAGTGTGAAGGCCTCGCTCATTGTTCGCGTATACGTGATGTAGCAGTACGTGTTCATACCATATATCTAGAAAAGGTTTCTACATTGCTACACCATAGCACGGTGCCTCCATATCTTTGTTTTGTATACACTATCTCTTGAGATAATTTGCCTTTTTGGCGTTTTTTTCCGGTGCAAATAGGGCAACTTGCAATTTATAAACCTAAAATACAAAAGAGGGGTGCGCATTCCTGCCCTGTCATATATATCGTGTGAGCCCTGCTTTAGCATTGCTGCTACATGGGAACGGGGGCATATCCTGTCAGCTACAGAAGTATTTCATCCACCATGATTAAGTTTTACCTCACACGAATTTGTGTTTTTGTGTTGCGATTAGGGTTATTCAGAAAATCTCGTAAGAAAACCATTTGGTAAATGGGGTAGTTTAAAGCGAGTTTTTTTCATATCTTAAATAAACAACCGAATGCTCAGATAAAGGAAAATCATTGACTGAGGCTTCTGAGTCAAGCGTCACCCTCGCGTCTACCCTAACACATGTAACGACATAAGGCACTTCACCGTACTGTTCTAAGATATGTACACGTATAAGATACTACTTCTACGCCCTACTACTGTAAGTACTACTACTCTTAGATGCTACTGTTTGTATGCCCCAAGGAAAATAGACCCTATTCCTCAATCCGTTGCGCTGCTTTGCAGGTTGCCGGAACCCACTCTCCCGAGCTTCAACACGTCGTTGATTGCGAGCATCCTTCCCGAGTCTTTCGCTCTGGCCATTGTCAGCTTCGCCATCACCCTCTCCTTGGGCAGAATCTTCGGCCAAAAGCATGGCTATGCCGTCGACGCTAACCAGGTACCATTGCACACTTAATAAATAGCTTGTGCCAAAACTCTATTGACTGCCTAGTCTGTATGGTGGCAAGGTTAGGCGGCCACTCGATGTTAACATTTTGGCGTCACCATGTTACTTAAGACAAGAACGGGATGCATTTCAGCCACTTCGTTTACAAAAAGGTTTACTTAGATAAATAGAAAAATGCACCTGAGAACAGAATCACATCCAACTACATCCGCATCAACCCTGGTGCCAACATTTCGGAAAAGGCCAGCCACAATTCATAGTTCGGCACTGGACTGAATGAAGTTACCGTAATTCCAAGAAATGAATGATTTAGGTACGCAGATACGCAATCCCTCTTATGATATATTAAGTAGGACTTCGGGAGTTAGACATCTGCCAACTTATGACTCATCAAGTACTTTTCATGTACTGTCAACTACACATTTCAGTTGCTTCAAACAAGATGCACTAATTATGCTTAATAATTTACTATTTAAATGAAGGATGACCAAATCTTGCAAGTGCCTAATGATTTTATTGCAAGGGGCTGCATGAAACAAGAAAACTAACAAAATGCGAATATGAGGGCAAAAAGTAGTTTTCGACCCCTTTTGCTGATATTCAACCTACAGCAGTTATTGCCAGGTTTGTTTAAACACTTGACAGTTATAGAAGGCGATTTTGTAAGCAGTAATATCCAATCTAGAGTGTCAATGCGGGTTACATTGCATGGTTAGTGTAATCGCCAGGCATCTACCCAGAAAGAATTGGAAGGAAGAAAGAGGGCAAACGCAAACGGTGTTTATGTGGTCTTATGTTCACTCTGAGTGTAAAATAAAGCGTAGGTGACAGCGCGTTTATATACTGTCTACAGTCTACCTTTACTCACGTAGTTTCCTTGCGTTTAACCGAACGGTGAGATATCAATTTAATACCTTTGGCTGGTGGGGCTGTCGAAAACCGAAGTTTGAAATATCATAACTCTTTAGCACGGCAGGACATATTGGACACCTAGGGCTGTTTCGGGTACTTTGCACCACTTCTTTTAATTTCTGCCAACCACGTTAAAGGAGTACTGACACGAAAATTTTATGTTACGTTTTTTTCACTGCTATGCGTGCCTACCAGCCCACTAATCATAGAGTGACAGATTAGACGGTCGAGCGCAGCGTAAACATTCATTTACGGCGTCGTTTATTCGTGCCAGTTTCGGTTTCGACAAAAAAACGCCGAGCGGCCGCCATGACAGCATGTATCACATGGCGTCACCATTCTTGCCGTATCGCTGCCTCTCTGGAAGCGCGCGCGAGCGAGCGCACGCGCGCGCCCAGACCGGCCGAGGTCTTCGCCGTCCCCACAGGCCCGGGCAGCATGACATCAGTCCCAAAACCATGACGTGTACACACGCCCGATCAGCGCGCGCCAACCACAGACAGCGCGTCGGCTTCGTCACGGGAGCCCCGACGTCGGCCGTTTGGTGCACGTAGCAGATGATGCCACGTCGGCCCGCTCTAGGCTTTCTCGTGGGGGCGAAGATTGAAATGGATTTTAAATATGTTTCGCTGAACGGTTGCTGTTGAAACTTGCTGGGAGATATCTCCTGATAAAAAGGAAGCATTTTACATAGTTATCTCAGCTTTGAAATTTCGTGTCAGTACTCCTTTAAGCGTCTCAAAATACCTTTTGTGGTAATGCTTTTAAGCCCCCTATTTATTGGATATCTGTCAGTTTTCGACAAAACACCATGTGAAATCAGATGGTTGCGTCGCAACGGCTCTGATTGTTAGGATCACTATTCCTCAATTTTCGCAATGTTATGCGTTTGAAATTTCATCACCGGTAAAACTACAGTTGGTTCTCGCATCACTTTGACGATGCAGGCATGTTCTTACTTGTTAAAGATTCGGTTCACCCGCCGCGGTGGCTCAGTGGCTAAGGCGTTGCGCTGCTGAGCACGAGGTCGCGGGTTCGATTCCCGGCCGCGGCGGCCGCTTTTCTGATGGAGGCGAAAAGCAAAAACGCCCGTGTGCACGAGATTTCGGCGCACGATAAAGATTCCCAGGTGGTCGAAATTAATCCGGAGCCCTCCACTACGGCGCGCCTCATCGCCTGCGTTGCGTCGGCGCGTTAAACCCCACAATCAATCAATCAAAATTCGGTTCCAGGTGTTCAATTGTTGAATTTTTGTTTGTGAAAACTTTGCATTCGTGCACGCGTCGTTCTAAACACTGTGTCTATCTTCTTACAACTACAGGAGTTCCTCGCCCTCGGAGCGAGTCACGTGTTTTCGTCTTTCTTCTCCTGCTTCCCCATTGCTGCGTCAGTGCCCCGAAGTGCCGTCCAAGAGGGCGCCGGTGGCAAGACACAGGTACGGCACAATCTCCTAAATGTCACCGCCCATAAAATAGCTCTTTCCGAAATGTTAAGAGTACAAACGGTACCCAGTACTACAGAAAAAAAATATTGAAGAACACTTTTTAAAAGGGCCATGAAAAAAAGAACCAGATTTGCGCAGTAAAAGTGCTGATTTCTTCCAACAATATTGATGCTAATTTTAATGGAAACATTACACAAATATTACTACTTTCAGGGAAAACAGATTAGGAAGGTACGACTCATTAGACAATTTCCCGCCGGGTCCATGTTACGTCACAGGAAGTTTGTGTGAATGGCTGCTGCCATCCAAAGCTACCCCTAAAAACATGACTGTGATGGCGCTGAGGCCTGAACTTCTGCTTGATTATATCACTTGAATCCTAACAAAGACTGAACGTAATGACAACTATGTTTTGAGTGTTCCCTCTATTATGTCACTCCTTATACGCTGCGGCGCGAAATTCTAAAATGTTTCAACAGTTTTCGAGCTTTTTTTGTTTCAAAACGTAGTTCGTGGCTTTAATAGGTCTGAGCGAATTATCAAGAGCTATCTTTTCCTAATTAGGCAAATCTGTATTTTGTTTTCATTACTTCTTACACATGCTCTTTAAGCTAGGTGTTTTCAAATAGACGTATGACTCTGTCGTGTGACAACGCCACGAACCGCGCGACCGGCTGGGCACTTTTGTGATTTTGGGTGCTAAGCAAAAGACATTCTGGAAGAAGCTTCAATGCAAAAATAATTTCGTAGAGCTCGCCGTTGAGTTGTGAATACATGCACGTATCACCTTGAGCAGAACACGTAGCGGTGAAAAAATATTTGAAATTGCAACTTCCCACAGAGCAAGTTCCTTAATATGTTGCTAGAGATAATGCTCTTACCGTATGTCCAGTTTCATCAGATGGTGTTGATGCAATTCACTCTTTGTTTTTATGCGTTATAGCGGCCTAAAAAACCGAAATAAAATTATGGCATTTACCTCAGCAACTTCTACCTTGTTCAAAGAAGAATATTTTTTTAGTTCATAAAAATTCAGCGCATTTTTGAGTTCACCGGAAGTGTTTTGGCTTTAGCTGTGAGGTAGCTTACAGTTGCAAGTTTTTACACATCAAAATAATGTTGGAAAACTTTCTATTTCCTTCGTCCAGATTGTGAGTGTGGTCAACATCTTCATCATCGTCCTCATGGTTCTGTTCCTCGGCCATTACCTGGAAGAGCTGCCTATCGTAAGTCGCGGCTTCGCGTACCAACTCCGTTATCTAGTGCTGATACTTTACGAGAAAATGTACCGACACCGTACCCAGATCCCAAGAATGATCACATTGTTACATAATAAGTACAAAGTTCTGCAAAAATGTACAAATAGCTTAGAATATCACAAAAGTTGTTTGCATTGGTTTTATTTTCTGAGCAATTGTGTTTTCGCACTTTCTGGCAAGAAACAGACATTTTAAATTGTTGTTCACTGAAACCAAATTTTCGTTGTGCGTGAAGGCTGCATTGGCTATTTTCAAATACAATCGCTGAAGCACACTGTAAAATGTTTTTGCGATAATGCTTTTGGAAAGTATTTAAAACATAACATCCTTTAAAATACATAACTACATGTGTTGAAATCTGTAAACTACTGAACGCCCTAATTTTGTAAAAATTCTTAGCACTGCGTAAGCGTTTCTGTGTCAATTATTTAACTCAGCACTAGGAATGTTTCTATTCAGTCCAGCAGTATTTTAAATCTTTTGATCCCGTTCCGTTTTTCTGGACCTTCTAGTGCGTCTTGGCTGCTATCATTGTGACTTCATTGAAGAAGATTGTCATGCAAGTCCAGGACTTCAAACGCTACTGGGATATTTCGAAAATTGACGGGGTACGTACTCATTTTCAGCCTGTAAATAATTTTGGGTTTCTTGGCTAAAATGTAGTCTTGATATTGTGAGCTCGATTCCACATTCACATTTTTATGGCCATATATTGAAGTTTGTGCATGGCGTGCATCTGGTTACTCTAATTTTTTCTGCCCTTTCTAAGCTCGGTAATATAAAATATGCATGCATGTAAATGCTTAAACAAACTTAGTAAAGCAACACACTTTCTAATGCTCCATAGTACCCCTCTACCGAGCGGATTACAACGGGTTTGGTTCTGAAAATAAGAGCACTTTCTTAGTTTTGCTTAAATTCGATGTGGTAATAATAATTGGAACGGTTGTTTTCAAGGCAAGAATATCAATTAGCGCATTTTACGCACCCACAAATGAATCTGCAGTAGTTAAAGTCTCAATTCCATAATGGAAGCTGTCATAATTTTATTGAGGCAGCTTCCTTTCTCGTTGCAATGTATTTATAAAGTCATTTCGATTTTGCAGCAAGTGTGGATGGTGTCCTTTGGTGCCACTGTCATCTTTGACGTCATCACTGGCCTGGCAATTGGCGTTGGGTTCTCACTGCTCACCCTTATCTACAAGATTCAGAGGTCAGTGCTCTATGTATTGTTAACAATGTAGGAACTGAATCTTTCCTTTGTTCTTGAAGAGTGCCCAAGCAATGTCCCTAGCGCTCTTAAGCGGTTTTCATTTTTATGAAATAGGCAGTTGCGCTACCGCAATTTTTTTTCTACCGATGTTTTGGTGAGTGGCCATTAGTGTAGCCATACTGTACACTTTCTCTCCAAAAATATTATTTGGCGTACACGTGTAGGAAATGTGTAGCACATAGATGATCTAGAAAGAAAACTAGCAATTTCACAATTAAGTACTATGCCACAAAATTTCGGCTTTCAAACTTTCTGCACAAGAAAGAGTTATAGCATCAACTCTCTTTTGTCGCTCCTTTTTTCATCAATTACTTAGCATGGCTGCTAATTGGCTCAGCATGAAATGAACATCTTTCAATGAATAAAAAAAGTCACAGTTTCATCCAAATGTTCTGGGCACATATGTGTTCTTACGTTCTTTGTAAGAGAAAAAAACTATTAATGTTTAAGCCGCAGCCGCTTTTTATTTATGATTTGGTATCTACCCTGACAAAAAACATTAATTGTGTTACAAAACAGATTGAGTAACCACCACCAAAATACAGGCAGCTTTATTTATGTTGCTTGGCAATTTAAATGCTTTTTAGTTAGGTTGTGTGCATTCCGAAGAATGTAAAATAGAACCGGACAATTTTACGGATTACAAAAAACACTTCCGTATGTTAATGAGTGGATATTAAGATATTTAAAGAAACCACCTATGCTCATTTCTGAATTTCAGACCAAAGACCTTCCTGCTTGGTGCTGTGGCTGACACTGAATTTTTCGTACCTATCAAGAAGTATCAAATGGTAAGAGACAAACCTATACGAAAACGTTTTTTTCATTTGATGAATTGTACACTAGCCACAGATTTTATCCCCATAAATAACTTGAAATTTCAGAGATTTTTATTATATTTGTGTTGGTGCACTGACTGTAATTTTGAACTATTGAACTTATTAGAGACGTGATACGACAGAGGCAGCACTTTTTATTTCGTTTGGCAGTCGGAAGTCGAATGTTAGAAAAAAAAGATTTCAAGCAATTCAGATTCAATTATAAAGGTGAACAGAGATAATTGCTTTATGCGATAAGCTTTCATTCAATGTTGCTTTGGCTAGCGACGTCCCTTCATGGTGCAATGTGCTTTTCCGGTGCATATCTAGAACTGCGCTGTTTTATTCGATACAGGTTGATGAGATTCCCAAGATCAAGATCTTCCACTTTGGTGGACCGGTTCACTTTGCTAACACGGAGTACTTCAAGGAGCAACTGAACAAGAAGATTGGCTTTACTGTCAGGTGAACGATTCGTAACACTAAACTTTCCCGCCTTTTTCTTCCTTCCCATCACTAATCGAAATGAAAAACCTAAAGTGTTCCTATGAATGATATTTCATAAACATCACCCTTAAAAACTTCGCATCCATATTTTGCGTAGAGGAGGCCGGAAACATGAACTTTTGTCTGCCTGGATATGACACTAAAAACAATGTTACTGATTGTCTTGACTTATAAATAGTCATACTGCTATTGCCTTTTCAGTACTTCTGCGTTAAATCAGCAGCCATACTCATTTTTGCTTAAAGTAAAAACGCATTCAATTTATTATATCACAGGTCAAAAGAAATTCCTTCTTGAAATCTATTCACACAATTGCCACAATGATTATTACTTAATTTCTTAGTTGTCGCGGAATAGCCTAACAAAAGACGTTATAGCTTCGCAGGGGTGTCCAACATATAAAAAAATCGCGGTAATTAGCACATGCTTGCGTAAAAATTCGACTTAGATACTCTGGTATGTGACAAGGGATGCTGTGAAGTAGACCTTTGGTACCTGGATGGGATAAAACGTTCATTACGATGTTAAACACCACAAACTCCTGTAGTATCAAGAGCTTTTTAAGAGAATTACCTTATCGCCCTTTAAACGTGGTCATGTCAGGACAATAACGAAGTACCTTGGTTTGTGTTCCTGAAACAGGGATGTATTGAAAGCGCGGAAACGAGCTCAAAAGGGATCCACTTGCAATCTCGCCAACCTAGTCAAGGTAAGAGCACTAGCGGTAGCGTTTCCGCTCCCATGTATTTATTTTGCGGGTTGAACTTTCACATATTTTTCCAGTTTTTGTTTCATATAAACAAAATAGCTAGTTGCGAGTCATAAACTCATTTCCTTTCGAGGTTCCTGCTGTCACAGGGTCTGCTTGTTAGAATTGGCTCGGATTACTTGCAGCGCACCGCTTTTTTCTGGCCACTGTAACTACACACGTTGACACCTTTTTCTTCCTAACGGAATAGCGCGAGAAGCTTGAAACCGTGTCCCAATGTAAAAAGTTAGCTTAACCACACTGTCCAAGTAACAGGCGCATACGTGGCCAATTATCATTAGAACACAGCCAGAGCTGGTGCGTTTGAATATACTTTATCGGCCGCAGTATCGTTTTTTGTCGTTCTGATTACCACCACCTGAAGGAAAAACTTTTATACAACAAAAAAGGCCCGACCATGCAAGCACAATAGTGTAATTTTGTAGCAAAGTAACTTTTACTAGCAAAGCAACAGTGATGCTCAACATTTTCTGTCACCAGAAACGAATGAGCTCAAGTGCATATGCATTCCATAAAATAGGAGCACGGCACCCGGATACAAACAACCCTTTTCCTGTGAACAGAGAACAAATGACGAAGTATAAGTAATTTCTCTTCACAATACAGCTTCCTTTAAATCGGCGTCTCTGCATAGTGCCCTTCGCAAAGCTCCTTAGAAAGATCGAAGTGGCTAAGCCAGAGGCCATGGAAACAAGTGACCAAGCGTTGTTGGTCTTTCGACTAGCACAAATGTCTCAGTAGCTTCTTTAAGTATAGGTGATGAAGTATGCGATTATAGATTGCAAGGCCAATAAAATATCCCATAAAAAGAGCTATGCATGGCTAACTACTTAACGAATACAATGGAGATATGACAGCATTTACCTAATGCCTCTCCCATAACCAGGAAGTACGCATAAACAAAGAGTACTGTACATCCTAGTTTTGAAACTCGTGACTTGAGGTTTTCAGGGTTTTTATTCAATGTATCTACATAACTTCTGCGTTTGTGTTCACGTGTCTTACGGCAGGACTCGCCTATGCTTGGCGCCGAGTCGAAGAACGCCTCCCTGAACTGCAGCGTGGCCACCGATCTTTGCTCGCTCAAGTCGTCCAACAGCTGTGTTGCCGAGATGCTCGCACTCCCGTCTCACATTGTGCTGGACTTCTCCCGTGTCTCCTTCATGGACGGATCTAGCATTGCCCTGCTCAAGCAGGTAACCCGAGCTCATGAACGCGACTCTTCCTGTGGTCAAGCAGCGTTTTAAGGCTGGTTACGTTGCGGAGGCCACTTAGAAATGCGTTTGTACATGTCTGCATGTGCCTTTGTCACGACTGGGCGTAGCACTCCTCCCATTCGCGGTTATACGCTGCTTCCCCAACATATCTTGTAGCCCTTCCTTGCCACGCCCCCAAGTAATGTATCCAGCATAGCTGGGCGAAAACGCTGAGGGTTGTCGATTCGAATTCGTGAGCATTATTTGTCAATTACCCCTACCTGTACGATGCACCTCCACAAATGCATACGTGGAAAGTTGAAACATTTAATATTTGAATAGTGTAAATGCAGTTTATTATAAAAAATTAAGAACTAAAAATATCAGCGAACAAAAAAGTAGTGCAATTGGAAATTTGGCAACCGTCGTGTGTCCCAGGACGAAAAAAAGATCGCGAGTAGTTATGAATTTGCAAACATCTGTTGAATCTTGCCCCTGTAGCGGTAAACTTTAAGAAGGAAAAATACTAAGATAAAGGCACTGTTTGGGTTATTAAACGTGGTTCTTCTATGCCAAAATCAAAACGTAAATTCGGTGAACAGGTGAAACGGGGAAGCAGCGTAAGAATGCTAACGCATTAGTATACAATTTGTCAATGCAGGGCCGGACGCCATTATTGGCAATGTTCATTTGTAGTCGCCACTTCCAAAAGGTTATATATAGCGCCGAAGGATAAAACGCTGTATTTTATTGGGATAATATCGAGACACTTGCAACTTGCCATTTGACCAAATGAATGCAGTAAATCTATCAACTGCAGTACCACCGGCAATCAAACTATGACAGTAGATTATACTGAGATCAAGCGAACGTTAAAAACTTCATATGAGGCAATGGCACTCAACAAAGCCTGCAGCAGCATTACGAAATGCATTTCGGGTTGCGGTATTAATCATGTAAAAGGAATTGATAGTTGAAAGAACGAGGAACCTTTTCTGTCGCATGTGGCTGGCACCCCGCAAGACATGGCGGACGTCGTTCTATTTTCGAATACATGCACTTCGCTGCACTACGCGGTTGGTTTCCGTAAGAACCGTAGTATACATAAAATCTTAGCAAGTTCGAATTCCAGTTAAACGCAGATTATCAGAGAATACTGGAGAGATACAAATGAGGATAAGTTAGATTTTTAACATGCACGGGAGTATTATACATGCCAGAGTTTTGCAACTTGTCTCCACCATTATCCCCGACAATTCAGAACCTATCTCACAACCTTCCGCGGAGCGGTACGATTTCTTAGCCACTGGAGAAGCTGTGCAGTTTAAATGGAAATTTTGCCAGTGTAACAGCTCCCCATTTCACACCGTAACCGTGGCGGCTGCCCTAACAAAATGCTAATAAATCGCAAAAATGAAAACAATATCTTCATGCTTTTCATTTTCAAATATAGGTTCATTGGCAAGCACTCCCTACCAGCTATCTGCCATATTCAGAATGAATTATATATCCGCTGTAGTGAAAATTTTAGTTTTACTCCACCTAACAAAAAAAAGTAACTATTTAGCCCTTCGTCCCCAGCCTTTACATTGATTTGGTTGAAGGGTTTAACGCGCCGACGCAACGCAGGCGATGAGGCGCTCCGTAGTTGGCGGCTCCAGATTAATTTTGACCACCTAGGGATTTTCAACGTGCGCCGAAATCTCGTTTGCTTTTCGCCTCCATCAGATAAGCGGCCTCAGCGGCCGGGAATCGAACCCGTGACCCCGTGCTCAGCAGCGCAACGCCTTAGCTTCTGAGCCTTTACAAGATTATCGCCACACGTAATTAAAAAAAATCTAAAGCCGCCGTTTTTTTGCCGCCCGTTTGACAAGTCAAGTTAGCGTGTACTGATGAACGTCCGCTGTGTTGTTTTTGTTTCAGCTCAAACGAGAATATGACTCCGTGGATGTGAAGTTGTTCATCGCTGCCTGTTCTGGTAAGTAGCCTTGCTCAGTTCCTGGAAGCATATCTTTATGCCAAATAAAATTCCCATTATGCGCTCATTTTTCAAACCGCTGCCATTGTTGAGCTTTCACTATTCTTTCCATCGTCATAATGCGAAAACCTATGCGAGGTGCTTAGTGAGTCCAATTGAAGAAATAACGGGATAGTGTCCAAATACACCGTCCTAGATTTCAGTGTGAAACATGTATAGATCAAATTTCAATACAGGGACGCGTGATATGTTACACGTTTTATTTACCTGTATGGGTTTATGCGAACATCTTTTTGGGTTAACGCAGAAACATTTCTGCACTCCCTTAAACAGACAGCCATCGCAACCAGGGTTATTATCATTATTTTCGCAAAATATTCACCTAGTCATTATTATCACAGTTTGCTGTATGTGCCCCTGATTAGCCTGTCAAATGTAACTAACCTAAAGATGGCGATTACAACAATTTTCAAATTTCGTCGTTTACGTACCAACGCTACACCTGTCGCCACGACGCCGACCGTAGCGAAGGACAGAGGAATAATATAGACCATCTGGTCATTTTTAGCCTGCACTGCAACTCCGATACGGGCATTGTTGCTTCCTCCCTTCACGAAATAGGCGCGCAGCCGAAATCGAACCCACATCATACTGCGCAGCAGAACAATTCCCTACTGCACAGTGAACACCGCTTGTATGTATTATCAATAACCAACTAAGGCTGTGTCTTTGCCCTCAACCACGGAAAACTTCCCAGCAGTCGGACAACAACCAAATAATACGCTTAGATAAGCTTCCAGTAATATTTTCTCCTCCCCTCATTAGTTTGGATATATTTTTAAGGAGCTATTAAAATGTCTCTGCTCTCCTTAAAGTTACCCAGAACTGGCATCCAATCGCGAACACCGATGCGTTCACCTAATGGTACAACAATTCCGTGACCCACTTTAATACGAGTGGGAGGGGGGTATAGTGCAGCAGCCCACTTCATTTTGTAATACGGAGGATGTTTGCTAAGAAATGAACGGCCCGCGGGAAGCGCAAGTGTAGACGACTCGAGGTGCTCTAATTTTTGCATTTCAGAATGAGGTGGGAAACGAAGATTTGTCAGCTAATAAACTTTGAGAAACAATGACGTTACAATACCAATAAAAATAAATCATGCGACAGTGCGACAAAAGCGATGGTTTTTTTGGTATCACTACGTCGCTAAGGCAAGAGCTTTTTAATACGCTGGGTAAAGAGAATATTTCTTGGAAAACAGGTTGAAGTTCTATAGACTGTGGGCACTTCAGCTACTTTCCGGCCGATATCTGGGGGCCAGGAAGAGAAGCACCGATTTTTGGCTAGGTCTAACAAACCTGCTTTTTCTTGTTTATGCAGACAGCGTCTTTGACTTCCTGCGCAAAGCTGATGCTGTGAGCTTCCTGGGTTCGGACGCATTCTTTCCGTCCGTTTTTGATGCCGTCCAGGCAGCGCAACACCCGAACAAGGTGCGTATTACCATGAAAAGCCCCTCAAACATTTTTACCTCCAGGTATTCTAACCCTCAGAACAGGGCCCAAAACCACGGAGTTTTTTTATGGAGCTTCTCAGTAAAGTGATGTAAGCAATATTGTAATGTTGAGCGAAAGTTGGTTTTCAATATGCGAAATAAATATAAATCAATAAATATGAAATAAATATTAAGCGCTGAAGCACCACGTGAGAAAATAGAGTTTGAGAAGCTTCCAGTGGCCGAAGCTTTAAAAGGCACAGAAGCCTACGGGAATTTTATTAGTACAGAAACTTTTATGTATATGTCGGTACGTCGTCTGGTGCTATCAAGAACAAGATTATCTTTCGCCATCGGAGTAGGCAAAGTGAACCATGTGGTACTTGAAAAAGAATAACACTGGCGCGTTGCGTACTGGCTGTAATAATTTCGTAGCCCTTTTGATTACGGCCAACCCTTTTTGGGGGAAATTTGTACGGGGTGGTGAACACTTTAAAATGTTACCATATGATGAGGAACTGATTGAGGAACTGTATTTTGCAGTGGCGGGTTGTGCTGTATCTGTTTTTATCGTGGACCTCCAGAACACCACTAATGTTTTCTACGATTTATTACTCAAACGTATGAAATACGGGAGTTTCTTCTGCTTTCACAGGCCCATATTACGGTTAAACTGTTAACGAAACAACGATGTTAAAGTAATATTTGCCTACAGAAGGAGGGGCATATTTCCAACCTACGTTGCCAACAGTTGTAGCAATGTGTTTTTTTTTCTTTTTTTCCAGTTCATCGGAGCCATTCCGGAACCACCGTCTATTGTTGAACCAGAACCTGAAGACTCGCATCCAGAACATTCCGAGTACGTTTTTTTCATAACAAAATGTAGAATCATGCTCCCTATGCAGATATCTGATAACCAGCCAACTCAACCGTTAAACATTTAAACGGGGCCTTAGAATTAGTAATAGTGTACAAGCAGTGGTTAGACTTGTACTAAGCCACGTCTGCTTAAAAAAACTAATTAATTGATAGAATCCACTAACATCGAAATGTAGCGTAGTCGTCGCGGAGCCGTCAAAAATGCGGCATGGACAAGAAGCAATTAGTGACCACAACCGCTTCAGATCAGCAGCTTTTAATTCGCGACTATAATCGCAGGTTTTAATACGGCAATCATGAATGTTTCAACACTTATCAGCAGTGCAGCAGTGGTGATTATCAATGAATGGGGATAATGGTAACCGTGGAATATGTTGATTCTCCCAAGGGAAATCTATTAGTGGGCCTCAAATTCATCATTCTAGATTTTAAAAAACTGGCCTCAACCTTCTCTTTACAATTTAGTCTTTTTTACACGAAGGTTATCGTAATGCCGAAATTGTATAGTAGCATCTTGAAGCAGCAAATTACATTCAAGTAACAAAGCGTTATATTTTCATTTTGCAATGAAAAACAATGAAAATGTGTGGGGTGAGAAAATCATCATCATCAGCTTAACTAAGTCCGCTAAAGGAGGATAGCTTTCCCAATGACTTCGAACAACTTCTGTCTTGCGGTGCCCAAATATACTACATTGTAATCATAAGCATGGTTTCTGATGGGTATTCAACTGACAGAACAATGCAGGAAGTGGTAAAATGTTCAAAATGCCGTGCCTCTCACTTACTACAGTGAAAGGTGGTCACTGGCCTTGAACGGAGGTTTTCCCAAATAAAATTGGTCTAGCTGCGATCAAAAAGGCACTTAATTGTTCTTTTGTATGTTTACCTTGTTGTGGCTAAACTTTTTTTTGTATTTCTAAACCATTGTTTCCTTTTGCGCTTTGCAGATTTCTTTGAAAGGAATTCTCCCGCCTTACAAGCCGATGTCGTGACGTCACATCTCGCTTCTGCACTTTTGTAAATATTTGTAATAAACATCGTACATGGTTTTAGTATTTATTCATATGAGAAAAATATAGGCGTTTGTTCTTTTTTGATGCTGACGAGCAACCATGGTGCAGTGCTTTTAAAGACTTTGGCCATAGCTTGCTTACTATGAATGCCACAAAATGAGTTTCTAGAGTAGCATTTTTGTTTGGAAACAATCCAAAATGTGCATAAGTGTTGGCAACTGAGCCCAGTAATCCTTACGCTGTTTCCTGTTTACTGTTACACTGATTCTCTGTTCCTGTGATTGTTAGGGACTTTTAACGGTAAGCGTAGGTGCAGGCCTAAAAAGGTGATTCACAAAGGCACTTAGTGGTAGAAAGAGAACAAGCGAAAGACGGAACGAAAACGATAATGACATAGGACACGTGGTTTTAGCTAATCCTGCACCAAGCTCGAAGCCTCTGCAATGTGACCCAGTGGCACAGCAGTGCCCAGCGAGCCACGGCGCACGGCTATGCCCCATGTCTCCACTGCGGCTGCTTTCTTCTAACCTCAGCTCCCTGCAAACTATAGGCTCCCCCCAATACCGCATATCTAAACGCCCAGTTGGCATTAATGCATTGCATTTGCAACTTAAAAGGGATTAAGGTTTCCTTGGTTTTTTCTACATTTCTTTTCTTGCAACAATGTTTCACAAGAGCACAGCTAGAACTACAAGGTTCCTACTTTATTGTGGTAAAAGATGGCAAGGATGAAAACCAGAGTTCATCGTAGGAGGCGGTGCATGTTTGCGCCCCGGAAGGCACCGTCCGGCAAAAACGACCTGTTTTGTTTTGTACCTTTGGCTGGGAATGCACTTGTGCTCAAGCATAACGGTTGCGAACGCGTGTATGCGCCGGCCTGACGTTTCGCCTAACATTCGTGCAACGGCCTCCCCCAAACGCCTCTACTCTTCGCTGTGTCAACATGGACTGACTTTACGTCTACGACAAAACACCCACGCTTTCGCATCCTCAAATACAAGCAGACGGCAGTATCCGCCAAAAAAAAATTCTTGTATTGAAAGCAAGGCCCTTTTACTCCACTTCAAAGGGCAACATTAGGAGCTCAGCCTTCAGTTCACTGCTTAGAATGTACTGCAATCAATTTGTAAAGCCGCAAGCAGCTGTAGTGTCGCATCATGTTTTAGCACTTTGCTGGTCAACTTACACGCTTGTCGAAGGTGACGTCACTTTTTTGAAGTACAGAAGTCGCACGAAGATACATTTGGCCTGTTGGGGAAGGGCCGACAGGAATGTCGCAATGTTTCATGAAAAAGCCGTTCAGCATATGCGATAATGCGCAGGCGCCATTTTCACATACTTTTATACCCCATTTTTGTGAACCGTGGCAGGTCTCTTGCCATCAAATTTCTTGGCATGGCCTTTTTGGGTTCGGCGAGGCGAAACATGCGTACATAACCGAGAATATCGGCGTTCTGTTGTTTGCAAGCGGGAGTTGCACAGCTTCTGCGAAAACAAATAAAAAACACCCTGGGTAAAAAGGGTATCCAAAGGGGCAAGAAAAATTTCCAACGAAAAAAGAAAAAACAGACCATCTCGCGCTCTCTGCTTAAGCGGCGCCGATAGCCACGTTTCAATGGCCTCAACCACAGAGTCCTCGTCTACACATTCCAGTGTACTTTTGATTGAGAAAAACAGAAAATTCCGCAAGCTGCCACAGATGGCACGAGTCACGCAAGCGGAGTAACTCAGTCCACATTGTCAACACGTACTGCTGTGGTGGCTACGTCACACACTTCGGGGGTCCGGGTAACTACGGTGGTTCCCAAGTTGGACTATCAAAAGTGGTTCATGCCTCCCCGTTCCTTTGGTCCAAGGATGTTTCGACGCAAGATGACGCTCGGGACTCCTCCTACTGCTCCTAAGATGGAACCACTCCTTCAGTACTCCGACGTTTTGGCCATTGCGGTGAAGAAAGCAGAAATTACCCGGCACCACACCGGAAACTGATGAGAAACAAACTCTACTACCCTCAGCATACTACAGAATAATTCCCTCCCTATAGCAGCTTCCTCCATTTTGTTGACTTCGCCCTTACATCTAAACCTGTAATTCCTGTATGTTACCTGGTCCCCTGTACTGTCACGTATGGGAGTACAAAAACACTCGATCTCCATCCCAAGATCACCTTTTCGTACAAGCAGGTGCCGCGTGCCTGACCAGCCCGGTCTCTGAGATTTAGCAAGGTCTGCTGAAGAGGGCCCGAAGTTTCGGATACCCAGCTGCGGCCAGGGCATCCCAAAATACACGGATATTCATCAGCATGCAGGTTGCCTGAAATCAACGCCTGACACGTGAGAAGGATGATTCATTTAATCAGATTGTGAAAATCAATTTATGTACGAGTCATGCCATACGAAACACTTTTGTCAAATGAGACGAACGATCATTGAACGCAGGTGTCTTTGCGTGATTATTTGCTGAATGCGTCACCGGCCCGACGGATCTCTCCTCTTCTTTACTTCTCTGTCTTTAAAATCCGCCACACATCCTTACTCACGGCATCTGTAAAATTGCGAGCGTAAAAATCAGCCATGGAGTTTTCCGCGGTCAGTCGGCGTTATTTGATTTCGGCCTTCGAGTTCTCCGCGACTTCTTCAGGCGCTTTACCGTGGCAGGCCTTGAGAGCTGCGGACACTAACACTAAAAAGATGTACGTAACAATTTATAGCACTTTGCTTCATCACGGTAGGAAGACATGCGGCGGAAGCGAGGCTTCATCCTTTCCCGTAAAGCCTCACTGGTGGTTCCAAAAGCGCACACCTCCAAACAGCTTTTCTCGCCCGCTTCTCCCATCACAATAGCAGCAAAAACCGCACTTTCAAAGAGAAAGGCTTAAAGGGCTGTCGTAGAGGTTGGTTGTTGGTGAGCATCTACGAAATTGTGGTGATGGTAGTAGGAGCGCTTCTGCAGATACCTGCATCCACCGTAAAGAGGAAGAGGTAGAGAGGGATAGCGGCAGGAGAGAGGCTCTGCAGGGGCTGAAGACATCCGCGTAGGTTTTAAGAAGGTGGTGTAGGGGTGGAGATTCGCCGAGCGGTGCGTCGTCTTCCCCTTCTTGGAATACCCGGTGGCCGGGGACACCGGCGGTGGCATGCGCCAGCTCGTTCCCAGGAAGGGGTGTATGAGCCGGGATCCGTATACGATGCGAGTCTGGGGTAGCTCGGGCCGCTGAGAGGGCGTGGTTGCTGTTACAGTAGTGATACCCCCCGAAGCAAAGCGCCGACAACCCGCCTGCAAATATGCAAGTGCGGTAGTGCAGGGGGAAAAGGGGTATGTCATTGCCAGGGAGAAATTTTATTCTTCGGCTGTGGTGATGGATGCGGTTAGAAAGATATTGAGTTACACCATCGGTTTGAATGGCCACAGCCGCGTGTGTAATGCGAGCCAAATATCGGGCGGAGTCAGTATATTAGGCGTCTTGGTCTTTGGCGTATTTTTGTGTAATGGAGGTATATGGGATGTTGTCGATGACCTGAGTTGTAAATGGGGTGCATGTGCCTTGGTATTGGGAGAACGTGTATGACGGTTTCATGACCACCCGATTAGTGGTGTAGAGTGTCCACCGTTCGAGGGAAAGAATATCCTAGCTAGCTGTGTACTTGTCCTCTGGTTGCTTTGAGTCGTAGGCGTTGTAACTGGCTTTTGGTGTATGCTCCTTTGAGCTTCGAAAGTGTGATATGCAGGCCTAGTTGCGCTAGTCGTTCGGTGGAGGTCGGAGTCAGAGTCGCAGTCGGAGAGCAGATTTATAAGCCTTGCGGGTGAGAACGTCTATCTTTGAAATCTCTTGAGGGTTCAAGGCCAAATATAAAGTTCCTAGGTGATGCGGCTCAAGAGCATTGCTTGTAGTATTCGACAGGTATCACCTTATTGGAGCATTGGCGACGGGTGTAAAAGCGGTTGATTGTATTGGAGAGTTGACATGTTGAAATCTCAGAAGCAGGGGCACCCAGAGTAGCAACGTATACCTAAAACTCAGGGGGTTTGCACAGTAAGGACCGGCTGGCCATTGATTGCCACTGTCGAGTCCAGGATGGGTTTGGCAGGCTTTCTCCGTGTCAAGGGCCAGTAGGGCGACGAGGACGAATTTTGATGGGGCACATGTGAGAAGGCAGGTTTGCAAATGGGTAGTGGTGTCTTCTTGGTTTCCCGGAGATCCGGGTGGATCTCCGGTCGATGTGGTGAGGTTGTTGGCATAAAATACATGTGATATACTCATGATTAGAGGTCGGAAGTATAGTCACTAAAAAACGGGTTTTAGGCTCCTACTGTAAGCGCTCAAAATCGTAATTTAGGCATATATAGGCGCTAAGTACTACCTTATAGGCATATATACACTCGAATAATATTTACTCAGGTGGCGTATTTCAGTGCAATTTTTCGGCTTTGAGTAAACACAGGATACAAACATCGGGATATCGAAAATGCAATTTTATTTTCTTCATAAAACACTCAAAGGTCCCGCTTTCAAAATATCTAGGGCGGCGCAACACTGTGCGAAAGGCTGTGGAAGCAGTTGCAAACAAGCACAATCTCCAGGTTTTCGGGCTTGAAGTTGTGCCTTTTGTCAGTCAATATCTGCTTGTACACAGAAAAATAACGCTCCACATCCACTGAAGTTTGCGGAGCGTTCTTATACTTAGGCACGTTGGATGTTTTGATTCCATCTGGAATCGCGGTATGTCCGCCGCTCAAAACCTCGGACAGTTCCTTCAGCGTAGAAAATCCGGGATTTCTGTCGAAGACAGACTTAAGCTTCTCTCTAGCTCTGTCAGCAACAGGTCCCCTGGGAGCACTAGTGGACCTTTCCTGGGCGTCCAAAATCAGCTGAATATTTTGAGTCAGCGTGGTGCCCGGACTTTCAAGTTTCTGTATTGTTGTTGCCAAGAACGTGAAATGGGCGCACAAATGGGCCAAGTCACATGGAAGTGTACCATCATGGAGAACCTTCTGGGCCCTTCTCACGGCGACACTCTCGTCTTCTGCAGGACTGCTAACAACAGCCTCATTTAAGTGTTGGTTGTACTGTTCCACTGCCTTCAGTAAAGTTCCCCATCGGGTAACAACAGGCTCCGGTGGAAGAGGTACACCCGGCAACTGCTCCCTGAAAGCACCAACGCGGGAAGGAGCCTTGAGGGACACCGCCTTCCCTGCAGCTATCAGCTCGTTAACCGAGCTGAACGACTTTCGTAGCTCTTCACACACCCGATGAATCCCGTGAGCAAGACAAGTGACGTGCTATAATTCTGGATAAAAAACTTTGAGAAGTGCGCCAGCCTTATGCATATAAGCTGCTGCATCTGTGTAGAGCAGCAGTACTCGGTCGTCGTGGGCTCCGGAGGGGTACAGAAGCTTCAAGGATACAGAAGCTTCAAGTTCACGAAGCGGACGATGGTCTCGCCGCTAGTATTTTTCTAGCTCTTTTGAGCTGGCCAGGAAAGGTGTTATTTTCTCTTCTGCGTCAAGCTTTGCGACTACAATGTGACCGAGTACTCGTCCGGTCGCATCTCTCGTCTCGTCCACAGAAATCCATATGTGGGATTCACCGATTTCTCTTCTAATTTCTTGTAGGCAGCGTCTTCTCGTACAGTGGTCGCAGGTAATCCTGGCGAAGAGTTGACTCTGATGGTACATTTTCTTTGCAGTAGTTTTGCAAGAAATCCTTGAAAGTTTTGTTTTAGATCTTCGCCCAAGGGATGTTAGCAGTGACTAATACTTCGCATAGCTCTGCGCTGAATCAGCAATGTGAGCAATGTTAGTAAGCCTCAAGTTAGCAATGGAGAGGGACAAGATGCTCATGCATTCCCATCGGTCCAACAACAGATATCCCATTTTTCCACCGAGATATACGACTGATGTAGGTAAAATCTGTACTGGACAGCGCAAAAAAGGCATTTATAGGCGCTTAAAACCTTGTATAGGCACGAACCTCCAAATAGGCACGTATCGGCACAATCAACTATTGCTTAAAATGCTCCCCTTCTCTTCGTTAATGCTTATATGTTATATAGGCTCGATACGGACTCAAAAAATAGGCATTTGGCCTAAAGTTCTGGTCTCTAGTCATGATAAATCCGAGTTTAGATGGTCGTTGATAACTTGTAGTGTAAAATAACTTGTGTAAAATAACTGAGCCCTCAGGGTACCCTTGGGTGATAGGTTTAACATTTCCGAAATTCGGGGGCCTTAGATGGAGGGTCGCTGTTCGGTCCGTGAAGGAGTAGAGGGAGCGATTGTAGATGGAGGCTAGGCAATCGAGGGTGTGTTGTCTTACTAGAATGACTGTATGCTTGACATTGCCAATATCGCCTTTCACGCTAAGGGCAAGAATGCAGCTGGGCTGAGTCATGATGAAATGGGCGATGATTGGCTGTTTAAGTTCCAGGTCGATGCCATGGGTAGGTGGGACCCGGAAACCAAACATTGTGTTGAGGATTGAGTAAGCTTTTTCGAGGTGGTCCTTATGAGTGGTTTGTGTCGAGATGTTCAAAATATTTGGCAACGCATGAGGTGAAGAAAAGGGGGCGAAACTAGCCGATAGGTATCTGTTTTTTGGGCTTTGGGAGAATAGTAATGTCGACGGGGTGACAATGAGTTGGCACTGCACCGTGACACCAACGGTGGTTGTAGCAGTCGAGTAGATTCGATTTGTTCATGGTTGACGGTGCGAGGGAGGCCGTAAGTGAGCGTAGCCTCCAATCGTTAAGACAGACCAAAAGGACCAATCGTGGCCGTTCGCCATATTCTTGGTTAGACTGGTGAGAGCTTGTCTTAGCTCAGTCTTCGTGAAAAGGGCGTCTAGGGTAGCGTCAGGGGCCCCCGTATAGCATTGGGGGTGGGTGGTTGTAGCGTACAACAGTCAAGCCCGCTCTAGGTAACATGAACCCGACCTCCGACCCCGGTAGGCGCCGGAGCAGAGCTTTCCTACGTTCGAACCCATCGCATGACACATATTACACTGAGGCCTCATTTACAGACAGCATATGCCAAATTGTCACACCCGAAGACATCACCCGCCAAAATTCACATGTACAGGTGCCGTAAGAAGTAATTGGAACACGGGAGCTGTGGCCAAACAACATAGGAGCGCCGTGCAGCTGTACCGGTGGTGAACGAAAGGACGAGAACACGCATGCGCACCTCCCGACGGTGATAGCCCATCTATACCTCTCAAACCACTCCTTTTAACGTGGCTTGGAGCATTGTTCGCAGCACACTTGCCTCGGCGATGGCGTTGATAACCGAGACGCATCCGGCAGCGTCTCCGGCACACTTCCAACGCATGCCAGCTGCCGCAGAAGCGGCGTGCTGTCACAGGAATCCGCAGCGACAGCTTTTCTTTCAAATATTTTAGTTACGTCGGCTGCGGTATGCGACGGTTTGTGTTAGCGAGGGCGGTGCGTATGCGACGGCAGGGATTGTAAAACAAAGCGACACGTGCTTGTTATGAGTCTGATGTAGTTCAAGGACGCGCTGTGACTACTGTTCGACATTCTAAGTGGGCGACGGTAGAGTCACAGGATCCTGTCGGAAAGCGTGAAAGTTGGGAGTTTAGCAGTGCCAATTAGTCGGTAACTTGCTGAGTGTGGAAGGGTAAGGCGGATGATAAACTGTTTTCGAGCGTGTCGGGCAGCGTGTCACAGTATAGTAGAGGTGCGATCCGTGCAAATGCAAGCACAGAGATATTGTCCATCGTGATGCTGGTGCCGAGGCGCGTGAAGGCCATTAGGTCATTGTAAAGCATGGAACTGTGACGTTGCGTCACATGCAGGAGAGTTGTGCCCGTTTTGAAGGCGTAGCCTAACAATTCCGAAGCCAGCCAATTTATGGATCAAACAAAAGGCTTGTCGAATGCCTTTTCTTCGTTTCCGATGAGCTGCATTTTGGTGCAAGATTGGCACACAGGCTTTCGTTTTGTTTTTTCCGGCCAATAGATCATACGCTGCCGACCAGTTTAACACTTAGTTTGAAAAATTAATGACCCCAGTGAGGTCAGTCATTTGCTGTAGCTTGCCCACAAAAAAAAAAAAAAAACAACGTTGCGTATGTTTTCCTAGATTTCTGGACTGCGGGCTTTATTTTCTACAGATACAGAATAATGGGACGCAAATGCGGGTTGAATTTACAGCCGTCAAAATACCGTAGGAAGAATGACGCAAGTAATTCGTCTCGTTTAGATGCATAAATAGGAATTCGGAAATGTAGAAAACCAAGGTGAGGGGGGGAATGCGTCCTCCCAGGTGTGATCTGACATCTGAACACAAAATTTTCGAATAACCAAGCCATTGAACTGTGCCGGCCGCAATAAAGACAAGGCAGGTGACGTCCCGGTACCCAAACTAGCCTGCCCAGTTGCTTCAAACGCTCGTGGCAGGTGCCAACTGAACGGGTCAAGAAAAGGGGGCGAAGCTTGTCGAAAATGCCGCCAGTGCCGTTGTGGCGCTGGCTACATACTAAAAGGGGTTACACCATTAAGGGTGTCAATAATAGACTTGGGAGAGTTAAATTAAATTAAGCCGCCGACCCGCAAATCATGCACAGCTGCAGATTTCGCTGCACATTTCACTTTCGTATTTTACCGATTCCTATTATAGAGGAATCAACCACAGTTTTTTCTATCACTTCCCCACGATCATTCATCATCATCATCAGACAAAGTTGGCTTTCCTGTCGGGCGTTTTCTCGTTACAGACGTCATCAGTGCGAACACTAAAGCTTCGCTTTAAAAACAACTGAAAGCAATCTTTAAAGATGTTTCGTCGTTTTCAACACCCTCACACCCTAGAAAAAAACATGAATACAGTCGTGTTAAGGATGTTTTTTTGTTTTTGTTAGTGTGTGAGGGTGTTAGTTATAGACAAAAAGGGTGTAAATCGTTTAACATTCCAGCCGAGAATTATCGGCCCTGCCGCGAGTGAATTGCTGTGCACAGCAGATGTCGCTGCGTTCTAGGGCGCCGCGGCAGAGCTGTATGGGTGGCTGCTATATTCTATGTGCATGTAAGTGTATTCGGCGTTGAAGCACTGGCATAGGCAGAGGGGAGGGGGCACGGGAGTATTTCCTTCAGTGATTTCTCAGCTCGGGAGAGAAGAATGGGCGAGCGCAGAAGATCTATGCCTGCATCTGATAATTAAGACCAATAGTTATTTTAATCTGGCGTGTTACGTACCAGCCATAACCAGATTCTACGTCTGATCTCACCACGATGATCCGCCACTTTGCAATTTTTCGGTGGAGTTAAGGAACAAAACACGTGGAAATTCGTTTAAACAACATTCATTTTATTTTTATTATTTATTTATTTATTTTACCACTTTTATTTATTTATTTACCACATTCATTTTACCACTTTTTGAACTTTCGCATTCGTGTTTGTGCCTCCTGTAAACGGTGCACCACCACAGATGGAGAATTATGACAGCGAAGCCGGCTTTCGCGTCTGCTCAAGTGTGATGTGAAAGCAAGGGGCATATGCGTATGCGCACCCCTTACAATACCATTTTAATTCCGATAATGCTTCTTGGGCTACTAAAACGCCAAAAAATGGCGCAGCTTCCGCTAGTGGTGCAAAGCTGGATATAAAATAAGAGGACCACGGGCCGAGACGTCCCGGTGATGCGGTGGTGTTCTATTTAGAAGATGGCGATGAGACGAAGACGAGCAGCTCGAGCGAGAGCTGCTCACGAGAGATTATGGCACCGATGATGATAATCGCACCAGTGCCTTGATGATGATTACAGAGTTTCCACACCGGAGAAACAGCGGAGCTGTGGGTCTACCTACAATAAAGGAAAAAGCTGTGGGTCTACAACGCTTATTCCCCGCAGGGATTTGCTGTCAGTGTGGGAGACCGACTGGAACACCTTGTAAAATCCGGCTAAACTTGGCCTCACCCCTCACCACTTCGTGCAGCCTAGCAAGAACATCCCAAAACCGCACAAAACTTAGCAAATCCCTGCAAAACCCAGCGAAACTTAGCAAAACCGAAAGAAGCTAGATCAACCCCCCGTTCCGCTGTATCGCCACCCTTCCACCACTAGTGCAACCTGCGGCAATTTTTTTCAGTCGTTGGATATTTTTGTTTTGTGCGCTATCTTTGTATTGTCTTGACGCTATTATACACGTACAGGGTTCAGGGCACGGTTTCAGGGCATCACAGCTTACGCTTGTAAATGAAACAGTGCGGTAGTTGGACGAGTTGTGGAAGTCTCGACCGCTGCGGTCGCTTTGGTAATGGAGGCGAAAAGCGAAAACGGCCCTGTGTTGGAGATTTCTGGGCACGTCAAAGATCGCCGGGTGGCCAGAACTAATGCGGAGCCCTCCACTACGGCGCACCTCATAGCCTGTGTTAAACCTCACAATCAATCAATCAATCAATCAATCAATCAATCAATCAATCAATCAATCAATCAATCAATCAATCAATCAATCAATCAATCAATCAATCAATCAATCAATCAATCAATCAATCAATCAATCGAAGACACTGGATTCGGATTTGTGGAAAAAAACAATTTTCGTCCTCCAATCGGCGATCCGGTTTTTTTCCGTTGTCTGTATTTTACTTCAGGGATTTTTACGCAAGTCATCGGTACGACGAAAGCAACGGAGAAGGTAGCCCGTCTGGCTTAAAAACCACCTTTCAAAATATATGCCTCCTTGCGGATTTCCACATCTCACGTGATGAGCTCGCGGTTTTCCGCGCTCAGAATACGGCGATAAAAACTTCGAACAGGCCTTAAACGCGCCTGCGGTATAATGATGCTTCCAACCGGCGCCGTGTTCAAGATGCGGAACCGCTAAATCATCTTTCCCGGTTCTTTCAATGCTCCTAAAACATCCTCTTACGCAGCATTCAAAGTGTCTAAACTGTGCGCGTTTGGCTTGCTTAATGCATCCTTGACTTTTGTTTTATTTTTTGCCCGGAAACTCTCTTTGGTGCCATAAAAATGTTTTTTTTTTTCTGCACGCTGCGTGTTTCTGCTGCGCTGTGAAGACCTTGTGCCTCTCTTGCGCAAACCACTGGTCGTTTCTTCTGCATATCTCAAAACATAACGTTTGAAAGCGCGTAATGGTGTGAGGTCGTGGGTAGAACTGGTTTTCAAATGTGTTCCACATGCAGTTCGGTCAGGTAGCCATAGGTTCCCTAACGTTACTTAGGTAGGTTCCCTAATGTTACTTGGTGACACTGCGATTTTTGTTTTGTGTGATCAACGAACCCATTCATAGAAACTTCATTAACACCGCGAAAAGCGCTCAGTTAAGTTGATGCTTCTTCTCCTCAAGAAAAGTACTTTACAAAGTGTCTCTGGAAAGCGCTGCAAGGTAATCTCTAAGCGAATGAAGTTCTAGTGGGGTACATTATAAATCAAGAAGCCGGTGAATGGGTTATTTTCACGGACTCGCAGGCACTTCTTGAACAGCTCGCCTCAACCCGCCGCGGTGGCTCAGTGGCTAAGGCATTGCGCTGCTAAGCACGAGGTCGCGGGTTTGATTCCCGGCCGCGGCGGTCGCTTTTCTGATGGAGGCGAAAAGCAAAAACGCCCGTGTGTACGCGATTTCGGCGCACGTTAAAGATCCCCAGTTGGCCAAAATTAACCTGGAGCCCTCCACTACGGCGCACCTCATCGCCTGCGTTGCGTCGGCGCGTTAAGCCTTACAATCAATCAAATCAACTGCTTGCCTCACTTTCACACTTTCACGTGGACAACTAGCCCTAAAAATATATCTTTGCATACTCAGGCTAGGAGCACGTTTCACGTCGTCGTGTTGCAGTGGCTACCTGGGCATTGTGAGGTGGTTCGAAATGTATTGTCTGCCCAAGCAGCTTACGCGGTGAGTACCAAGTCGAGCGTCATCATCGCAATGCCATTCACGCGGTGTTTCGGCGCACGTTAAATATCCCCAGGAGGTCAAAATTATTCCGAACCCTCCACTACGGCGCGCCTCAGCGCCCGTGTAGCGCCGGCGCGTTAAGCCCAAAAAATCAATCACACTCAATCAAGCACACTCAATCAAGCACACTCAATCAATCAATCAATCAATCAATCAATCAATCAATCAATCAATCAATCAATCAATCAATCAATCAATCAATCAATCAATCAATCAATCAATCAATCAATCAATCAATCAATCCGTGAGTGGCCTCGTCGCCTACGTAGTATGTGGTGCGGGGGTCACAGCTATCAATATGGCTTAGCAGAGTTTAGGTTTGGGCTAGTTTGTATCGGTATTCATGACTTCGTGTAGCGGAAAAAATGTGTGACAAGAAGCACAAGGATCCGTTCGCGGCCTGCGTGGGATACGTTGTTGAACGTTGTTCCTCTGAAGTGTTGAAAAATATATGTCTGGCAAACAGGTCGTTGCTTGAACCACCACCTGCGCGAGCACTACTACAATGTGCATAAGGTAGTCAAAGGACCCTTCGGCATTCGCTTCCGTGATTTCGATCGCACTGCTCGATTGTACGCCTCTTTGAGGGCTGGGCCGTCATTGATCGATACGGCACAAGAAAAATCACTGGGGCGGCCGAAAGAGCACGCCTGGGAGGCGGTTGTATGAGCCCACTGTCTGTGGCCTTGTCTGATAAGTCGATTGGCTATCTAAAAGGGGACGCGGAGAGGGGGCCCCACCTTTTTCGAATGCCTCATGCTGCCTCTTTTGGCGTGACACCTTTGTGTGCTTTATTTTGTGTGCGAATTTTGTACTGCCTTGCTTCTTTTCTTTTCCTTTTGTGTATGATAATGTCCCACATCTGTGCTTAAATTCACGGGTTTTTCAGTAAAGCTTGGTTGGAAGGTTTTGCTTGTGCCCGATTTCCCTTTCTGTGCTTGAACGTTTTTTTTTTGCGCTATACAACGTCATAGGAGGACACTACGTACTTAGGTCTAAAATCGATATCGCCAGTACTTTCCCGATGCCGTTTGGTCTAGGCTAGCGGGATGAAGTGGTCATACCATGCATACGCTTCAACGTGGCTTCTAGCAATTAATACCTGTTCAAGACATGGCGAGCGGCATACCTTTGTGTAAGACTTGCAGTGTTTGTGAGGACATAGCGCTTATCCTGAGTCTGTGGGTCCAGGCTTACCAAGCCTTACTCTGAAGACGAATTTGCGACTGCATACTGATCCCTACCTCAATTACCGCAATGTCATCGGACCATGCCAATCGGCTGCCTCTGCTACACGGAGATTGGTGTCTTTTCTTCGTGACGACGGCTTGGACCAAATCCAGTGTGATCCCATGGGATTTGAGCCCGGTGCTGCTTAGTAGCAGCACAGTGCGTTGCCAACTGCGCTATGTCCTCCCACTACCAGCGTAGAAAAAAAAATGACGCTTACTCACAAGGGTGATCGTGCAGGAATCGGGAGCCCAAAATTCACAAAACTATAACGCAGTGTCTACAGTGCCGTCCGACGGCATTCTAGATGATCGCTGCAGGCATGGCTAGAGTGCCATCTGACGACATTCGAACATTTAAGACTAGGCTAGCACCGGCCAAAGCGTTTGCCGTAAAAAAAGTCCTTGTAGTGTAGAGGATCCGTCTTATAACTACGGTGGTTCGAGACCAGCTATTGCCTCGATCTTTAAATGCAACTGTAATTTTTATAACTTGTGGGTTATGAGGGGTTCCTCGGGGACCTAGCCAGTACTCCGGCGCAGGCCACCACGCTTGCTCCCGGCGTGTCAACCACGCTGGCTCCCATGCCTACGGCAGCCATGCGAGGTTCGCCGATACGAGAACACAGTAGACAGTAGTGCCGAAGCGCAGCCGTTTATTTGGGGAATCCCAAAGCATGCGAGCACAAAACTCGACGGCGTTCACGAATCACGCCGTCCGGGTCGTGATCGCGAACGGGAGGCAGGCACTCACGGCGCGCGACAAACACAGTTCCCACCTGAGATACATGTATCCGCCACCGCCGCGGAGGGTTTCACTCCCGGAGCACACTGTAGATGGCGCAGCGAATTTACTCAGCGTTCCCCGGGCGGAAGTGTTTGCTCGCCGGCAGCAGAGTCGGCGGTACGGCTTTGTCGTCTGCTTTAGCGGCAATAGTTTTCGGCCTGTTTTGGGCCTGTTCTGGGGCAGCTTCGCGTTCATTGCGCGCTTACTTCGCACGGCTTGATTAACTTGTTCGACTGCCCATCGTTGGCAACCCGGACCAGACGGAATTAAGCGGTCTTACGGCAAACATACGTTAAGGATTGCTCTGCAGAACGAAAAAACAAAATGTACAAACCACATATAGACATCTGACCGCTAGAGAAACGCTACGTTTTGCGCACTGCTTGCCAGGAATGGGACTCTGTTTTCTAAATTAGTGAATACCAATTCGGATGTGTTTTAAAATGTATTACAAAAGGCGGAAGGAGAAACTGGTTCGGATAAATATTGATTATAAGAATTCCCTCTGCTTTCTCGCAATTCTCGAAGTTTCTTAACTAACTGGTTTAAATCGGTATAAATGGGGATCACTAAGCTCACATGCCGAGTTGCTTCGGTGTCTGCGCTTGTGTCGCTCAGTGGTTTAGCCCCACGCTAGCACATCAGGATGGCTAGATTCCACTGTCTCACCCTTCCAAAGACGCTCCTTTTTTATCTTCCGACTCACTGCCGGGCTACAGCGGCGGCGTCCGCCGCTGTAGCCCTGCCGTGGCCGACGCTGCTGCTGCGTTCGGGACGGCGCCCCCATGTATTCTAGGTAACGCCTGGCAGAATCTCTTATTTCACTCTTTGTGTGTGAATTCACGTGTGTGAATTCAAGTGACGTCGCATGGGCAATTGTTGTGGGGGCCGTTTAAAGCTTTGCTTTCCAACCACCTTTACAGCGTGGATTGGAGCCAATTTTTTACTTTGACTTTCACTCAGGTTGAATGGGAGAAGGCTTCGCATTTCAACCATCCTTCTTTGAAGAAAGGAGCTTTGATTTTTTTCCTCGCATTTCTGCGGGACGGTGAGGACACGGCGTCGAATTCGCTGGAGTCGGTTGAAGAGAGAGAGAGAGGTGAACTTTATTGGGGTCCTGCGGAGGTAGCGGGGTGGGCCACGCAGGGCCGCCCGCTACCCGACGTTACTTAAGACGTCTACGAGGCTTGCCCCCCCCCCCCCCCCCCCCCCGACTCGCGCCGGGTCGGCGCGCGAAAGACCTTCGGGTGTGATCCCTCGGGCCCCCCGTCAGCGCCTCCCCGTGCGCTTGCCGGGCGAGAGCTACCTCGAGCCGCTGGACGGCATGCAGCTGCTCTGCCAAGTCCGGTGATACAACTGCACGGGCTGTGTCTTCCGGCAGTCGGCCAGGAACGGCGACCGCTTCTTCTGGATGTCGGGTGCAGTTCCACAGAATATGGGTTAGTGTTGCCCGGGCACTGTTGCACACACTGCACACATCACTTGCAAACACCTCCTGGCATACGTAGCGCGCCAGCGCCGGCGTGAGCACGGATCTTGTCTGTAATTGTCTGTACATCACCGCCTGCCCTCGTGTTAGGCCTGGGTGAGGCGGAGGCATGGTCCGGCGTCCGCGCCGGTACCAGCCCAGTACCTCCGCGTACCCGAGGAGAGGTTCCGTGTCTTCCTCATCACTGCACTGATCGCGGCCTTCTCCGAACGCCGAGTCAAGGGGGGGGGGGGGGGGGGGGGGGGGGCTGGCTGCCACGCGGTTGGTAAGGGCGGACTCGGTGGCGTCCGCCGTCTCGTTGTGGTTGGGGTGGCCGCTGCTGCTGCCGCTGATGTCCGTGTGCGCCGGGAACCACCTCAGATGGGTGGCCGGCACCGAGTTACGCACTGCACCACACTGCACCACGCGCACTGCACTGGCACACACTTTGTTGTGGGTGTAAGTCATGATCGCCGAGCGGGAGTCACTCAGTATCTTTGAGCACTGCTGGTTCGTGAGCGCGAGCGCGATCGCGACTTCCTCCGCCTGCCGTGCGGACGGCACCCGGATGCTACACGCACTGTACACTTCGCCGGTCGTGGCGTTTACTGCCACGGCTACGTAGGTGTCGGTTCTGTCGGTGTACTGGGCCGCATCCACGAAGGGGGTGCCGGTGTCGTTGGTGTGGGTCTCCGTTAGGGCTTTGGCTCTGGCGGCACGTCTTCCTTGGTTGTTGTCGGGGTTGACATTTCGGGGAAGCGGCGTTATCTTGAGTCTTTGCAGAATTTCAGCCGGTAGGGTGCTGGTTTCGTGTTTTACGGTCTCCGATCCTCCTATTCCCAGCCGAGTTAGGATACTTCTCCCAGTTCTTGTAGTCGAGAGGCGTTCAAGTTGCGCTGTTGGCTGGGCTTCTCCAATTTCCTCCAGAGTATTGTGGATTCCTAGTTCGTACAGTCTGCCCGTGCTGATGCAATTCAGTAGCCCCAGGACGGCCTTGTGTGTCTTCCGAATGGCTGCATTAATCTTGTCCCTTTCCGGTCGTTTCCAGTAGTGGAGCGCACCCACGTATGCTACGTGACTGGTGGCAAAGGACTGAACCAGTCGAAGAAGGCTAGCTTCCTTCATGCCGTTGTGTCGCGTTGCCACTCGTTTTATGAGACGGGTGGCCGTTCCGAGCTTGGTGATGAGCCGGTCGACGGTGGTGCCGTTGCCTCTGCTTGCCTCTAGGAACATGCCGAGGACCCTGAGTGTTTTCACCTTGGGAATGATCGTTCCATCTTTCGTTCGAAGTGTAATTTTCTCGGAGTTTTCCGTTGCTATCTTTCGATACCTGCCCGGCGGGGGATTATCAGCAGTTCTGATTTCTGCGGTGAGCATTTGAGGCCCGCGCCGTAGAGGTGTTCCTCGATGGCATTCACCGCTTTCTGTAGTGTCTCCTCGATGTGGCCATCGTTGCCCCCGGGGACCCACAGGGTAATGTCATCCGCGTAGATGGTATAGCGGACCTGTGGGATCTCCGAGAGTCGGTTGGCCACGCCGATCATCACGAGGTTGAATAATACTGGCGAGATGACCGAGCCTCGGGGGGTCCCGACGCTTCCCAATGCCTTCTCTGGTAGCTGTAGGTCGCCTGCTTGAATCTTCATGGTTCGTCCCGACAGGAAGTCCCGGATGTAATTATACGATCTTCTTCCCCATGCCCAGCCGCGAGACCGGCGCCAAGAGGGCTGAATGGCGCACCCTATCGAAGGCGCTCGGCAGGTCGAGGCCCAGCACCGCCCTGTTGTCGAGGGTGGGGGCGGATGTTTCTAGTATCTCATGCCGTAGCAGGAGCATTGCGTCCTGGGTGCTGAGCCTCTCCCTGAATCCCACCATGGTGTCGGGGTAGAGGCCTTCCGTTTCTAAGTAGCGCTGCCATCTGTTCATTAGGACGTGTTCCAAGATCTTTCCAACGCATATATGTAAGGGAGATCGGGAGCAGGTTCTCGATGCCGGGTGGTTTGCCGGGCTTGGGTATCAGGACCGTTCGGGCCGTCTTCCACTGTAGGGGCAGTTTTCCCGTTTGCCAGCATCAATTGAAGTATTTTGTGAGGGCCGTGACTGCTCCGTCACCTAGCTTCCTCAGGGCCTTGTTGGTAACGTGGTCCGGGCGTGCCGCCGATTTGCAGTTGAGATTCTGCAGCACGGCTCGCACCTCCCACTCTTCTATATCGCTGTCTAGGGTCGGGTTGGCCATTCCTTGATACTCTTCGTGCCTCTCAGACGCGGTGCTGGGCAGGTATCGCGCATTGATGCGTTTGCCTGTTTCTTCTTCTCCCATCGCCTTAATTGCAGTAAACATGATTTGAGCCAGTCGGTGCCGCTGGTATCCTCCGCAGCTCCTTGTCGCAGTCTCTTGCCGCAGTCTCTTGCGCTCGGGGGGCTCGCGTGTGCGCGGTAGCCCGGAAGGGATGGTGCATTTCCGGTGTGTGTTTCTTGGATCATGATGACATCTGGTGGCTTTTCGGTGCCTTGCAGATGTTGTTGTAGCACCGCTTTCCTGCACTGGAACCCGTTGGCGTTCCAGTGCCACATCTTCAGGCCTGGGCTTGTTTTTGTTGATGTTCGGGCCATGTCGGTGTCTGTGATTGGGCAGTTGGGTTGCGGGTGTCTGCCACGTCGTCTTCGCGGCCAAGCTTTCTGTAGAGGAATTCTTGTAGCGCGTCGAGGCGGTGTTCTACTGCTGTAAGACGTGCATTTACGCGATGTTCGAAGGTATCCATCCTCTTCTCAAGTCTATCTATTCTTTCGGTGCACCGATGGAGGCACACGGCGACGCTTATTAAATGCAGAGCATTTCAGTAACTCACGATGTCACCCGCGTTGACGTCTGTCGTAGTCCGCACCGTCGTTGTCCGCACCCCTCTCCCTACACTATATAAAAAAATACTATCCGGCGCCTGGTTTCGATCCCTCGACCCTGCGGGCGAAACGCAGTGTACATGGTGCTCTACCCACTGCGCCACAAAGCCGACACAGAATGGGAGGCTACGAACGCGCCTTATATCCTTGACTCATTCAAACTACCCCAAGAAGCTGCTGATACAACGCATTCACTGCCACCAACTCCCCAAACACTAAACGTTAACGCAATACACCCACCCCCTATGCGACGCATTTACTCGAGTCCCCCTCGCGGGGAGATGGGCCCAATTTTTTCCGTTCTTTGTCCGCGGTTCTTGCTCTTCATTGTTCGTTTGTGGGGATTCCTCTTCTTGATCCTCCATGGCGATCTCGGAGGGTGATGGATGTGCAGTCTCCTCCCTGGGCTGCGGGGCTTGCACAGCCGGCTCTGGACTTGCTGGTGTTGTCGTTGCCTGTTGTTGATGTCGTGGCGTTAGTGATGGGGGAAGCGGGACCCTTCCTTGCCCCCATGTAGGTTGGACTGGCACTTACGATGGTGGTCGTTCTCGCTGCGTCTGCTGGTTACTTGGTATCGCAGGGCTTCTTCAAGTCGCTGGTCCTGTCGCCTGATTTCTGCCTTGAGGGCTGCGTTCTCCTCCCATAGGGATTGCATCGTTTCGGTATGCTGTGACGATTGTTCCCGTCGTTTGGGACCCTTGACTACGTTCGTCCACGTTACTCTTTCTCGGGAGCGGGATGCCGTGCGTCCGTTCCTGCTGGCGCGACGCCTGCTTCTGCTGCGGCTTTCCCGCTTCTTCGACGGCGCGCGGTCGGGGGCGGAACTTTGCCGCGAGCAGCTGCGGCTGCGGCCTCGGTGACCTTGAGTCTCGAGTGGCGGGAAGCTCGCGGCATCTTTTCTAGGAACGCGTTCTCGTTGCGGCGACGCATCTTGGTGCGTTCCCAGCGGCGCTTCTTAACCAAATATGGTAGTTTGTATCGGTTGGTGCAGCCTGGTGGCCCGGACGGGTGCTGACCCCCGCACAATTTACAGTGGCGTTTGCACTCCTCTGCGTGATTTTCCCCTGAGTTTGGCTTCCCACAGGCAAAGCATACTCGCGTGTGCGGTTGCGGGCATACGTCTTGGCGGTGGCCTATATTCCCGCACTGCCGGCACACCTGGTGTTGCTGCCAGTAAAGGCTGCAGCGCACTAGGACGGCGCCATATTTCACCGTGGCAGGAACCTTGTTGCCTTGGAATAGGACGATTACCGCGTTGGAGTCACCTATTCTGTGGGCGTCGATTGCCGTGGGGTTACGCGTGTTGACCACATTAGCCCTAATTTCGTCTGTGGTGTCCGTGGCAGAGATATTGTGGATGACCCCCTTGGCTGTTCCGTGGGGTGCCGCGTGGTAGGCGCTGACCTCGAATATTTGATCGCCGATGTTAAGCGTGCGAAGCTGGGCGTATCTCATCGCTCGTTGTTCGCTCGGGGTGCTTAGCACTATGATGTTCTGTGCTACGTTGGCGCACACTGTATCTTGCATGGTTTCCTGTCGCGATGTTCCCGTTGCTCCCATTACCGCGTTCATGAGTGCCGAAGCCTCCACGCGACCGGTATTCAGCCCGCCGCGGGGCCGTACTATAACTTTATGTTCGTCTCTGGGGATGCTCGCCGGCATGCGGGCCGCCTTCGTCATGCTTGCAGTGACTCTCCGCGCAAATTGCGCCTGAGGTTCATGCGTTTTGGCGGTGGACTCACCGGTAGCAGGTAGCGGTAGGGTTTCTCGGTGAGGCGGTGAGCGTCGCTTGGCGAGTGTCCACCCCGCGGTGTCGTTTGCCGGTAAGTCCTCGCCGGGGACCGCGATGGCGGTGCGTCCGTCACGTTGGTCCAGTTGTAAGTGGAGATTTGGGTGTTCCTCGTTTTTTCGATCGGGCTCGTATCCCGTGTCCATTGCGGTTGCCATATCCCGCGATGCGGCGATGGTGGGGCCGGTGGCTCGAGGCCGGCGGGCGCGCCGGCCCGAAGTCGTGCTAGGCCTAGGTTAGGCCTAGCTCGGCGGTCTCGCTCGAAGATGTTCTGACACCAATAAATCGACGAAAATTCGGTTTGGCTCACCGAAAAGTGGTGTCGGCGTGATCCGTTGGTCAAGCAGCGTGGCGTGGTAGCAAACTTTCGTCGATGAGTGCAATTAATTCGGCACTAATGATCATAATCGACGGAGCCGATGTGATGCACGTCCGCTCACCTCGGAGACCGCAGCGCCGCCCCCCTTTTTGACTCAATTCAGCTACCCGGCCGAAGTGAGTCGGTTCAAGGAGGCAATCGTTCAAGCTAAGAGGCGTATGCGATTTATCTGCTACGATGGCAGCTGGTGATAACGGGCCCAGGGAGACTACAGAGAGGCAGTAGAAAAAATCGGCATAGGTCAGTGTTGCACGGAACGGCGTTCCTGGAACTAGTTCCTTTTTGGAGGAACAGAGGAACACCACCGTTCCATTCAGGGTAGCTGGAACTGTAACGGTATCTCGTGAGGTTTATGGAGGGACGCAGGAACGGCGTTCCTTCTGCAAACGTTACGTCCCTTGGATTTGGCTGTTTTTGATGCCAAGGCCCGAGTACACAAATCCACAAGAAGTCGCTACTGTGTTTCTCTTTCTATAGCTTCAGCGGAACGTGCTTCGTCAGCGGGCCGCAGCTTGTGCTTGCTTTCATGCTGGTTGAGCTCCCGCGGCGTTCGAAATATTGACTAGCGCAGCCGGAAGGATGATTTTCACCTTTCATCGTTTGTTTGGGGAGGCCAGGATGCGCGTCTGGCTGATAGAATTGTTCCCTGCGGGGAAAGGTTTTCGAAGTCCTGGCGGCGCTGCGCGGTCCCTCGTAAAACCGCCGTATCTGTATAGTAAAGCCCGCTAATATCGAACAGTGTGAGGATTCTAAAATAGTTCGATATAGCAATACTTTGATATAGAAAGTGAAGCACAAAAAACGTACACGAGAGCAATCCTGCCGACGGAGTCACGAGCTAACGCCGAGCTTTTATCACTCTGCAGTTTACTGTTGATACGACACTTTCTCGGAAAGAAAACAATCATTTATTGGGGCGGAAGAACTGCGCGATGAAGCCTGCTTTTTGGAGCGAAACGCGTTGCTGGTGACTCCTTGCTCTACGGTATCTAAACAGTCGACAAGCACAAAACCGCTGCCCTCATTGGCACTGCAGTATCGCCCTAGCAGGGCCATGGCAGGGACGGCTTGCCTATTGCTCGGAAGCGCTACGGAGCCCTCGGCGGCTCCGACAGAGCGGAGATAAGCATGGCTACAAGCGAATAATGGCGAACCGAGCGAACCTAGCAAGTGCGGGCAGCGAGCGGCGCGGACTTGAAGGTCGGTGACACCGCAGCGCGCATCGCCCAATGTGGCGCTTTTGGCGCCAACGGCATGCATGCCTGAAGCTGGTCCACTCTGCCACGGCCGGTTAGGAAAAGCTCGAGCTCGCGCGGGAGTTTCAAGCGACACCTACGCCACCGCTGCGCACCGATGTATTACGGGAAAGCCTGCCGCATGCCTAAGGAGAGCAAAAAATCCGGCGTGGGAGAGTTCGATATATCCATTGTGAGCAAAATCTCCTTCGATATAAAAAGTTTAAAATGCATGTAATAGTATTTATCACAATTATACAAGGGTTCGATATAACCATTATTTCGATATATCCGTGTTCGATATAAGCGGGCTTTACTGTATTGTCAGGGGTAATTAGCGTATCAGTGCGCTCGAGGTGCGGGTGCGTTGTTGTCGGGGGAGTTCCGCTCGCTGTGAGGTCATGCGAAGGGTCACTGGCTATCAATAGAGCTGGGCGCACCGCAGTGTCTCGAGATGTTGTCCTGCTCGAAGTTACAGAGTACGCGCGTAGTTCGTCATGGCGCGGTCTGTTGCCGATCTAGCGGGAGTGGGCCGACGGGAGTGCCAGGTCCTTTTGTATTGTACGCGTCGTGTTGACAAAGAACAGGAATTTCGTCATTGTTGGGCACATTTCGTCGCGCGGAGTATGGACAATACTTGAGAGAGGCCGCCCTAAGGTCGGCGGCCAGCATTCAGAGTTTCTTTAGTTGGTCGGTTTCAACCAGTGTTACACTTTGATTTGTACCTGGGAGTTTGAGTGAGAGTGAGAGGGTGGATCACGTGATTGTTTGTCACAGATAATTCGGATTTTATAATCTAATGTAACGTTAATGTAACGACCCGTTCCAATGTTGGTAGTAGAACTGGAACGCGTTCCTTTCGCAATACAGGAACTTGTAACGGGAACTCGTTTCAAAATTTCAGAGGAACGTGGAACGAGGAACGAGCTTTCGTTCCTGTTTTAGAGGAACGTGTACAACACTGGCATAGATTGAGCATGCAGTGGGAGAAAGGGCCTCAGGGGACTCAGCGAAAAGAGTACAACGAGCGAAAGCATTTCCAAGAACAGGACAACCAGACCCCCCCCCCACTCTCCCCCCTCCCCCCCTCTGCCACTGATGTCCCAGGCTAATTCAGGAACATTGTCCTTACTTAGTTAGAAAAATGCCCCCGGCGGCCCCAAATCGTCATCGGCATACTACCCTGATCCTTACTCGCACTCGTAGACTATACCGTGCACACCACTAAAGCATAAAACGGGTGTACCGCTTTTAATGCCTTCATTGAGCGCAACATGGATTAAAGGCGGGCCAGTTGGTACATAACTGAGTTTTAAAACTGCGCGGGAAACAATACTGCAGCCACTGCCCGTTCAGTGACATAAACTCAGTTGTTAGTCAGCGCCCTCTCTGTCTGCTCTTTCTGTAGCATTGTTTCCCGCGCTCTTTGATAACTAATTCTTTAATGGCTCATTTTTCCAATCACAGATGTAAGGGCCTTTTGTAGCGTGAGCTACACTGACCGAGGTTGAGCAGTTTCGCGTGGCTACTGGAGAGCCGTGCTGCGCATGCGCGAGGACCATTGACTTCACACGGCGCACAGAACATTGCTCGCTGCCCGGCGTCTCTCACACACCCCACACCCGCCGCGGTGGCTCAGTGGCTAAGGCGTTGCGCTGCTGAGCACGAGGTCGCGGGTTCGATTCCCGGCCGCGGTGGCCGCTTTTCTGATGGAGGCGAAAAGCAAAAACGCCCGTGTGTACGAGATTTCGGCGCACGTTAAAGATCCCCAGGTGGTCAAAATTAATCCGGAGCCCTCCACTACGGCGCGCCTCATCGCCTGCGTTGCGTCGGCGCGTTAAACCCTACAATCAAACAATCAGTCACACACCCCACGCGCCCAGCGTCTTTGCCGACCTCCGTTCCACACTTGGCGGCCCGGTCCACTTGATGATCATGCGAGGGGTGGCCGGGTGTGGAACCGATTGCTCGTGCGTCGCAGCAACACCGGCGTGCGCCTGTGGAACTAGCTTAGCTTTGGGGCGATTGGTGACGCTGCGCCGGAGCCGCTTGATAAATATACATTTGTCACATAAAGGGGTATTCACACGACGGAGAAATCCGCTGTTTGGCTCCTAGGAGTGCGCGTCACGTGACACCTACGTCACGGTTTCTCTCCGGCGCACCGCTCCCATCGGAGGTCGGAGCTTCTGCTCGCGAGCTACAAACGATCCGATGCTTGGCGGCGGAGGCGGCGGGATTTCGTCTACTTGCCGGGCAGCTGGCCGCGACTCAAGTTCTAGAGCGGTTGCAGGCACTCTATTTGTATTGCTTCTTGTACAACGGACGCGAAAATGCGCCGCGAACACGACAGGCGCACTGAGCGAGCCGCGTGTACCACCAGCCCGGTCGCTGGGCGAGCGGCGGCCGCGGCCGCGAAGTGGCGCAGGCCGGCGCAGGTAGCTCGAAGGATAGCTTGTTATCGCTCCACAAGGCGCAAACAGAGCAGCACATGCGAGAAATGGGGTAATGATGTGATGGAAAGTTGCAATACAATCGCCATCTGCGCCGCTTGCGAGAGCGGCAATCGAATATTCGCCGCAGTGTTAAGCCTAACATTGTTAAGCCCTCCGTCCTGTGTATTTGCCTGTGTTTACCTGTTGTAACAGTATATATTCTTCTTTCTGTACACAACTGTTCTTTTATTTCGTATTATGTAAAAAACGCGTGCAACCGGGATTGTGGCGCGCTTTATGTTATTGCAAAGACTGCTGATTGTTTGTTTCACCTTTTTTTGTTTTCTCCTTTCTTTTGTCGGTGTGTTTATTGTAGGCTGTTCACTGCTGAAAAATTGAACATGTTATATTGTATTTTATGTTGGGGGGGGCGGGAGCAAGTCAAGCTGATTCGCAACCGGGCTGGAGCGGAGGCGTGCGCGCACGCGTTGGTATCAACACAGCGCGCGGCGCCGCTCTGGCGCGGCCGTGGATGATTGTAGAGCTTTTTTTCCTTGCCGCCCCCATCTCCAAGGATGGAAAATAAAGGAAATATTATTATCTGTATGCGGGCCCGTAGGCGCACCGGCCGGCTGCTGCCAGCGCGCGTATCCCCACCAGGGATCCCCACCCAATGCCTCGCCCGTCGCGCGCCGTTCTCTACCCGCGGCAGCGCCAGCATCGCGTCCACAGCCAATTTTTGGGCGCCTGACAGGATCAGTACGTTAGCACAAATTGCCGCCGTAGCGGAATCGGCGGTGCTACGGCAGCTCTACTTTAGAGATAGGTGACTGCAAACAGTGATGTCCGTCCGACGGACGCATCCTCCGATTCCTCCGTGTGAGCGAAGGAGCTGGCCGAGCGGAAGTCCGCCTGTGGTGACGTCACGACCTCCCTCGTATTTCTCCGCTGAAACACTCCGTCGTGTGAATACCGCTTAATGCGAACACCGTGTGTGTGTCATTGAATCAGCAGTAAGCATGATAATCAAGCTAATCCTAGAGAACCAGGAGAGCCAAAAATATCCAGTTGAACCTTAGCTCAGGCTACGTATATCCTGGCATAACCGAGCCAAGCCACTGCTAATTTTTAAGAACATTGCGTCCTTTCAAATTATTTTCGTAACATGGAACTCTCACAGAGTGCGGTGAATCAAGCGAATATTTACTTGTGACTCGTCAGATTCCAATGCCCGGCCCTATGTAAACATGTGGAATGCACCGTTTAGCTTATCGTTAAAAAAAATGGAGGAAAATCTTCAGTAACTCCAAACACTGCTTAAAGGCATCGGAAAAAAACTGGAAAAAATACGCCGTCCCTGCACGAGAAAAAAACGTTTTCATTGACGTAAAAAGAATTTCCTTTTTAATTACTACATTTATTCTCCATGTGCGAAATTCTTCACTATTTGACACCGCTGTCCCCGAGTGACGTATCTACATTGCATGAGTCTCGCGTTATTTAAAAAAGAGAACATCATAATAGGCGTTTAAAGCGAGCGCTTTCATGAAACAACATTGAGATCTTGTGTCCCTGTCTCCCTGTAACATTTTCATTCCGGTTTGCAGAAAACAGCGTTTTCGCCGATTTTACCTTGCTGTACGCCTGCTAGTTCTAGGTCAAATATATGTTTACTCGCAGAAATTGGCTACAAAAAGCAGCGCTGCATTTTTTTTTTGTCTAAATTGAGAACTTGTAGGTAGGATGGCGATGCAAACTGCAGTGACGGCACCTCCCGCCATTCTCCTGGAAGAGTGCGACTTCATATGCAAAATAAAGCCGATTAGGGCCTGCAAGGAAAGTAGCAAGCATGGAAAGAGCACAACCATTCCGTCACCTGTTGCAAGCTACAACTGTCTGCTGAAACTGCGGGCTTCTTGGAGCACGCAGTGTCGCTGGTAACCTGGCCGAGGTTTTCGTTTGGCACAGCCATCGTCCCCTTCGTCTCCCCATCCAAAATGACAGAATTGCGTCCTCCTTGGTCCAATGCAGCAGACTAGCAATGCAAGCGCTAAGGGAATATACGTGTGTGACATCAAGACCCTAACCCCATGGATTCGAAAATAATAGCGCGTTCAGGGTTGTCTAGCTGTTCTTAAAAAAAAAAATCAAGACACAGGGAGAGATGCCTGTAACAGGATCCTCCAGGTCATTTTAACCGTGATTGTTGCTTGCCTTTACGAGTCCAATTAGTACACACAGAAATGCGGCACTGTAGCATGTGATTTGTTTGGATGTAGTTTATCTAAAGGGCTGGCAAGGAATAGGTTGACGTTCTGCGCTCAGATACTGCATGTCACTGAGAACTTTCCTAAATTCGTGGCTGTTATTTTGAACCCATTTTGAATGGGGGGATATAGTGTGCGTGAACGTCGCTGTTTACATCGGGCGGGGCTCCAGAGCCCTAACAGTAGTCAATCGTCAGGGGGATTTGACTAACGGCGGAGCCGGAGCTGGGCGAGGGGGCGGCCATCACCCTGCAAAGAAAGGTTAAGCCCTCTTTTCTCTTTCTCCTATAAGTTACGTTTGGTCGTGATTTGGGAGCGGACGCTGCGCCAAAAAGCGTAATTCTGGGTGTAGTGCTCTTGCTCTTGTCTCTACCCCTTTACTCATACGAACAGTCATCGACAAATGGAACACAATCATGAAAATATGAATCAGAACATAGCCATAGCGCGATTTACTTAAAGTCAAGTCAAACTGACACGAGGCTTAATTACAGTTACAAAGTTTGTAAATATGTCTTTCCAAATGTACCAGCAGCGCGCCATTATTGGCCGTCCCCGAACAGTATTTTTTTTCCCTTTTGCGCGTTCGTTCGCATGTCATTTGTCCATGACTACGCTCTTGTTGTTTATTGTTACTTGTACACAAAGCAGACCTCATGTACTGCCCTCGGACCTTCAAGGGTTATTGAATGAAATGAAACGGGAATGTTAAACAGCGCCTTTCGCAGCTTTATTCAAGTAGTTAGAGCAGGCGTCAGGAAAGCTGTCACTCCGGCAGCGGGATGTAGCCCTCGATTGAGTTCACCGACTGGGCTATCCACGTAGCGAACGCGCTCACCCGAGTCAAGACGCTCGGGTAAATTCGCTTTTCCTGCCTCGCACAGGGAGTGCCGTACGACCAAATGCCGATGAGGTAGAAGCCGCCGTTCTTCCACGCAGTGACGACGGGGCCACCCGTGTCACCCTGCAGAAAATACAAGAGGCATTTCTAGACCGATTCCCCCGTTTAACGAGGCCAAGAAACAACACCAAAGAAGCGGCAACTTCCAACAAAAAGGTCCTTCGCAAAAATACAGAATCAGTTGTTCAAATCCACAAACACCGACGTGTCCGCGTACAAGGATATAAAAATCTAAGCATTTTAATAGTCACCGTGAAATAATGAAATAATTGGCTTTTGTGTTGTTAAAGACAACAGTCCTTCTTCGGCTTCATGAAGGCTGAAATTTTGGTTTGTCTGCTCTCACACCAGGCCTAAAAACGGCTGAAATAACACTTGAAGAGGAAGTACGTGTAGAGAAGACCGTTCGAAACCACAAAGAATGTTGTCAAGGCACACGTTTCCGCATTATTCAACGCAAAGAAAACCTCCGGCATATTTGAGGCACAACACAAGGGCATAACAGCGTTTTCATTGTTTTCATTGGTTTTTACGATAGCAATTGAAAAATTTTACCGTCTGTTAAGGTCGGGCCCTTCACTAATTAACTAAAACCACCCGTCAACTACATATATTTTGCTGGTGTTAGCTTCTTTACCTGTATTGTATTTCTTTTCACGCCGGCCGAGCCGAGTGGGCCGCGAGGGGCGTAGGCGAGACCGCGGAGGTTTCTTTGTTATTCGCCGCACTTTTGTGTCCACCCGACGAGCGGGTCCGGAGACGGCGCATGCAAACGCGCTGGTCACCCCATAATAGCTCAAAGCGATGTAAGCTTTCGGGGGATTTCCTTGCGTTCTTTTTGAGAAGCCAGCGCAGGGGGACCGTTGACATTTTAACGACTGCGATTACCGCCACGAGCATCTCCGAAGCGGACGGCAGCTGAAGGTCGGTCAAGGGGTCAAACCTTCGTTCAAACATAGGAAGATGTCACCAGACGTTCTGTCTGCGGCAGTTGCACTGCTCAAGGTTACTGGGCCAAGTTTCCGTTCGTCACACGTCTGAACCTGAAGACTTGGCGGATGGGATGCGTCATTAGGTAGGCGACCAGGCTTTGTTAGGCTCTCCACGTGTCTACTAACGAAAGGAATTTGGCCGGCGGGGTGCACAAACATAGGCGTGCATGGTATGAACAATACTTTAAGACATGCCGCCCGAGAGTCGATTAGCGTCGGTAGGTCTGCTTTTAGTTGGTTGGTTTTCATTTCTGCTATATTTGTGTTTTGCAGAATTCCTTCGGGTTTCTATGTGAAGGTGAGAGAGGTGGGTGTCATGACTATTTTGAACCCACCTAGCTTTGTTTGTCACGGCAGTCAATCAGTGGCCTAGTGTGGGCTAATCAATGAGCCATCGTCACTCTCAAGTTGTGACGTCCCTTTTGTCGGCAGGGGTTTGTTGGTAAAACCGAGGAGTTTGAAGTTTTTGGAAGGATTGGAGAGGAACAGAGAGAGGAGAGGTAGAGAGCGGCGAGCCCCTCTCGACGCGGGCCTTTCCCGACCGCTTTGGCGATCACGAGCCGTGAAAGTTGTAAATACGTAATGCAAATAAAGTGTACATATTGTGCGTTTTGTGTTTACTTGGAGTAGACCACCGCCGGCTATGTGACGTCGACCACGAGCCAACGAGCCTTCGATCATCGGATCATCGCTTCGATCATCGACTTCGGCCGACCGATCCCCCTTTGAAATTTAACTTCATCCCTTCCTAAACAAAGTTGAGGGAAGCGCGAAAGCTTTCCCGCATCAAAACTACGCCAAAAGGGAGTCAAAACATTCTCTGAAAGCGCCTACAACTTCGCTGAAAGTGAGTCCCATCGATCATCAAACCTTCTAAGACCCACATCGCTAACTGAGAACGAGCTCATGCGACGATTTTTCGCGCGGTAAGTGAACGCATCTAAAACGTTCTAAATGTTACCGATACGTGGTTTATGAGATAAAGGTATACTATTGCATTTCTTCTTCTTAATCCATGCGTGTATTGCCTAATCTAGAACCGTTCCTTTTCGGCCATTTCCAGGTAGCCGTTGTGATCCAATGGAAGGCCGGTTTCATGCACGCGCCGTGTCTCTAGAGATCTTACCAGAATTTCCCGGTAGACCAACTACTGTATGGGAAAATGCATGAGTGTTTTGAGAGGACGCCATCAGTCCAACAAAGAAAGGTTTTTTCTTTACCGAAAACAATGCGTTAACACCCTCGCTATGAGCGGCTACATAAAAGAAAAGATTAAAACAAAGGAGATCCAGCTCGAGTTCCCACATGCACTAAGAAAAAAAGAATTATGTGACGCGCGCGCAGTGCGAACGCGGTAAAATTGAATTGAGTTGAGTGAACCTGCATTGCATTCATAATGCAATGCACAGAGTGAGAGGGGAGGGAAAGAAAGCGAGGGGTTGGAGGGCCGAGCTGAGGGATTTACGTTGTAGGCGCGGGAGAAGATTGTCGTATCTGGGGAACATTTTTTGCATAGTTTCATGCTCTTATATTTCCTTGACTTGTGCTTCTTGTTTTGTTTTTTGTAGCGAAAGCTGCACTACGCCAACTCAGCCGCTCTTTACGGGGTGACCAGTTTTGACCTTGAGAGCTAGAGGTCAAAGCACAACCCCTTCCGCAAGCGGCCGACTCGGAGCCACGGAAGGATGGCAAGGTGGGCTAATTGGCTCATAGAGACCATATCGAACAGGCAGCGCGAAAAGGACGGGACAAAAGAATTAAGGACTACACAGCGCTGAACTCGCCACTGAATGTTATAAGAAAAAACACACACATATATATACTCCACTCTGAAGAGCCACGTGGCTTCAGATCTTGTCCGCGATTACATCACAAGGAAAGCATTCTCAGACTGCACGTACCAAATACCACACAATGCGCACTGCACCAGACAGTAATACAAATTCACTTTATCACCTTGGAAAACGGGATTACAGCACTGACAATATGCATCACACTGCCACCAATAACATCACAGTTGACAAGATATCAGGAGCCGCCAAAGCATACACGCTGCGAAGTAAAACACGTGTCGCCATTCGTTTCTTGCAGCGTGGCAGTAGTGTATTCGATACCGCTTTCGTGCTACCAAAAAGTGTATATCGGGCAAACGGGGCGCTTGCCTAAACCTGAGACCCTTGGAGCACAAGCGCATGCTGCAAGGCGACAGGTATTCCCATGCTGCTCAGCATTGTGCGAAGTGTGGATGTGTCCCTGCATTCAAGACACTGTAGTAATTGCTAAAAACAAGGACCGACGTGTACGGGAAGTTATAGAAGCGTATCACATTAGAACAAATGGAGACAAGTGCATCAGCGTTCCTTCAGTGTCGTTAGCTGAAAGTGAATTTGTGTTCTTGACTTGTCGCGGTACGCATTAGTGTGGTCCTTGAAATGTGCATTTTGTCAGTGGTGTAATCGCGTTTGCCAAGGTGATAAAGTGAATTTGTATTACTGTCTGGTGCAGAGCGCATTAAGTGGTATTTGGCACGTGCAGTCTGACAATGCTTTACTTGCGCTTTAATCGCGGATGACAAGCCACGTGGCTCTTCAGAGTGGAATATAAATATGTGTTTTTTCTAATAAAATTCAGTTGCGAGTTCAGCGTTTGTCGGCCTTAATTCTTTTGTGCCGTCGTTTTTGCGCTGCCTGTTCGATATGGTCGGAGCAGCGGCCCGATGGCGGGAGAGATAAGCGGCAGAAGAGAGATAGGCTTATTCGCGGATGAAACCAGCGCGAACTTAAACAAAGACAAAGGCAGTGGAACGCAAGGACAGCCACTTATCTAAAAAAAATTAGCAGTGACTTAGCTCGGCAATGCAAGGATATACGTAGCATGAGCTGAGGTTCAGCTGGTTATTTTTATGTTTCCTAGATGTCTAGGATTGGCTGATTATCATGCTTACTGCTGCTAAAACGATTTCGAATCCAATCCAATTTTTTCCCAATCCAATCTAATCCAATCGTGGTGGCGGCGGCTCCGGAGCGCTACATGTGCGCCGTAAGACGTGACTGATCCTCGCGCATGCGGAGCACGGCTGTCCAGGAGCCACGTGAAACTGCTCAAACTCGGCCAGTGTAGCTCACGCTACAAAGCTAAAGTTTATTATCAAGAAGGGTGAATAGTAACACTTAGCCCAAAACAATAGAAAAACACTGCGCATGAGCGAAACAATTTCACAATAGACACGGTGTTACGACAACTAGGTAAACACCGGCTGCACTCAAGGCCCACGAAGATATGCAGTCCCTTTGGGATAAGACACACGCTTGCTTGGCTGACACACTTGTCCCCTGTCCACTCTTTCTGCTATGTGGAACACTTCCATAATTTCACGGGGCGTTTGTTCACGGTGCCTAAATAAAATTTCAAGGACAGGAAAATTGGGTTTAACTCCGCGGCACTTAGTACAATGTGAATGAATAGGGAATGACGGGGGTCCCTTTAATAACAATGCATGGTCTCTCAGATTCCCGGTGGTACAACTTCTCTTCCACTTCCTTTGTCTTTGTTTGAGTTCGCGCTGGTTTGATCCAAGAATACGGCTTTCCCACTAGCCCAGCTTGTAGCCCTTATGGTGAGAGACAGGCGGCGAGGGAACGGAGACGTGCGCTGCACCCGTGTCGCCACCTGGCGCAGCGCCCGGCACGGAGTGCCGCCCGATGGCGGGAGAGGTAGGCAGCAGGGGAGAGATAGGCGAGGAGGCCGCCGCCGCAGCGATAAGCGCGCGCCACAAAGGAAGGCCAGGGGGCCACCTGCGGCGCAGAGCCATGTACGATGGGGTCGCTCGTACAGTGGCGAGGCGTAAAAAACGCCGTGAGTCAAAAAACGATGAAGAATAAGCAGTGTATTCATTACAAACATGCATGTATATCATTGAGAAACAACACCTACACAATTATCCTAGCCAGGGCAGTGAAGCTTTCGCTATTAACTAGGGTTAACCAAAGCTAAACCGCGGTAATTTTTTGTCTAGTGATTGCTTGTCTGGTAATTAATTGTGCCTCATTGGGTGTGCTGTAATTATCTAGCACGTTGCGGTGTCGTTAAAATTGTGTTACGAATGAACGCGTTCCAAGACGTACAGTTAAAAATAACTGAGAACAAATCATTTGACCGTCAATGTATTGTTTAAAACGCATGCAGCACACTTTAAGAAATCGCCGCAGGTGGACTTCACCAGAACGCCCCAAAACGACGAATCAATCTGAACGAATGTGCGTTATTTGGAGGAATCATTAGGCCCAACACGCGATCAGAGTTTCACTCTGATCGCATGTAGATGACGATGGTAGAACGTGAAGCTTTCTCCTGAGAGTTTCCTTTTGTTGTTGTCTGAGTTTGGACATCGCCGGACTCGCAGACGGTTTGGACTTTGACTTGTTGAGCTTTCACTTTCATTCGCACGCAGTTCGCGCTTTTGATCGCAGCGGCGTTGACTTTGAACCATCGCCATTTGATTTCGCACGACGGAAGCTTGTCGTTCAATTATCCCGCCATTAAACGGAGGTGCATGAATTTTCTGTTTAATATTGCACGTCCAATCACCCCTCTCCAAATCTACACTGCTTCGACTGTGTCAAAATGGCGCCGTCGTATAGACGCCGGCTTCAAAATGCGAGGGACCGAGGTTCGATTCGTAGCACGGAAAGCGTTTTAAAGTAGAAGCTTCCTTAGTGGTACCGAAGGCGTCCTGTCAAAAAACTAATGTGGACCCCGTAGACCGCACCGTCGACCTAAAAGCTCTGATAAAATCTCCAAACACACGGCGCATGTTTGCATGCGATTCCATTATATCAAAAGGGCTACTTGAAATTCGCGACAAAGGAACGGTTCTACATAAGACAATACATGCATCGATCACGAAGAAAGAACACAATAGCATAACTTTATCTCATAAACCACGTATCGGTATATACAATTAGATGGTTCGCAGATGCGTTTAATTATGAGAGAGAGAGAGAGAGATAAAGAGAGAGAGAGCGCGCGCGAGAGAGAGAGAGAGAGAGAGAGAGAGAGAGAGAGAGAGAGAGAGAACTTTGTTGATTCGCCCGCAGTTCGGTTAGGCTCCCTCCATAGGGGGAGGGGGTGCTGTCACCGTGGCGCGGCCTGGGCGTCGTCCCGGGCATCCCTTGAGGTCTGCGCACGAGCTCCGTCCCCGGGTCCAGGAAGGATAGCGCCCCTTCCCCCGCAGCCTCGCCCAGTCGCTGCTTCTCAAGGGCTGCCGAGACCTGCTGGACGGCCTTGAGTTGTGTGTCATAGTCCTAGCTCCTCGTCGGAGCCTCCAGCTGCGGTGGGATCGTCGTCTTCTCGGTGGCCTCTCGCAGATTTAGGCTACAGTCCCAAAGGATGTGAGCCGCCGTGGCTCGTTCCTTTGTGCACATTCTACACACATCACTGTCGTACACACTGGGACAAATGTGTCTGGCAAGCACCGGGGTGAGCAGGAATCCCGTCTGCAATTGTCTAGTATATAACACTGCCTCAGCTCGGGTGAGACCCGGGTGAGGGGACGGCATTGTTCGTATGCTCAGTCTGTACCCCTTGAATATGTCATTGAAGCTGGACATCGTGCCTTTGGTGATGTCGAGCGTCCCGTACCCCGGGTCGGCCTGGCGTGCTGTCGCGCGGTTGTTGAGTCCTCGCACGACTGCGTTGGCAGTCTCGTTGTGGTACGCGTTCCCCCGTAACGATATGGTGTTGCCAATGTGAGCAGGGAACCATTTGATCACCACAGCGCTGCTGCGCCCGTTGTCTTCAGCCTTGCGTAAGATGCGCGCACCCTCAGTGCTGCTCTTGCGTAATACTGTGCCGCTGTTCGAGAGTCGCACAACACTGTCGTGCAGCTGGGGTCGGCGACGGCCAGGGTGATCGCAACCTTTTCCGCGTGGTGCTTTTTCCTGGCAAGGATGTTCGCTGCAGTCCTTGTAACCTTGTAACTCCCGTTGATGCTCTACTACCACCGCCGCGTAAGCGCCGTTATGGTCTTGATACACCGACGCGTCCTCGTAGACGCCACCGTTGTCTCTAGCATGGAGGTCTATGAGGACTTTGGCTCCTGCTAGTCGTCGCTCCTTGTTGTGCTCGGGGTTCATATTCCGCGGTATCGGGCAGACACTGAGGTGTCGGCTGGTATTGTCCGGTAGCGGGACTTCGCTCTGTGTCCTGTCCGCCGTGGACGTAAAGCCCAGGTGCCGTAATATATGCCGCGCAGTCCTCGTCTCGGAGAGTCGTTCGAATTATGCCGTTCGCTAAGCTTCGGCTATTTCGTGCAGGGTGTTGTGGACGCCCAGGGCCATAAACTTGTCGGTATTCATGCTCCATAGGAGCCCAAGCGCTGTCTTGTATGCCTTACGTATGGTGGTGTCAATTTTGGTGCGCTCGCACGCCCGCCAGTTGTGGGAGGTGGTCACATACGCTATGTGGCTGATTGCAAAGGATTGGACGAGGCGAGTGAGGCTTTCCTCTTTCATTCCCGCTCGTCTGTTAGATACCCTCCTGATGAGGCGCATTGCTGCGGCCGCCTTATTTGCAAGCTTGGTGACCGTCGCGCCGTTGACGCGATAGCGCTCAATAAGCAGTCCGAGCACTTTCATCTTCTCGACCTCCGGTATGACTTGTCCTCCTTCCATACGGATCGTTACCCGGGGGCGTTTGTATGTGGCTTCCATATGCCCCATTTTCTGGCCCACTCCCTTCGGCAGAAGTAAAAGCAGTTCCGACTTGGATGGGGAGCAGACGAGTCCGGACCCGCGCAGTTGCTCTCGATGGCGTTGACTTCTTCCTGCAGCGTTGTTTCTATGTGACCGTCGCTTCCTCCTGTGACCCATAACGAGAGGTCGTCGGCGTAGATGGTGTGTCGGACGTCCGATACTCTCGCAAGTTGCTTGGCCACGCCAATCATCACGATATTGAAGAGTAGCGGGGAGATCACGGATCCCGGGTGGGTGCCGACGCTGCCGAGCTGGTTCTCTGGGAGTTGCAGGTCGCCCGCGCAAATTTTGGTGTTCCGGCCCGTGAGGACGTCTTTGATGTAGTCGTTTGTCCGACGACCCATGTTGAGCCGGGAGACTTGGGCTAGGATTGCGGAGTGGCCGACTTTGTCGAATGCGTTCTGTAGGTTGAGTCCGAGTATAGCTCTGCTGTCCCTGGTACCCGTTCAGTAGGATAATAGCGTCTTGTGTTCCAAGCTTGTTCCTAAACCAGATGATGGAGTTCGGGTAGAGTTCAGAGTCTTCTAAGTAGCGCTGCCACTTGTTCATGAGGACGTGCTCGAGGACCTTTCCCACGCATGAAGTGAGCGAGATCAGTCGGAGGTTCTCTATGTTGGGTGGTTTGCCAGGCTTCGGGATGAGAATCGTCTAGTGGGAGATATTCCATTATTTGGGAAGCCGTCCGGTGCGCCTAAATTTGTTAAAGAAGTGCGTGAGGGCTTCTATGGCCGCGTGGTTGAGATTCTTAAGGGCCTTGTTAGTCACTCTGTCGGGACCGGAGGCGGATTTAGCGTTGAGGTTCTGCAGGGCCACTCGTACTTCCCATGTTTCAATGTCCCTGTCTAGTGCCGCGTTGTCGTTGCCCTGGTAGCCCGGGTGTGCCTCTGTAGGGGTAGTCGGTAGGTACCTGGCGTCCAGTCGTTTCCGCACTTCGTCTTCCGCGAGGTCACAGACGGCCCTGTGGAGAGTCTTGGCAAGGTTGTTGTGTTGGGAACCCTTAGCCCTAGTCTCATCGAGGATGTGCCGCAGCATGTTCCACGTCTTGCCCTTTTGCATTTGTCCGTCGGCTTCGTTGCAGACCTCGCTCCACTGTTGTGTGCAGAGCACTCTGCAATTGGACTCTCTGTTTTTTGAGCTCGGCGATCTTCTTCCGCAGACGTCTGTTGTTGCGCTGCTTCTTCCACCGCGCCTTTATGAACTGTTTGGCCTCTAGTAGGTGAACCAGCCGGTTGTCTATCCTATCTATTCCTTCGTCCGTATCGAGCTGCCTGGTTGCGTCCGGTGTCATTTCCACGACGGTTCCCTCCATTGCTCGATGTCTGTAATATCGGGTTGCTCGTCGGGGAGGGCCCACCGAAACGCGTCCCAGTCCGTGACGCGGTGCGTTCATGTGCCGGTGCTGCCGTGGTCCGAGAGTGGTACGGCTATTTCCACGATTTAGTGGTCGCTGCCCAGGTCATTTCCCGTGCTCCGCCATATAGTGTCGCGCGAGTTCGCGTTGGCCTTGATGAAGGTGAGGTCCGGGATGGTGCCCCGCGTAACCGATATGCCGATCCTGGTGGGGAAGGTTGGGTCCGTGATATGGTGCAGCTCCACGTCCGTGGCGTCCTGCATCAGCTCTCTCCCCTTGACTGTCGTTCTTGGTAGCCCCATTCTTGGTTCGGGGCGTTGAAGTCCCCGCATACCACGAGCGTGCTGTTCCCGGCAGTCCTGCCTGCCTTGTGGAGGAGTGCCCGAAACTTACGCTGTCCTAGCGCCGTATTGCTGTAAGCGTTCACCATGAATGTGCTTTCTTTCCTCTTCTTGCCGGTGATTACTTCCAGTGTGCAGTGTTAGATGGCGCTGTTGCCGCTCAGGGCATGCTCGACGAAGGTGATCCCTATTCGGACGAAGATGCAGACTCCCCTGCCCTTGTCTTTGGACGTTACCCGTGCACTCGGCACGCTGGCGTGGGTGCTGTAGCTTGAGAGTTTCGGTGTCTCTTCGCTGTGTGTTTGCAGTAGCTGTGGCTACCTGCGCGGCTCCAAAGAATTGCGTACCATAGGCTGAGTGATAGGAGCGCGTCTAGCGCGTGGTAGTCACTAAAATTACAATAATTTTAGTGACCGCCGCGCGTACAGCAGCAGACTGAAATGCTGTTCAGACAGGTTTTTTACGTTTTGATTGAGGGCAGGATGGACGGAAATGGGACTTTTCGGGGCGTACGTCCCGCACTGTTAAGGGGTAATTACATGGGTCTAAGGCGATGAGCGACGCGAGAAACCTCACTCAATGTGTACGGCAAACAGGTATTGTGTGCCACACAGACAAGCGAAAATTTTTTACACAGGCCGCTGACGGCGGCGGCTGCGGCAGGCGACGGGCCGTCGCCGTCGCGGGCTTATTCCCGGGCAGAAGCAGCTCACAAGCAAGCGGCAGCAACGACGACGAAGGGCATTGGCAGCAATGCATTACTTTTTTTCGTTTGTCGCTGTCGCCCACACTGTTTGTTGTACCCATTACATTACTTTTTTCGCGTCGGTTGTCGCCGTCGCTGCATGTGGTTTAATGTTCGAGCGTTCTGATCGTTCAATAACGAGCCTATTGGTTCTCATCAAATGTTGCGATCTGCAGCGTGCATGCAACGAAGCGTACTCGAGAATGAAGAAAACAGTAGCTATATGACCCATTAGAAACTTTTCTATGCTGGTCTTGTGAACGTATAATTGGCCCTACGTTGCAGTCGGCTGAAGACAAAATCCAATGCAAATTATTCAGGGATTATAACCTTACAAAAAGAGTTATGTTTCCTTAAATTTTGTGCAATGTTTTTATACCGGGAACGATAGCGGGGTCAACAATTGAAGCTACGGACACGTAAGCACTAATGGGTTTGGGGCGCAGTGCGTAGGCAGACAGCTGTAGGGCGCGCTGTCTGACATGACATTGGCCAAGTGGTGCAATGAGCGTGGTGGCATCCAAGGTCACCACACATCCGCATCTAGACTGGTTACTGCGCCAAGCAGTATGGCATTCCAATACGGGTTCAGTGCGTGCTCTCGGCGCAAAAACTAATCTATCACCCAATAAACTTCATTTAACGTTGTCAAACTCGTTAATATTTTTTTTCATTGTAAAACTTATCGTTGCTGTCCCCCTCTTTCTGTCTATGTAGGAACCACGGTATGACGTTACTTGCCCGCAGATTTCTTTTTTTTTTTGAGAGAGAGAGAGAGAGAGAGGCAGAGATCCCCGAGGCGTCAGCAGCAGTGGCCGTCGCATTCAAGGCACTTCTCCTCACACCCTTGGACATCGTGGATGGGTTCCCATTGCTGCTGTCTGTATTTCGGCCGTTCATTGTGTAATACGCTTCAAAGGCGAAGCGCACCTTCTTTCTTCTGTAGACGTTACTTTGGCTCAAGCACGGTGCCCTGGTCGGTACTGTTCTGAAGGCCGCCACCAACATTATGAAGCAGTCAGCTCGAACGTGTTTGTTTTTAATACCAAGTTATGCCTTTTTAAATCTTACTAGCGCATCCTCATTTGAGAACCACCCGCCTAAAAAACCCAGTGGGAATGTTTCCTGCGGTTTCCTATTGTCCCACCAACATATATATGTGGCAAAGTTGTCGTGTCAATGGCTTTGTATCTTTGTGTTGATTGCACCTTGTAATGCGTTAATAGTAATCCACGCTGAATAGTTTTAGTCCCAGATTTTTCTTTCGCAAAATTTATTTGTAAATATTTTTTATGTGTGCTAAATAAGAGCTGGCTTTTCCAGTCCAGGTGAAGCACTCACTGATGTACTAAGGGCATTTTGTTTTATGTTAATACTGTTAACTATTCTCCCACTGCTGTATTTCTACTGACGCTTTTCGTGCTAATGCCAGTACCTTTTGTCATTTTTATTGTCATAATTTAATGTTTGTATTTCAGTGTTTTCAATTGCTTAGCTGCATTTTTATTTGTGAACTTTTCTTGCATGTATCCTAAATAGGCGCTACGTCTCCTGTGCGCATGTGGAGCAGGAACCGTTTTTATGCCGTGATATTATAATTCCCAATAAATTGCATTTTGTGTTAAATTGCAGAATGAACCGATTGTTGTGGTATTTTGAAAAATAAAGTCTGAGCTTGTTTTTTCTTCTTTTCCATGTTTCAAAATAGCTTGTCCTGTTTTGTTTTCTTGTAACTGCCTGTAGTACCATCGTGGGGAAGGGGGGGGGGTCTAGTAGCAGGCGGAGCGAGAACATGCTGCCTCGCGGGGAATAGCAGAACGCTCTTGAGGCGTAACGAGATGCTTTCCAAGAGAGAGTAGTAGTACCCGTCTGCAGTATCCGGGAACGCCGCCAATAGAGCTTATTCACGCCTAAAGGGAGTGACGGAACGCTGCCTTGGAGATGGCATTGCAATTCCCACACAGGGTTCAAGTACTCCGCTTCGAAAGCAGCAAGTAAATCCCACGGAGAGTGTTTCGCCTCTCGTTTGGCCGCCACGCGCTACTCCTCGGAAGAGTCGCCCAATGCTTCCAAAGGGAGTGAAATATGGGACAAAAGGTTTTACTCCGAGACAGACTGCCCAGCACTCCTCGAGTTCTTAGAGTGAAGCATTAGACGTGTGGCTTCAGGGTGAGTTGCTGTAAGTGTTGTAGTACCACTGTCGTGGTTGGGAAGCCGTTGCAGTTAAGCTTCCAGACCAAGAGGTCTCTCATTGGCAGTGGGGTAACTGCTGTGCGGGTTATCCTGTCCATGACTGCTGCAGTTTGGTGATGATCTGGGCCTCCATGCTTTGTACCTGTGTTTGTAGTTGCGCCTGTAGTCGCGTTTGCATCTGCGCAATCATGGTCTGTATGCTCTGCATGGTCGTTGTCATCTGCTGGACCGTTTGCTCGAGCGCGGTAAGGCTATCGTTGGTGACTGGCGGGTGCCTCCATCCGGTCGAGTCGGTCGTCTTGTTTGTCCATTCGCGCAGCCAGCTTACGGTCCTTGGCTCCTTCAATGGACCGTCTCTTCGGAGTTGGCTCCGTTGTTCTGGGGGCGCGGGAATCCGCCTCGGGCACTGGTTCGTCCTCGGTCATCTCCTTTTGTTTCCTTCGTCGTGCGGGCTGTGGCAGCTGTTGCGGCAGCTGTTGCGGCAGCTTTTGTTGCGACAGCTGTTGTTGCAGCAGCTGTTGCTGCATTGCTAGCAGTGTCGTGAGCTTCTCGTTGATGTCTTTGATGGTCTCGTCTTGCTCGGCTATTCTCTGTTTCAACTTCTCGTTCTCGGCCCTCAGAGCCGTCACCGCTCCATTCTCATCGTGGGGTTTGGTCAAGGCGGTATGCACCGGTTGTTGCCTCGGAGCGGCCATGGGCATTTTGGCTGTGTCAGCCCAGGCGACGCATTCTCGTGACTGCGATGGTTGTCGGCAGCGGCTGGTGCTCCTGCCTCTCTTGGTACTGTCTCTCTGGCGAGTGCTATTGCATTGTTGCCCCCCCCCCCCCCCCCCCCGCGGGGTCCGTCGACCGATGGCCTACGCAGCGGTGGGAAGCTCTCCGGGTCCGGCTGTTGTTGTTGTAAGGCGTCCATCTTGCGCTCCCATTGCCGCTTCTTGACCACGTACGGCATCTTGTATCTGTTCTTGCTTTCCTTCGTGCCAGTCGGGTGTGGCCCCCCGCAGAGTTGGCACTGGGGTTTGCAGTCTTATTCATGATCGGCGCTGGGGTTCGCGACGCCGCAGGCAAAGGATACTATAGTGTTGGGGTTCGGGCAGACATCACTTCTATGTCCGACCTTGCCACCTTGCCTACACACCTCAAAATGGTTGCGGTAGAGCCCGCATGGTACAAGTATGGAGCCGTACTTGACGTAGCTGGGTATACCTTCTGGTATACCTGGGTATACCTTTTCCCTGAGGTGGTGGGCTCCTGCTCGGAACTGTACCTGCATAACCTATTGCGCAATTCAATTCCGCTGCTCCCTCTGTTAAGCTTTGAAGTTCATTAGAGGCATTTCAAACGAACTGCTTCGCGTACTTTGATTCTTCGGACCAAAGAAGAAGGTTACGTGCACTTATCAGCCATTCTTCGCAAGCAATCCTAAATGTTACCGTAAGTGAGAGTGTTTGCCATATTTGAAAATTTATAAAATTTGGAAAACCCTAATTTCTCGTCTAGGCGACAGCAGACTGGGGGTAAAGGAACAGACACCCTGTCAGAGGATCGCGGCTCCCTACGCACAGTCAGCAGCATAGTAACGTCAGTAAATGCTTCACAGACTGTATGTCACAGTACACCTGACGATGTATTCAAACAAAGCAATCACTATCACCAACGGGCCATTAAGTAAAAATGGTAAAGCATCCAGACAGAGATAAAAAGTAATGAGGTGAGCAAATAACAAAAGAAACAAAAGACTACAACACAAAATGTCACAAATAACTCAGTGATGGATAAAAACCGGGAAAAATGAATATTTGCGTACACGCACACATACACACACCCATAAAAGACAGTTCGACACAGAACAATATTGCGGACGATTACGATACTCCCTATATTAAATCTGTGCGCAATTAGAGCTGCACTCTTCTCGGTGACGACACATTCCTGCTGCGTCTCAGGAGGTGATCGCCGCATTAGAGAACGCACGGACGGATAAATAAATAAATAAATAAATAAATAAATAAATAAATAAATAAATAAATAAATAAATAAATAAATAAATTAAAAATAAATAAATAAAAAAATAAATAAAACTCTTCGAAAAAAAGTGATTTTGTTACAGCGAATTCGTACTATATACCCAGTCACCCTGGTGCTCACCTCGCAGAAGTTATCCTCGACCCTCTTGGCGCAAAGCATGGTGGCTTCGTCGAAGTGGTAGCGTTGGTACAGGCCTCGGCAGTCTGACGCCGGCGCCACCTGGAGTAGGGTCGTGTACAGCGTTTTCTGGGGGCGCGTGGCTGCGAAGAACACGCAAACGCACGAATATCGTCAGCAAGCTTACTGTTTGAGGGAGCAAAGCTTAGAGCATGAAAAAAGTGTTCAGGATGTTACGCCGCAGCAACACAGAAACGACAAGAACCATGGTACACAATGAGCAATGTATTTACACTATTTAGAAGTCGGCCGGGAAGACGCTCCCTCAGGCTACGCCGTCACCCTGACTCTTCGTCGTCAACAGTTGGGAACACAGCGGTATGTACTACCGAACACTTCGGGGTCCCTTCGTGACATAGCCCCTTCAGATGTGATCACTTCGTCGTTAAATGTTCGGCCCAACAACTAATCCGTCCCACCAGGGCGATATGTCATGACGAGACCACGAAGTGTTCAGTAGTACATACTGCCGTCTGAACAAAGGCGACGATAAAGTATTTTCATCATCGTCGTCATGAGTTAGTCGTGGGGGAGTTTTTTTTTATTTCGCAAGTACGCCCTTTGGTATAAACTAAATGTAGTCCAGCAGTCCCGTCTCCACAATGAAGTCCAGGAGGGGCCGGTATTGGGGACCATGCGTCCAGCGGCGAAGGTGAGGTAGTCGTCCTGGGTGGTACCCAAATGCCCTCATGTGACGAACTCGTGCTGCCTGGAGGCCCGGGCATGTCCCCAGGAGGTGGTCCAGGGTAGCTTCAGTGGCAGGGGCTTCAAGAAGGGGCATGTTTCTGGGGGACCCCGCGTCCTCCATGAGACCTTTATCGCTGGGGTCAAAGCTGCGCCCACGCGAATTCACCGAAGTGCCACCTCCTCGCGGCGGGTTAAACCGCCAGGAAGGTCCGACCCACGCGGAGGGAGAAGGGCATGCGTGGAGCGCCGGAGAGACTCCTTGTGAATGATGAGGGTGTCACTCTGCGACAACTGGAGCAGAGGTAGCGGCCTAGTCAACCTCTGGGGATGGCAGGCCGCGTCAGCTTCAGTGTGGGCAGGTGTCGAACGTCTATTCCACAGAACTCGCACGGGGCACGGAAATGAGTTCACAATGCGATGCACATCGCAGGTCAAGTCGAGTGACTTGGCGACGCGTCGGAGTTCCCTGGCTGCCTGTGTGGAGTCTGTGCACAGGTGCACGACGGCGGGTTTATGCGTAGGCGAGGCTGTAATGAGGATAACCAATCCCGGATGGGCAGAAGTTCTGCCATGATTGAAGGAAGAGTACGTCCGGTACATTTGCTGCCACTACAGACACTGGAGAGTGCCCAGAAGGCGCCACGGATGGTGATGATGATGATGATGTTGATGCTTAGCGGATTCCCCTTTGTAACGGGATGGCGTTGCGCAGCGGCCTTAGTCGTTACGCCACTGTGCTTTTTCCAAAATTTTCCAAAAATAATTAAATAAAAAATATAAAATAAATTAAAAAGACGATACCTTTTATTAAGTGCAGAGCACTTTAGGCGCTCGCCTTGTCGTCCTGGCTCGCTCGCTGGAACCAAGCATATCGCCACGGCGTTACGGTGTAGCCTGTCACGGTCCCTTCGCCACGGCGTAACCCAGAGGCGGCTTGAAAGCCAAGCGTTTTATATAGTCATAAGCGCTCGAAACTCGTGAACCGCTGGCACTTAGCAGTGGCTTAGCTCGGCTATGCCAGGATATATGTAGCGTGAGCTAAGGTTCAGCTGGTTATTCTTAGCTTTCCTGGTTGTCTGGTATTAGCTGATTATCATGCTCACTGCTGCTTATCATCTAATCCAAATCCAATCTAAATCCAATCCAAATCTAATCCAAATCCAATCCAAATCCAGTCCTGTTCAATCTAATGCAATCCTCGCGCTTGCACAAAATGTGGCAGTGCAACGCCGGCACGTGCGAGGAGAAAAGCACAAAGAGAACAGAACTCCCGCTGGCGCAGTTTCAGGCAGGGGGCGCAAGGCGGGAAATATGATTTGCATGGGGTGGTAGCAGTAAACGGATAACGGCGGTAGAGCCCATTATGGCGAGCCACTGCTGTGCACTTCCGAGAGCTTTCACATTGAGTGGAACGGATTTAATTTTAAATATAATTATTTAAATTAAATAAAAAGAAAAAAAAAAACCGGAGCCCGGGACACACAGCGGCACTTTCGGCAGATGCGTGCAACACTGGGTCGGTCGGTGCGCGCCAGCACGTTCGTGACTAGGGCACGCACCTTTTTTCCCGCGCCCGGTGAATCATATTAATAGCAACTTTTAGAATTAAAATAAATTACGCTATTGTACATTAACCGTACACACAGTGAAGGTGAATGAAGACGGATTTACTCGGTTGAACTCTCGTAAGGGATGGCAGATCTAAACAACTCGGCGGGACGCCGAGAACAGAAACGCGTGTGCAGGATAGCTTGCGCGTCTTCTCACTTGCTCGCACAAATTTCTTAAGATCTACATGTCTTGGTGCGAAATAAACAGTACTTGATCGTTTTCAAGTCCCGTAAAAAGGATGTGTTGTTTGTAAATACGACAGCCATTGCGTGATGTTTCCGCGCGGTAGTAAATCCGTGTGAGTACATGCAGGTGAGGAGTACGTTGTTGACTGCACAGCTACTGACGGAACCACATGAGTGTGTGATAATGGCCTGGTTCGAATATGGTACTCTACATCTGCAACAGTATGAAATTCACCATTGCTTGTACATAGCGGAGGCGTGACGGTAATAAATGGAACGCACCATCGAGTACCAATTATCTAGTGCTGGAAATCCAGTGCCGATATTGAATTCATGACTTCGATTACAGACAGGAAAACATTACAAGGGCGTGTATCTGGCACACCGTGTTATCTGCTTCTGATGTTTTCTTGTTCGCTTCCGCAGGAACACCGCACGGCTGATAATGTCCCCATTTCCATCCCTCCCTTGTCTGTTGGTGGGCATTCCTGAAAAAAATCTGTGCCACAGAACAAGGGGTGGCCCAGACACCAGGTGCAATGCGGCGCAACGTTTAGTGAGAAAGGATTTTCTCTTAGGCGCACATTTACATATTTCTAAGTCCATCTAACGTATTTCCTTTCGCAGGAATAGGGTTGGCACATCTGAAAAGCCGGTAGTTCTCGCGATAAAATCGGCTACACCGACACAATGCACACACATCTGCCTCCGAATGTATCTTCGAATTACTTTTTGTCTGTCGTACGGCAGCTATATGTCTATGTTGGACCCCACGCCAGTAAACTGTACGAGTTTCGAGGTGCAACCCAGCACGCCAGCTGTATAAAAATACGCCGCAAAAAATTACAAACTGTCTGGACGGTTATAAAGGCGATAGAGTTTTTGCCCACCGAATTCTCACGCCGGAGCCGCTTGTGTAGAGCGAAAAATATCATCGTATAAAAGTATTATAAAATGACTCCCATATGCTTATTAGGTGTCCTGCTCACCCCTTCCCCCCTCCACCCCGCCTCCGGACCTCCTCATTTTAATGAAAGATCTCTGATAGCCTTCTCGGTAAGACATTTTTTGTGGCATATTTTTATACAGCTGGCGTGCTGGGTTGCACCTCAAAACTCGTACAGTTTACTGGCGGGGTGGAGGGGGGAAGGGGTGAGCAGGACACCTAATAAGCATATACGAAACATTGTATAATACTTTTATACGATGATATTTTTCGCTCTACATAAGCGGATCCGGCGTGAGAATTCAGTGAGCAAGAACTCTATCGCCTTTATAACCGTCCAGACATTTTGCAGCAAAATCAGTTGAAAAAAAAAGTCCATAACACGCAGGTTTAGTCCTGAGATTCACATATTTCCAGCTTTTGTGGAATCCGGTGCTGTTTGTAGTTTTCTTAGTCATTCAGTGTATTGGAAGGCACTCTCCCATAGTTTGTTTTGAAAGAAAAGCCAATGATATGTTATGATATGTTAATTAGATGCAGAACCTTCTCGGAACTCAACGTCTGAAGAGTCTGCACCACGTGTTGTGTGTGCGACATACGGCGGCAACCACATAAGATAATAAATATGCCATAGACTGAAACCGATGGGTGATAAACTACCCTGAAATAACCGTGACCAGGGGGTCGTGGTGACTCTCGATGCAGTACAGTACGCCGGCTGCCCTATTCTGCGTAACTTCGCCCTAACTTTCCAAGATCAACTTTGTTTGACTGTCAAGCTTGCTGCAAAATTAAATTTGCCTGAGTCTGCTGGTAATAACGCCGCGACACAAGGGCAATATATAATGTAGCATAATAAAGCCAATGGCGAAATGGCAGATGCGGAATGCACCGAAATTTCCGTCAATTAGCGGCGAGAATTCCATAGACCTTTTCAGTGACGTCATCCTGGAGCTGCCACCGTATCAGTGGGGTGTGCTAGAGGCCCTATAATTCGCGCATTCAAAAGGAAGATACAACTGCTCATGCGCAACACAGATCAGAACATGTCCGGAGCTTGTTAAATATTAACTGGTGCAAAAGTTTATAGATGGAAAAACAGAGCCAGCGATAGTGAAACTGCACAAGTTCCCAGGAGATGCGAATGAACAAACACCATTCAGGCTTTCTTCATGGGCGTGCCTCGCTGCTTGTGATCGGTTATTTTAAATGGACCCGCAGCGCTTTTTGCAAGTGATTTTCGAGATCTTGAAGGCAGTCAGAACGTAATAAACCAGTGCATTCAGTGCTGTGATTAGGTGGCCACGGAGTAACGCAGCCAAATGAGGCGTTTTTTTTAACGCGATAGCGTTATTAGGCTGATTTTTCGATTTCCCCGTGGGTGCTAGCCACGGGGAAATCAGCCGTGCTTATCAAGTGTCCACGGAAGTACGTCATCGCTGCCAGCCGGAAGCTACGACTGAAGCAGCAAGATTCAAGGGCTGGCCTGAATGGGGGCGACTGAAGTGTGGAAAGGAGGACAGTAATACTACGACAGAGACGAAAAAAAGCACACGCACTTTCAGCAGGTGCCGTGCCTGCGCAGGGAAGTTTCTTCAACCCCAAGTCAGTAGTAGCATCCTTGCAACGCCGCCTGTATAAACATTGCCTAACGCGTCACCCGCTTTCTAATGGGAGGGGTAGGGACGCTTACTTCAGGCACTCATCCGCTGTGTGGCGCGCGCCGGAGGACGTCCCGTCCCGCCTTACGTCATTGTTCGCGAGTCGCGGACACTGCACCCACTTCTTGGGCCCTATTCTCGACTGCACAAATTGCCGGCAATTCGTCATGTTTGCCCGAAATTTGCCGGAAGTCTTTTCTTATTGGCTTTCAATTTTGGTCACGTGCTTCCTGTTGAGAAAGCGGTTGTGTTTGCTGTCGTCATTTTGACGTTTTATGACGTTTACAGGCACCAGTTCTAAAGTTTGCCTTATGTCTCTTTACTAAAAGCACATAATTCTTGGCCGGCAAGGAAAAGCCAGACTAAAAGCACTAGACATGACAACGAAGGCCTGTCTTGGCTATGCAACAACAATAATGCCTGTAATACACGCCCTCTCTGTGGTTGGCTGAGAAGGCATGACGTAATTTAAACAGTTGGCGGGAACGATTACGTCATGCATTGGCAACTTCAGCCTGCCTAAAAGTGACGTAATCCTACGTAACAGCTTGAAAATGGCAGCTGTTTTTGTCGCAAAATACAAGCGAAATAGGGGAAAAAATTGCTCCGCCTTCGGGCGCCGCGAAATGTCCGCGAATTTGCATCAGGCGCAGTTTCGCATGCACGCTTATTAAACATGTTTCCTACCGAAGCAAATTATAGTTTCAACTGCTTCCAATTCAGCGATCATGGAGCACACAAATAACGTGCAGTATTTTGCTTTTATGTTTGGCAATAAAATAAAAATTATTTGTTTGGCGTAACCACAACATAAGAGGGCAGTACAAGCCTTTCCATGACAAAGAGAACCCAATGCATGGCATTTGTCCACACTCGTCCGAGTAAGCTGTTGGGTCACATGATCGAAGTCAAGAGAAAAATAACAAAGAAATTTGACTCCTTGGTTCATTACAGCGCTGATTCAAGTCGAGATTGACGAATGAGTGAATCGGTGACATCGGTGCGCTCCGCGGTTATCAGGCGTAGCGCTTCGCTGCTCTTATGTGTCATACAAGCGATGGTTTCGGCCGTCTTTTAAATGCAGAGCATTTCAGTAACTCACGATGTCACCCGCGTTGACGTCCGTAGTCCGCACCGCACCCCTCCCTTCTATATATAAAAAAATACTACCCGGCGCCAGGTTTCGATCCCTCGACCCTGCGGGCGGAACGCAATGTACATGGTGCTCTACCCACTGCGCCACAAAGCCGACACAGAATGGGACGCTACGGACGCGCCTTATATCGTTGACTCATTCAAATTACTGCTGACGAGCGCTCTCTCGTCAGCAGTTGCCACAAGTGCAACAACATTAACGTAACGCAAACTACTTAACGTCGTGCCACCCGGAAATGCTCTGCATTTGATCGTGCCCCTCGCGAGGGGGATGTTTCTGTGTTTGGAGAGGCGCGAACGAGTTGGAAGCATTTCTGCCTCTAGGCGGCCGCGTGGCGCCATCTGCATGCTTCTCCGCGAGACTCGTAGAAGCGGCCCACGCCATAAACTTGTAACAGCAGTAGACGAGGGCGTGGCGGCGGTGGCGGCAGGGTAGGTGATAACGCAACAAAGCTTGCATTGAAGCAGATAGCCCAGCTATGTTACTAAAAGCGATTCAAAGAAATCAATAGATACGGTAAAAAAATTGCGTGAGGTTCTTTACCTCGACATCCGCCTTTCGCTCGCTTTGTATCAAGGTTACTCGATCGCCTTGTGGTGTTGACGCCAATTTTGACATCCAGAAATGTGTTTTTATTGTCAGCCTCAGCTGCCGTCGCAATTTTAATACTACATGCCAAGTGTTTTTATATCTTTTTTGCGCAATATTTCATACCTTGGCTGCGATATTTATGAGTGAATCGTCAAATTACACTGCATCTCGTCATAGCTATAGGTGCAGCACGTCGCTGATTGCTTACGTTGTGCTTACGCAAAAAAACATGGCGAATTGCCGGCAATTTGTGCAGTCGAGAATAGGGCCCCTACAGCGTGTGCCTGTCAGCTTGCCTTGAAGGCGTCGTAGCGCCGCCTGGGGAACGCTAGACAAACTGTCAACTATTTTGCATAGTTTCCGGGAAGCGGCGCTGCCTGGCGGACATGAAAGCACGATGAAGGCTACGGAGCGGAAAAGGGTAGGAGCATGGAGGAAATAAAAGGTTAGGAGAGGCCCTGACGTCACATTTGTGAAGCCGAGTCCCGCCATGACTTGAGCCCACGGAGCCCAGTACTCTATCCCATCATCCTTTGCTGTCTCCGGTTTGATTTGACTAACCTGGCATCGCCCTGCCCTCCCGCTTCGAAGCGAAAACAGCTTCGTCGCTAATTCCTCGGTGCGATGTCATGTTCTAAGCTGTTGATTTCGCCTTCAATTTGCCCATTCTAACCCTCTCCCAAAGTTTCAATCGAAAAACGGCCTACGTTTTTGAGATAGAAGGACGATTTTTCAGCTCTTAAGCCTGGAAAAGTAGCGTTTGTCGTCGTCATAGCAACAGGCTCGCGGGATCGCGAACGCAGACGACGGAAGCATTGTTTGGGGTCATACAGCACTAGGGTCTTTGCGCGCTACGTCTCAGCAGCGATAAATTGCACTTTACTTCACAACGAAGAAACACAAAGTGAGCAAAGAACGAACTGTGGCTCTCGCCAACGCTTTTCCCGGAGTATTTTCCCGGCAGGTCGCCGGCGGCGGCAGCGGCTCGCTCCGCCGATCTCGACGCGACGTAAGCGCCGCTGCGGCCGGGGTACGAATTGAGGCCGCCTCCGACGGCGGAGTTTTCAAACTGGCCTAATCTAAAAACGTTTGTCGTAGCGACTGCGCTGGTTTGCAAGCGTAGTGAGGCAGCCACATACCAAGCGCCTTAAAAATTTGTCCGTTCTATTTGCCCAAATTTGGCCGCCGCAGTTGTAAACAAGTAAGCAACACTGTCCATGGGCTCAAGAAAAATGACGTCACTTCCTCCACACTTTTCGCAATGCATTGGTATGCTAGGGGCCTCTCCTGAGTATTATTATCAACCTACGCCTAGAAACACAATTTTCTCTTGCTACAAGGAGGTCTCGGTGCTGAAGAATCGCAAACATGTGGAGGACAAACCAGCACAAGTATCTAGAAATTTATGTGGGCGAAGTTTGGTGGGAACATCACACGTAAATATAACTCTCCTAAAATCAGAGAAACGTTGGTCCTCTTCCGCGAAATCTAGCTACGTCCAAGGGTAGGCTCAGGGGAGGAGAACACAACATTACATATTCCATTTCTCTCAAGACATGGGAGGCAGCTTTGACAAGCTCGTTACCTCCAGATCAGCGCGAGCTGATGAGAGGGCAAGGGGAGGAGCTGCTGCATCTGGCCCCCTAAACATCAGGTTTCACCCTTGAGCTCTCTACCATCTCTCTGCCCCCTTTTCCTAAAGTTCAAATAGTTCTTCAGTAATTAATATCTTCGTGCACACACACACACACACACACACACACACACACACACACACACACACACACACACACACACACACACACACACACACACACACACACACACACACACACTCTCTCTCTCTCTCTCTCTCTCTTCGCAAAAAGCAAAAACGTTGAGTTCGCCTTAAGCATCAGAGACTAAACACTTTAACACACTGACACTAACACCTTCTCGCTCAAACTGACCAACAATCGCCCGCAGCCGCAACCCTTTACGGTTACTTCTTAAGCAACAGAAACGCAGAGGGACTTTGTCTCTCCTGGGCCACGGCAATTACAACCCTTCGCTGCTAGTCTCTCTTGCCTCCCTGACCTTCAGCGCTTGTGCAGCACAGATCGTAAACACAGTAACTCCGTTCGAAAATGCTTCCTGTGAGTCGAAGTAGCGCTATTGCGTCTTACATCTTAAGACCCATACGTAGATGTCATCTCAACTTTTTTCACATGAGCTGGATCCACCTAACCTTTGAGAAACAAGCAGAATTTTGTTACCGGGCCGAAATGCAACGCCGGCAAAGCTATTATATGATATATTTTACATCTCAGCTAGGGCAAGTTGATGGCCACAAGTGATTAAACATTATGCCGTGAATTTGAGCACAATTTCGGTGATAAGTTTGGATTTGGCGCATATCGAATTGAAACACTCAAGTTGATGCGGCAATCTTATTAAAACTTTATTTAAATTGACTATCAAGCATTGTGCGATTGAGTGTTGGTGGAAAAGGCATTAAAAGTTTGCCACCGGGCCTCAAGAACCGTAGAACTATACATGAAGAGCAGGTGAGCCCTGTTGGCACCATTACCAGCTCTTTTCGTATTGTTCCCTAGGAAATATTTCTTGGGCACGCCTGAAGGCCGTCATGAACTAAGCAAGGTCTTCATTTCTTTGCCATAAATTTCAATCACACTTCACAAGAAGGCTGCTCATATCTTCTTCTTCACCTTAATGAAGTAATTAACACTCTCAGGGAGGGGAAGGGGGGATTGCCAGGACTGGACTTGTAAGCGGTGGCTATGTATTTAAGTACTAAAATGGTAAATATGTAGTAAAACAATAAATTTAACGGACGGGTCAGACGAAATGAAATCATTGTTTCACATCTCTCCGTTTCATTTCCTTCACTTCTTCCGTTCACTTTGTTGCTGACACCAGAGGACGGATCTTTCTTTGATGTACTAATTGCCGTCTGGCTTCATAATAAGCCATCTCCGAAAAGCAAAAAAAAAAAATCCGAAAACACTCACGAAACTGTTCGAACAACCAAGCCAAATGCAAACTCCCATTGGGCAAATGGATTTGCTTCATTTTGATCTGTTAAACACCAGGACCTGGCTCATTTTGGATACGAACTACGATTTGAGTACACGTTTTCAGGGTGTTATTTCATCTATTGTCTTGCCAGCCCTTCTTTCAGGGGAAGGTTGCCGAGTTTTTGTTTCACCGCAGTGTTGTCCGACTTAGTTTCGGTTTCTGGATCTGGCTCATTTGAAAAAAAAAACGCCTCAAATATTACTGCTAAGGGCGATAGCACAGACGCGGTATATCAAAATGTTTTAACACGAAATGGTTTTAATCCCGGATACACGAACATTTTGGTGACGTCATATCCGTCATGGAAGTAACGCCAGTACAACGAAGCAAGCGGCCTGTAAAGGGTGCACCCCTGCACCCAAGGTCTTCTTGCAGGGAAACAACCTTTAGTACTATAGAGTACGTTATACTTAGGGTTGTACGTTTTCAGGTTTTATATTTTAACACGAAAGGGTCACTGAGGTCATATCGGTCACGGAAATAACGCCAGTCCACCTTTGCCGAAGTGACCCTACAGCAGGACGTAGCTCGCCAAGCGCACCCACAAGACAGCCGCCGACCCGCAAATCATGCTCAGCTCCTTGATTTCGCTGCACGTTTCACTTTCATGTTTTACCGATTCCTATGACAGAGGAATCAGCCACAGTCTTTTTCGCTGCTTAGGCACTGTTTGCGCCGTTGTGTGACGTCATTAGAGGTATGCTGCGACTATTGGCCGGCCTCCTTTCAGCTGCAGCAATAAACAAAATATGTAGCAACTTAAAAAAAAATGAAGAAAATCAAAGTAGAAACTGCAAGACGTATCTGCTGCGACGAGGAAATCACGCAGCGCCGCTCTGTGCTGGCGATAGCTATAGCTTTGGCAGTGCTACCAGATATGGAGCAAGAAGGGAAAGCGTTTATCGGTAGTATTGCACAACCCGTATAGTCGAATCGCAGTATTGGTTTGACCCGCTTTTCATGAAGCATTGCGTTTCGCCGTTTCCCCCCACTGGGTATTTTGCTGTCGAAGCCAAACTGGCAGAACAATCTCACGGCGAAGAAAAAACAGGCGACACGTATCCGCGCGTTGATAAGGCCTGATATCTCACAATTGTCCTCCTGGCCCCACGCAGCGGCGACAACAAAGAGGCCTTCGACGTGGAAGTCCTTCCCTGGAACGCAGACCGGGCCAGTATTCCCGCTCCAGACGAAAGGCTGATTCACCTGGCAATAAATTAAATACACAAATTAAATTCTGCAAATAATTAGAAAAACATATTGCATATGGGAATCGTTGTTATTGTTTACATACTTAGGTATTTCAATGCTGCTGAGGATTTAAACTTGCAGTAGTATTCTAGGTCTCAAACTAACCCGTTATTATTTTATTGCCTTTGCAGTGTTCCCATAATCTTACACGAAACGGTTCTTGTACAAATGCTCCATTGTAAACTCTTAATAAAAGTGAGATAAACATTTCAAGTCTATTATTAGCGGCTTCATGCGGCTCCGAACGTTTCAGTCCAAACGTAAAATTACATGTAGAAACACGTGTGTGTTGTATGTGTTCCCAATATACACGTTCATGCATTTTTCTCTCTCTCCCTTTCCATTCCATTACATTCACCACCGAAAACTAAAAGCAGGGACGTACGCAAAAAAAAAAACATACAAGTGCAATTGGGCTTTTTGCATTCCCGCCCTCTCCTCTTACCACGGTCTTCTGTCGGCCAGAGCTCTTGCGGGTGATGTAAATGCGGGGGAAAATAGAAATACTTTCTTTATGATTCCCGCCATTGGCAATAGATGAGTGAGAGTTTTGTAGTGTATCTTGCTGTTTATACTTCGCGGTATGCGAGCACAGATGATCACTGCACGCGTATGCGAATACGCTTTCTTTTAAGTGCAGAGAACTTTAGGCGCTCGCCTTGTCGTCCTAGCTCACTCGCTGGAACCAAGCATATCGCCACGGCGTTAGGGTGTAGCCTGTCACAGTCCCTTCGCCGCGGCGTAACCCAGAGGCTTCGAAAGCAAAGCGGCTATAGCCCCGGATACATGGACCCGACGAGGGAGGGTCGAGTCGACTGGCGGGTTCAGCTACCTCGACCCCTCACGCGTATATATGAGCGCCCTACAAAGATTCGAGGTGAGGGGGCCGGGGGATTGCCGGAGAAGAAGCTACCGTATTTTTACGATTCTAGCGCGCACCTTCTTTTGATAAAAGCTAGCCTTAAAATTTGTAAACGCGTTACAATCGGGCTCAAAACCGAAACAGGTTGAACATCGGCCAGCGGCATTGCCATAGGCACGAGGTCCTCGCAAACTCCAACTCGATCCAATAAGAAAATCCGTCAATATCACGTGAATGAATTTCGGCGCACTCATTCCTGAATGACATACCTCGGTCAGCTGTTACACATTTTTCTACTATTGGAATTGCAATTAGACCGTCACAAGTAGAATAATGAAGGTCAAGACACTTGAAATCGCAAACAGCTTCAATGTTTCCCACTATAGTTTTATGCTCTGCAGGAGCTGGAAAAGCGTGTTCACGAAGCACAATTTATTTTTGGCTGCCACAGTTGCACGCGCAAAGTAAGATTTCCTTCTTCTAGGTACGTAGTGTCATGTATTTTACATCTGCGCGGTAAAGCCGACGTCCAATAATTTTTTCGGGTTTTCCTGCGCGAACCTACCCGCGGGGTACAATCGGAGGCGCATTATAATCGTGCAAATACAGTATTCAGCTCCCCGGGGCCCGCCGACAGCCCGACGAGTGCGTCAACCCACCCCTTGCCTGCGAGGCGAACGGACTCGCCCCGACGGCTTTTCGACTCACCGCGTCCGCTTATACATGAGTGCGTCGAGTTCAAAAAACCTGTTTATTTCGACTGACCGCGCACTCGTCGGGTCAATGTAAACGGGCCTTATGCCAGGATATATGTAGCGTGATCTAAGGTTCAGCTGGTTATTCTTAGCTTTCCTGGTTGTCTAGGATTAGCTGATTATCATGCTTACTGCTGCTTATCATCCAATCCAAACCCAATCCAATCTAATTTAATTCAATCCAATCCAACCTAAGCCAAGACAATCCAATCCAGCCCGGAACTCCCACTGGCGCAGTTTCAGGCACGGGGCGCGCGAGCACTGCGAAGGCGGGAAATTTTAATTGCATCGGTTGGTAGAAGTGAGCGGATAACGGCGGCACAGCCCATTATGGCGACTCACTGCTCTGCACTTCCGACAGCTTTCACATTGAGTGGAACGGCTTTAATTATTTTTTGATAACTTTCTTAGTGCGAGGCGTGCTCCCACCCGTGTGACTACCTTAAAACCTAAAAACTAAATTAACCACGTATATCTTGGAAAATGTCCAAAGACGATAGCCTTCTGCCTCCCCTGCCACGCAACACCCTGTCTTCTATTACCCTCCCACCGTTTAGCCTCTTACCCTCGCCTCTCGCTCCTCCATGAGAGGTTTGCATTCGAGATTTGATCTGGTCAAATCAATTTTCAAGCGTTGGGAGTACTCGCGCGCCGCCTGTTGGGTTCCTCCGTCTCTTTCTGTGCTGCTTGAAGCCGCTCGAGCCGACATAATTTGTTTTATGATTTGGTTCATCTCGCCTCTTCCTGACAATTTTAAGAGCTTCTTTTATTCTGCCGTATTGATGAAACTATCACGTTTCCCTTATTAAAACAACTCTGGTACACTCGGGTATGTACTTAAATTTTGTCTCAAATATGCCAGAATGATGCGAACATATCTGAGCTATGCCAGCAGTTTCAGTACTTTGGAATGATCTTGCCAACAGACTTCGGCGCACATTAAAGATCCCCAGGTGGTCAAAATTACTCCTGCGCCATCCACTACGGCACCCCTCATCGCCTGAGTTGCTTCGACGTGTTTAACCGTACAATGAATTATTCAGTGATCTTGCTATACATATATACTAGGCGTTCAAACCGTCTTAAACTGTTCTTTGGAGGTCAAAGTTAATCCAGAGCACTTCACTGCGGCGCTCCTCATCGCCTGCGTTGCGTCGGCGCGTTAAATCGTACGATCAATCGACAAACTGTTGTTTTGTCAGGCAATCGAACAGACCCACAAAGGGGTGGACGTACGGATCCACCGACGGACCAAAATATTCGCCCCAGAAAGGCTATCTGTCACCTTTAAAAGGGAAACGGATGACCCGACCGACGCCAACATAGCCAGTTAATTAAAAGCACGAGCACCTGTGTTGGGTTCCCCGGAACAGGCAATTCACGGGCGCCTACCAGGTCGTGAGCATGCATCGGGTGTGGCTGCTGGCTGTCCCTCGTGATAAGACGCTGAAACAACCGCCGGTCCTTGCTCCCGACATATTATTAAAGGGGCAGTGAGACAAAAATTTTGCTTCTTGTTTTTTTTTTTTGGTGCGATAAGTAGCTAATCAGCTATTTACCCCGTGTAGAAACCTCGTGTGCTTCAGCGCGCTACGGTTGTTTTATTAGAGACGTTTTAATGCAGTCAGTCGCAGTTTGTGGTTCAGCGGTTTTCGCGAAATGCAGGATTTGGTATAAACAAAACTGCCCACGCGACTGTCGGATGGATATCACAGAGCAGAGCAGCCGTCTTCCTGTCGATTCCCCGTCGCGGGCAGCTTCTACTAATGCCCCTACGTACTGATCTCGCCACCGCTTAATTAAAAAGCGACCGTAGACGTGATGCAAGCGCCGCGAGAGCAAATTGCTGCCTCGGCAAGAGAACGATGCGCGATGCTCGAGGCAGTGGAGGGGGAGACGAAGCTGGGAGCAGCCGGCCGGTCTGCCTACAGGTCCGCGTACAGATGTTAGGCCTAACACTGCGGCGGATATTCGATTGCCGCTCTCGTGAGCCGTGCAGATGACGATTTTTAATGCAATTCACCATCGCATCATTAACTACTTTCACGTATGTGCTGCCTGGTTTGGACTTGAGTCCCATTTCGTGCAGCGGTAACAAGCTATCGCTCGAGCTACCTGCGACGGCCTGCGCCACCTCGCGGCCGCGCGCCGCCTGCGCTGCGATCATGCGGCTCACTCAGTGCGCTTTCCGTGCCTCCGGCGCGTTAATAAAAACCAGTGTAATAAAAATTAATATAAAATAGAGTGTCTGGTATTGCTGTAGAACATAGGTCGCGGCCAGCTGCCCGATGAGCCAACGAAATCCCGCCGTCTCCGCCGCCAACGACCGGATCGCTCGTTGCTCGAGAGAGAAAATTCCGACCTCCGATCGGAGCGGCGAGCCGGCGAGAAACGTCGGCAGTGCGGAAGCGGCCAACCCAAAGTCGTGACGGGTTTGGATGTCGTTTATTTACTCAACATCCAGGAAATGTCGATTGCGCGATTGACTCCGCTGGCTGCTCGGTTGCGTTTCGCTCACTTTAAAAATTACTCGAAATCTGTTCTAGGCTGTACTTGCCGCTGATATTTTGCAGACGATGTATGTGTGTTCACGTCAATCTACCTCCGAAGTGATCTCGCTTTCAAAATTTTGTGTCACTGCCCTTTTAAAGGGACTCCGCAATACTTTAGATAAACACTTTCACTATTCCCTTGTCGTCAGGAAGCATAGTAAGAGCTGTTATCGCCAGCACGGAACAGCCATGCGTGATTTGTTCGTCGCAGCAGATACGCCTTCCGTTTCTGCTTTGCAAAAGCAAAGAAGAAAGGGAAAGTCGCTACCGTACGTGTTTCTTGTTGCATCTGAACGGAAGACAGCCATAGCCACAAGATCGCTTTAATGCAGTAATTCAAGCCCTGGAAGATAACCATAACCTGGAAAGAGAGAAAAATCTGATGAGCAAGTTTCTAAGTTATCTGATGGGCATAGAGAACCAATTTTAGGCGGAGGTAGTTTGTTGATTGATTGTAGCGCTTAACGCGCCGACACAACGCAGGCGATGAGGCGCGGCGTAGTGGAGGGCTACGGATTAATTTTGACTGCCTGAGGATCTTTACGTGCGCCAAATATCCTGAACACGGGCGTTTTTGCTTTTCGCCTCCATCAAAAAAGCAGCCGCTGCGGCTGGGAACCGAACCCGGGTCCTCGTGCTCAGAGGCACAATGCCCTAGTGATGTAGTTCGTGACCTCCTGTAGTAAGTATAGTGGATGTGTTTTTTGGCTCGTTATGAAAACATTTAAGATCTAGAAAAAAGGCAAAAAAAGTATTGTATGGTCCCTTTATGTTTGAAACCTCTGCCGTTACAATAAATTAAAAATGTCACGTCATACCGGCACGCCCAGCTTCTGGTTACTGTGCATATTCGTGTTTATCAGCTCTAGGCACACACAGTGTTCGCGTGGCGTGTGTGAATCATAGATTTCGCGCTACAACGCTTTGGGCTACAGCTATACTTACCTCAGTTCAAATAGCACATGAACTGAAATGTATTATAAATTAATTATTACAGCGGAGGTAATTTTCTGTTACACAACAACGACAACAACAGATTTTAAAGCTAAAGCTTTCTTAGGGGGACCCATGGAATCCTCTCAGAAAACTAATGCATTTGCCCACAGACCGGTTATTCGACCAAAAAGCTCCGATAAGATCTCTGGATACACACAGCGCGTGCGTGAAACCAGGCTTCAATTGGGTGAAAAATGTTGCTTGAAAAGCGTGAGAAAGGAACGGTTCTAGATGAGACAATACAGGCATCGATAATGAAGAAGGAGTAGACTAGTGTACCTTTATCTCATAAACCAGGTATCGGTATACACTTAGGCCGTGTGCGGACGTGTTTACCTCGTGCGGAAAAATTCCTCGCTTGAGTTTATCCTTCGTTGGCGATTTGGGTCTTTGAAGGTTTGACTATAAACCTTTTCATCCGTTAATCTTTAATAAGATCAGAGCATGTTCTGGGCTGTGCTGCGCATGCGCAGTTTCATCTTCCTGTCGACTGCGCCAATTGTAGGCCCGCTAGCACAGCCCACTTACAAAATGGAAGCTCCCAGGACGAAGAAAATAAAAAGGTCTATAAACTAGACGCCCTTCCGGCGATGGGTTTGACGCACGTTTGAGGTACGTTTGATGTTAGAAAGCTTTGAAGCTTCTGTCAACCTTCTTTAGGAAGAAATGGGGGATTGTTTTGCCCAATGAGACCCTCAAGGCCCTAAAATGTTGACGACCGACGTGCACCCGGTGATTACCATGACTATGGCGATGTCGTTGTCAAGCGTCTTCTCCGTGAAGTGCGGGTGCAGGATGAAGTGGGTGCCCTCCACTTGGTCACCTTGGTATTTGGTTGAGCTCCCGTATAACACAGTCACAGACCTTGGCGTAACACCTTCCCTGAAAGAAAGGTGCGCACATGTACTGTCCTGCGCTACGGCTGATTTTGTGGGCGTCCTAGCGCAGTTAGAATTTCAATCAATCAATCAATCAATCAATCAATCAATCAATCAATCAATCAATCAATCAATCAATCAATCAATCAATCAATCAATCAATCAATCAATCAATCATTTAATTAATTATTATTTAATAACTTATTAATCAACCAATCACTTAACCAATCAAGCAATTAACCAATCAATTAATCAAACAATCAATCACTCAATCAAATGCTTTATTCCAGAAACGAACGGGAAAAGCATGTACGGCTAAAAGCTGCAGCAGAATGGCGAGCTGGGCTAATTGGTGAATGTATTCATTGATTGATTGATTGATTGATTGATTGATTGATTGATTGATTGATTGATTGATTGATTGTAGGGTTTAACGCGCCGACGCAACGCAGGCGCAGAGGCGCGCCGTAGTGGAGGGATCCGGATCAATTCTGATCACCTGCAGGGGGATCGTTAACGTGCGCCGAAATCTCGTACACACGGGCGTTTATGCTTTTCGCCTTCATCAGAAAAGCGGCCGCCGAGGCCGAGAATCGAACCCGCGTCCTTGTGCTCAGCAGCACAACGCCTTAGCCACTGAGCCACCACGGCGGGTTATTGGTGACTGTACATGTCGAAACTCTAATAAAGCGCGACACCAAAAACGTGGGACAACCTGAACAACAGATAAGCGCTCGTACTGCTGTTTTGTTTGTCCCTAGTATTCAGTGTTGCACTTCTTTAAGGTTTCATCATCTAAAAGCTGTTTTACGTAGCTTCACCGTGAAGCAAACAAATAGCAAATCTGAATAGCAATATTCTGATTAGTCTGAAAAAGCAACAGTATGAAGACAAATTTGTCTTCAGACGAATATCTGTGGCGCTAGATATCTCTCCCTGCGTTTGAGATGCGCTGGAATTATATTCTCCCATCCAGATACTTGTAGCAGATCTGTATACCGTTTGTAGCATGGTGACAACACATTCTGTATGATGCCGCCCATAAAACCCTGGCTCAGTCATTGTCTCATAACTGATGGTTACGTTACTTGCTGATTTGTTTTAAATTAAGTTGAGATTGAGCCACCAACCGTTTCCCTTTAGGGCCATGGACATCGCCTCACAGTATACTGGATAATATATCCTGGTACGCTCTACGCGACATACGTTGGACTATGCCTAGCCTTTTACTGAAATCTTAGATCTGCTCCATCTCGGCACGATTGAACTTTCTCCGTCGTATGGTGCTAATTACTTACACACGGAAGTGACGTGACGTGTGTACGCACCTTATCAAGCACTGGACGTTGGTGACAACGTGTAACCGAGTCACAATGGTTCCGGAACACGTTTCAATGCTGTTACCGAATATTACGTGCAGCAGCACCTGCAAGCACGTTGGCACAAATATAGGTCACCTGGGTCAAATAAAGAAATCCTTAACAAATGCGCTCGAGATTGCTAAAAAATGGCAGCATGTACACTCCGTGGATGATGACGAGAGTGCGGAGTACGGGGACTCAGAATTACATCTAAGTTGCGCCCCGAGTGACATCCAAGTTGTGCCCCGACCGTCATTCGATCTGAGCTGTGAGTTTCACCCTGATTATTCTTTATATGAAACTGCAACTCACGGCTCAAATCGAATTTCGCTTGATTTTCGCTTGATGGTGATGTGCGCACGGATGGACGCGGACGGGCATTGGGAGGTCCTAAGGTACTCCGCACCGTTACAGGAGAGGGATTAGGCTGTTTGACTCTCGGGTGCTAACTCGTGGTCGTAGCTCAATGAGTGAGACGACTGACACTAACTCTGTCTGGTCAACCAGACACAGGCTCGAATCCTGCCGGTGCCTGTGTGATTTTTTGCGATTGTATATGCTATGCGCACGGACGCGGACGGACATTGCGTGGTCCTAAGGGGCTCCGTACCTGAAACGTGAACAAGGCGTTAGTTTACCAACCTAGACAAAACCGCCGTAATATGTCATGAACTTAGGTGTCGTAAAATCAGGCCCTTCGGACCGGTATGACCAACAGTAGTTTATTACGGTTACACTCACAGGTATACTGAGGCCCTGTACGAACGCGTCGTAAGGGCGTCGCTTTCTATACTCGGGAAGTAGTTAAGGTCGGCAATAGCTCATGCAGTGTATCACTCCGCCGAAGCGACGGACCCGGATGTCAACGTGCGCGCGCGTTTTGAAACGATGTTGCGCTTCATACGTGACCTGGTATTTTTTTCACACCTAGTCTTTTTGCTGTCGCTCCAGCAATTTTAAAAAAAAATTTAGTGCGAGAAATCACGGAAACGACTTGTGTCACCTTCAAAATACTCGCAGCAAGACACTTTTTACGCCGCGCGTACGAACAGCCGGCTGCGGGGATGAAGCGCAAGGGCAACTCCCGTTGTCGTTGTTATACCCGATGTCGTTGTTATATTAAGGCTGCTATACCCGAGTACAGTAGACTTCATGCCCATTCCGCACTGCGTTCATTTCCTCCCTTATATATAACAACTGTTTTGGCGCTCTTCGCCCCAGTCGGCCTTGCGCCATTAACACCCAACCCTCATCAAGAAATCCCTCATTTCTTACGGAATACTTCTCGCTGGAGCATAATAATTTTTTGTTTTTATAGTCGTAGTGCTAGCAACTAGGATAACGACTAATTTTCATAGCGGCGCGCTACAATTGTGCCAGCTTTACAGCTCCAGGGCAGGCCAATATTTTAGCGATATTTCTGGCTTTGAGACTGTCATAAACTACCCCGGATCCGCATTTGCACATGCAAAAGTGGCACAAACAAACTCGCCGCAGCGTCGCATGATGAGCACGTGACCTCCCAGACCGGCATTCTGCGCATCGCAGTTTTAAACACCTAACTCAAAACATCACGCTAAAGAAAGCAAGGGCTTGGCTCAATGAAGACGAAGACGCTGACAAACGAGACAGGCGCCTGTCTCGTCTGCCACCGTTCTCGTCTTCCTTGCGCCAAGCCGACTATTAAATATGTACAAACTGGCCCAACAACGTTTTATTAAAGCGGAGAGTGGCTGTGTTGCATTAAAACAAACATGTGTAATCAAACCAACACTGCAAATATCTTTTATTAGCTTCTGTATAAAAGGTCAAAGTGAGTTCATTTGCACTACTGCTTACACCAATGAAAATCTGCACCGACGATTGCAGTTGAAAACTAGGTAGATGAAAGGTAACACTCGTTAAAGGGCACCGGTGTTACTATGATTTTTTCGGAACCTGTACGACACACATAAGGTGAAATTGATTTGCAAGAAAACGGGAGAAGTAACACGATAAGTGTGGCTCCAAAAAGCTGTCGCCAAAGCAATCCCACAAAGCAAACCAAACATAATCAATTGAAAAAGAAGAGCTGTCGCAATTTAGTAAGGCAGGGTGCGTATATAGTGATTACCCAGGCTTGTAACATTCGTGAACTCAATTTCTGGGTCTAAATGCTGGCCGCACCAAAATAGTCTTTGATTTGACCGTTTACATAAACGCTCGTTATTGGAATATTCATTATTTCACATTTCTTGATAACTGGAAATGTACGATTTGGTCCGGCCAGGCTACACAGAAATCTATGCATAAAAAAGCCAGTTAATTCGAACCCGAATAGTTTTCGCAAAGAATAATTCAAAATATGCGCCTGTGCGGGGGCGGCTTTACTCCTGGCTAAAGGCCGGAGAGACGTACCCACTGTTCACACTAGAGAGTGTGCCGCTTCAACAACTGAAAGTAAAGATAAAATAAGGTCAAACCTACCGGAACCAACCGTGGCGGGAGCTCTGTAATGCATACCGTATCTGAACGATTCCATCGATTGCAAAGCGCAGTAAAATTAAACACAGGGAAAACCCAAAAATATCTTGACGCCTATTTTACCGCGCACACGAAATAAGGCCCTTAAAAAGACCCTGAAGTGAATTTGTCAAGCTTCCATTTTTGCTTGCACTGCGTACACTGTCCCAAATACGCACACTTTTATCGTTATTCCGGGCAATAAGGCGGTATTTATTTTTAAAACCTGGAAGAAGAAAAACTAGCATGCGCGGTTTGCGGCGGACGCACCAACAGCAGTGACGTCAGTAAAAGGTGCTACGTGATTGGATGATGTCCGAGATTTGCATTCAAACAAGTTTCCGTTTCATTTCTGTGAAACAACATGCTGGAATCCGACGTTATCGTTGGATGGACATTCTCGATATCTCAGTAATCGCCATACGGCGCTTCTGCTATGCTGTCAGCTGTAATATGCGTCAGATAAGCCTACCAGGACGACTTGGAATCGTAGCAATCACTAGGAACGCCCTCCGCGTCTCTGAAGACGCTCAATAGCGATGCGCATTTCCCCCATTTCTGGAGCTTTCCTGGCTCATGCTAGTATCGCAAAAAGTGTGTTCGCACCAGGCCAAATGTCTGTTGATTCGGGACGGTTCCAACTGCCCGCAAACAGTCCGTGCTTATGACAACAGCACGCCAACAAAACTCGGTAACGCGCCAGGGTCAGTCTGCGTATCTTCTGCGAACTCGCTCGTGGAGCAGCAACGAACGTTACAGCACAAAAATGATGAATTCAGTATAGAAAACGTCGGCCAAAATAAAATCAACTTCAAACACACAAAAAAAGTATGCGCTTCCGGTGATTCTTCTGCCGCGTTGCCGAGTGGTTTGGAGCGCTGGGTGTGTTGCTTTGAAAGTCGTAAGTTCAAACCCGGTTAGATAACTATTTCTTGTGTGGCGCTCGTGCAGTAAGCGTCCCCCAAATTTCCACAATACCTCATTTCTAGCGACTGCATTTCTTAGACGGAAAAGCGTTCGCAGATGTGTGGTCGTTCTGCTGGCCGCTGCGCTTGTTCACGCAGCGCAAAAAAGTGCTTCCTGTACCATAGTTTTACGCTGTATGGTAAAAGTTTCGCTTGATTTTAATTATTTAGTACTTAAATTAACTTCGCTGACCCTTCTACCCCCTTCAATTGGCCTTAGATTTTCCTACTAGCGTACCAGTCAGCGAAGCGTCGCATGTGCGCTTGTGCAGGGCGTGTGTGGAGGGACATGGACTTAGAGCTTGATACAGTGTACAATCTAGCAAACTAAAGGCACATTCTTCCATTCACAAACGTGTTCTGGCTTTTTGTTTGAAATGAGCGAACGAATTGCGACGACCCGTCTGCGGCCGGCGGACTGAACGCTGGGCCTACTGACTCTGTCGGAGGGTAGGCGAGCAGCGCAGTAGTGCAGTCAAGGAAAGCCATTCTTTTTGTGATGTCATACGAAGCGCCACATAAAATGGGCGAGGATGCAGAGAGGAGGACAGCCTTTTCAAATTGAATAAAGACGCATAAACGAAACGAGAGTGGTCGAAACATGGCCTACAGACTCAAGACTACAGTTCGCGCTCGTAATCCCACAATGTTTAGAAATCGCTTCAGTGTCCCTTTACACAAGCTTCAAAAGTGCTCAAAACCTTTAATTGAGCAGCCATCGGCAAACGTCGTAGAGAGCTAAAGCCCTTCAGTGTAGATTTGTACTTAAAAAACAGGGTCAATTTGTTTCCACCAATCGGGAGCACACGTCTCCTGGACGCCTTATGCACGGGACGATGCATAATTCACTCAGCTGCTGCCAAGATGATTACTTTGCTTCTTAACGAAGCCTCCATCATTCATTGGGCCCCTTTGTTTTGGTTCCGAGTTAGCGGTTTCAGCTTTGAGTGCGATCGCAATGCGCAGATATTTTTGAACGCCTATTTTCAATAAAAAAGATGCGCGTTAGAATCGTGCAAATGTGCTACTCTTTGCATACCACGTCACTATGGACGGGAGTGCAGTGGGGTGTGCTGCGCTGCAGGGGAGGTATCATTTCCCGGGCCAGAAAAGTAGAATATATCGCTTTCAGTGACAATGCCGAGGAGGAGGACGACGAACGAACACTGCGGCCACCCATTCCATCCGTGGTCAGAAGGAATGCCGCATGTCTATCCTTGAGTCTTGAAAAAGGGGGATATGAAAGTTCCCGCTGCATTCGCTCGGTAGAGCGAAACGCGATTCCACCTTTTTTTCAAAAATATCTCGGAACTCCAAGCTTTCTTTCATGGAAACTGAAAGTCAAACTCATGTTTTCACAAACGTCCAAAATATTGCATTGTAGTGTATTGTGTCCTTACTTTTTTGAGTCTGTGTAACAAGAGTTGCTGTTTATCACTAGAGACCGGATTTTAGGCAAATGCCTATTATTTTCCTTGCGTTCCTATCGCCCCATTTTGATATATGAGCACGAATTGGAGGTCAAGGATGGCTTTTATGGTGGTTTTATAGTGCCTATAAATGCCTATTTTGGGTGTCGGTGCCTAAACTCCGATAAATGCCTATAAATGCCTTTTTTCGCAAATTGGCGCCTAAATCAGCACTATGTACCGTAAAGTTTCGCTTTAGAGTGCAATTTCATACCTTATTCATTCTACCTGGAAATATTTACTGTTCTGAATTCTATGGGTTTGAACCTGGTCCTCTTTTTAACACTCCTCCCCCCCCCCCACTCCCTTTGCGCCGGTGCAACCGGAGCAGCGGCTTCTACATGCTTTACGGGTGGCTTTCCCGCGGGACTTGGCGGTGGACGCACAGCTCTATTCCCCAGGGGAACTATGATACCGTCAGGGGCAAAGAGAGTGATGGGGAAAAATTACGCCCACCTCCCCTCGCGGGAACCCTGGTGTGATGCAACGCATCTGGGTGGTTCCATTGGTGTTTCCGTTGGGTTGATTCTCTAAAGGAACCGTCGCCTCAAGCAATTGGCGGTGAGCGCGAACACAGGCGGCGCTGTGAAGCGCGCCTCCGTGACGTCAGCTTAGGGATTCTCGCATTTGTCGTCTGCTTCACTCAGGATCGGTCTCCCTGCTGTTTCTTTGCGCTCGGTCAACGTCTGATGCTTGTCCGCACCAGAATTGGCGTGTGGGTAACTTTTTATTATAATAATAGGCTTAAAATCGCATACACTAGCTCATGGTGTCAATTTAAGTATAGTTTTGGATACCGCCACGGGAGAAACATTGCCGGCGCCACCCCATTCCTTGCGAAGCCGGTCCTGTGCGGAGCGCGAAGAGTCGGAGCTAGGCGTCCGCTTCTCATGTAAGCATTCGAACAAAAGGAACAGTCAGCTGCTAATAACCGACAACAGCGAAAATGGAAGACCAAAACAAATTCTAGGCCTTCAGGGCTGTCGGCTTTGGCAGAAGGCATCACGATTCCCGGTAATCATATGTAAGGAAAAACAGTTTTTGTAACCTTGCCGAACGCTCGAACGCGTTTTGTCACATCACTTTACGTTGTCAAGGCATGAAAGTTTGCCGACATGCACTATAGACTGCAAAAACTGTACGTTGAGCTCCAAATAACCAAGTGTGTATATACGCGCGTGCTGATTCTATACCAGGCATCTAACCAGTATGGAGGTTTATTGAGCAAAACGAGTCACGTCTTCGTTAAATTTATAGCAACACATATATGTTTGTTAAGAACTGGAGGGATATTTTGGAACATTTTGCACAGCCATATCTTCCGAACATTCGGATATGCGTTATAGGAAAACTGCCCCCAAGAGGAGGAGGAAGAGTAAGGGAAGGAGGGGAAAACTTTGTTTAACAATTAAATCGATCTGGTTAGTGGGCCGGGTCCTCAGTCCAGGACAAGAGAGTAAAAGTAATTTTCTTCAAATCATAGAACGCCATCCCGAGTGGAATAGGATTTGTTCTTCGCGCCTGGAAGGGTTGAAAAGCAATAAAGAGCTACTTGGAATTCTTCTTCGGTTTCGAGTCTTGTAATATATGCAGGTATACTATTTATTACGTTCGTTAGCGAGTATATCATGCCTTCAACACCCTAATCATGTCATCATTGTTCGAGTTGAGAGTCAGTTCGTTATGATAACGATATAATTACGATAGAAATTCGGAGCACAAAAGCCGCCTTCGAGTACTGTGGACCACGTTGTTTAGGCGCGATCGCGGTGGCGTAGCATAAACCTTCTCATTGTATTTGCATGTGAATAAACAAAGCACGCTGCGGATATGCACCTTCTTGCACGCAGCCGTAATGAAAACCAATTTGTGAAGAAGGGAATGTATGCCATACAAAATTAAGGAAATATCCACACGAACTTTGTGAGGCTCCCAAACATCCCGAAACCTCCTAATAAGAAGTTGGTGACGGCGCAGAAAAATTAATGCGTTGGGCAGAAAAAAAAGCAAGAAACATTAATCCGATACAAGACAACAACGAAAGAAACAGAAGAAAGCCGCTTTATTTCCTGCTGTGCGATGAGCGTGTAGAGGCCGCTGCTTGGTACGTAGTATTAGACTGTTGAGTCTTCATAGGAGCATCTCAAAAATACTGTAGGGAAGCCTACGCATTTTGAATACTTATCGAGAAGCTTTGATCGCTGATCCTCGCGAATAAGCAAGAAAGGTTGAGTTACACATGATCTTCTGACCGATACTCTAAAGGAAGTTGTTCTCTATCTCTTCGTGTGTTGCAAACTTGTGGGGGATACAGCTTCAAATTATTCAGATGCGTCAGAAGCTGGCAAAATAACTGGGTCGCTAGAAATACGCTTTTTAACGCACTACAGCAACGAAGCGGGCGATTTCTAGCCCAGGCACTGTTGCCCCTCACAAGCGGAGTGTAGCAGACGACAGCGGCGCGAATCCCTAAGCCGAAGTCAGAGCCAGGGGGCGCCACTCGAACATCTCAACGCCAATAGGGGCGTACGGCTGGGCCAGGTGGCGCGCCGGAGCGATACTAGCAGCGCTGCGCGCGGCGGAGAACCGCCCTTGATTGCCGTACGCGCACCGAGCTGCCGTGCGGCCGCTGCTGGTTTTCAATGGCGACTAACACGTTGGCATTCTACTGCGGCTTCCTTCCTCTCGAAAACTGTGAGCTATTTTTTTAGGGAGGCGACCGTGAAGAAAGGAAAGCTACTCGTGAAACATGTGTTCGCGGTGGAGGAGATAATACAAGCAGACGAGCATCAGCTGAACGCCAAGTGCGTTTCACAAGTGCAAGACAACGTCGTCTACGATGTGCGTCTGAAGGTAAACGCTCTTTCTCTTTTTAGATGCAGAGCATCTGATTCACTCGCCTTGTCCCTCCGGCGTCGTCGTCGTTGTTGTCGTCGGCGTTGTCCACCCCTCTGCCATTCTCCTTGCCGCGCGAGCTGCGCTCTCCACCGCTCTCCGCCGCTCACCCCCTCTCCTCTCCGATAACGAACACTCTCTCGCGAGGGGCATTGGATTGGATTGGATTGGATTGGATTGGATTGGCTTGGCTTGGCTTGGATTCGGTTGGATTGGATTTGGATTGGATTGGATTAAAGTGGATTGTGTTGGATTGCGTTGCGTCATAGCCGCGGCACGTTGCGTCATAGCCGCGGCAGACGCGCTGGGGCCGGCGCATGTGCAGTACTCTCTCTTCCGCGGTTTCCTCTCCTTCGGGCGCGCTTCGCATATAACCGGTGTGCCGTTCTCCGGCGAAGCAACATCCACGCTTGGCTCAAACACCTAGAGTCCACGCCGCTTTACAAGTACGCCAACGTCGTCATCGACTGGGACCAGCTTACGCAGTCCCCTCAACGTTATGAGCGCTATAAAACGCGTTCCCTTCGCCGCTCCGCCTATGCGTCGCATCTACACAGGGGTTCCCGCGAGGGGAGGTGGGAGTTTTTTGTTTTCTTTCTACCGCTCTTGTCGAATGTATTCGCGCTCAGAGGCTAAGTACACAAAGGTGGTGATACTAAATTGACTTTTCGCATGCAGATCTGCGCTCACACACGGTCCGTAGCCTCCGGGACGTGCTCTTGCAAGGCGGGAATAACCGGCCGCTGTAAGCATGCCGCGGCTGTGTGCGCCTACGTGAATGAGGCAACTGACGATACCTGCACAAGCAGACCCCAGCAGTGGGGAAAACCGTCGAAAAAACCCAAGCGGGACGTAAACAAGACCATCGCGGACCTGTTCCCAGTTATTTTGATGAGGAATGCATTCGCTCGATTCCTCTTTTCACCGTGGTTTCGTGATTGATTGATTATGAGGTTTAACGCGCCGACGCTACACAGACGACGAGGCGCGCCGTAGTGCAGGGTTCCGGATTAATTTTGACCACCTGAGGATCTTTAACGTGTGCCGAAATCTCGAACACACGGGCGTTTTTGCTTTTCGCCTGCGTCATAAAAGCGGCCGCCGCGGCCGGGAACCGAACCCGCTTTCTTGACATACCCTGGTTTCGTGAACTTGAAAACTTATCCTCCTCATATTTATACTGTTAAACCGAGTGAAAGCTGATTAGTTTCATGCTAGCAGCGTTGGATTCGTCGACGCGTTCGACGCGTTCGGCCTCCGACGCGTTTGACAGCACGTCCACGGGTGAGGATTCCTCGGGCGGATGAGGCGACGTCAAATTTCTCGCAGCTGATCGATTCCGCTTTGCCCACCTGCGGTAAAAGCAGGGCGTATATAAGTCAGTGCGAAATCTGGCTGATTCTACCCTTCATACCTTTCGTGTCTCTCACCGCTTACCCGCCGCTTTTTGTAAACATCCGGAAACAGAGTCGGCAGGTAGGCTGGGTTGGCCTGGCTCTCGCTCTTTGCATTGTTCACGAGGTGCCTGCTGCATATTCGTGTGTTTTTCGGGGGGAGCCACGGGGAGCCATCAGAGCTATTAGAAAGTAAGGTAATTTAGTGCAGTTCAGCTACTGAATGACAGGAGAAAGGCAGAGGAATGGTCACTCACTTTTTCCGCCGCACAGCCCTAATCCAGGCTTCTCGGCGGTCTGTCTCGTACCACTTGCCGGGAAACGAATAGAACTTGACGATGGGCTCTTTTCCCTTCGTGTTTGCGACGCTGCTGTGGCACCCAACTACACAACAATATTTAGAGCCCTGTCTTTTCCTCTTGGCGCGCTAGTTTTCACCACGGCGAAGCAGCAAGCAGCGTACTCCAAGCGAATCTGCGGAAGAGCGCACCCCGTGTGCGGCAATGAAATGAGAGCAAAGGCCGCCAGGGGAGGAAACGGCGCTGCATGCGCGCGGGGAAACTTGAGCCGTACGCCCCTATAGTCGAGTACTGCGAGAGGGTGCAAACGGAGCACGGACGACCGTCGACTGAGAACGCGTTCGCTATCGGAGAGAGGAGAGGAGGAGAGTGGAGGAGAGACGCACCTGTGCCGACGCCGCCGCCGCCGCCGCTGTTAGGCGAGAGCTTTCGCTATCGGAGAGAGGAGAGGAGGAGAGTGGAGGAGAGTGGAGGAGAGACGGACGCCGCCGCCGGACAGACGCAGGAGTGACATAGCCACATAGCTATGTCACATAGTGACTTAGTGACATAGTTTTTAGATGCAACGCAATCTAAAAACACTGTGACGTACACGCCCTTATCTTGTTTGTAATATACTAGTTGAAAGGTTCACCACCAGGGGAGGAATTGGCTCTAGGCGATTGGACCCGACCAATAGGAGGCACCCTTCCCTTCTGGTTTGGTCTTTCAACGTGCACGTTCTGGCTTTTTGCGCTGCCCTTTTCAGCCATGCCGAAACGGAAGACGCCCAGAAGTGCGTTCATCCGACAGTGGACACTTAACTCACCATGCTACAGAATAGACGGAGAGACCGTGTTCTGCCAACCGTGCGGAAAAAAGGTGAGCCGACGAGTTTTTACGTGGCGTGAGTGTTTCATGTGTTATTCGAAACCACGGCCCCTCGATCAAGTGCGCTTGATCCAGGCACAGGGGCACAGGGGCCGTGGTCGAACTCGAAAATATGCAAAGTTGTCCATTGCACCGCCTTGGTTGGCGCCTGGGCGTGATGGCCGCGATTCGCTGTTATTGCTTTTTGTTTATACTGCCCCTTCTCCTGAGAAAAAAAGGAAGCACCCGTGTATTTTGAATACGACAGACAGCGTTCGTTTCGGTGCCTGCATTTTTTCAAACGTTGGTTATTTTGATTCCTAGCGTTGTTTATAAGTTCTAAACTTTCAATACCATTGAGATTATTGAAATGAAATATTTTAGATACCTTGAGAAGGTAATTCACATTTTTATGTACCGTCCCTGTGTGCTGCGTTACGGGAAAATCCAGAAATTTCTTAATCAAACGAGCAATTTATCGGTTGGTACTGAAGGATGATGTTTCAAAACTAGCGCTGATGAACGGAGCGTATTTTTAAGATATGCACTGGACATCCGTTAAATCGAAGTCCACGTCGTAGCTACTCGGTTAATTACAAGCAGACGCTAGCTCGAACTACCGAAGTACGCCACGCTAAGTTAACACGCAATTGAATCTGGTATCTTACTCCCCCGCCGTGCCACCATGACATTTAGGGTATTGACGGCGCGCGCCGAGTCAGTTGAACAGAACGTCAATGGAATCTCACCTTGTTTTAGATGCGACTGCATCTCATTCACTCGCCTTGTCCATGCAGCGTCGGCATTGTTGTCGTCCGCCCCTCCCCCATTCTCCTCTCCACGCGAGCTGCGCTCTCCGCCGCTCACCCCCTCTCCTCTCCGATGCCCCTCTCTCGTCGACACCCCTCCCTCTACACTATAAAAAAATAATAGTTAGCGGCGCCCGGTTTCGATCCCACGACCCTGTGGGCGAAACGCGAGGTACATGGTGCTCTTCCCACTGCGCCACAAAACCGAGACAGAATCAAATGCTACGAACGCGCCTTATATCCTTGACTCATTCAAACTACGTCAAGAAGCTACTGATATAACGCATGATGGGGCAATGATTAACACTTGCAATAAAAGAAAAGAAGCTCCCCCTTACAACAACAATGATGGAGTAAAGGTCGTTGCGACAGCGAAGCCCCAAGCATACCACTTAGAGAGATTGACCAAGATTGGCCAATAAAACATAATAATAATCATAAAACGTAATAATCATACGCGTTCCCGACACGTTTCACACGATTTCAGAATCAATCCAACGGAAACACCAAGTGAACCCCACGATGCGTCGCATCTACACAGGGTTCCCCTCGCGGGGAGGTGGGCGCAATTTTTTCAAGTACGTTTTGGTGGTATGACACGCGTAGCAGCGCGGCGCTCAAGTGCAGTTATACCATCAAATAGGACGCAGCAGGGGTGTTCGAGCGCTTCTCTGCGGAAGTTAGAATGTTTATTGATGCTTATCGTATTTATTTGTCTTCTGTTAGCATGTCAAGGTGCTTAGTATGCTAGCGTGTTTATCTGCGCTGTGATGTTGAATATACGCTTCGTATTTAAGAAATCCTAACGCATTTGTGCAGATTCCTTGCGAGAAGAAGTACCACCTGGCTCAGCGTGAGAAGACGGCAGGTCACCTGGTAAACCTGAAGCGGGACAAGCCGTCAATATCCAAACAGTCTTTTTGACAACAGCCTTCAAGAACGACAGGACAAATGCTTTCAACGTTGATTTGTGCGAGGCCCTGGTGGCGGCAAACATCCCTTTGACCAAAATTGAAAATCCCGTGCTGAAACAATTTCTACAGAAATACTGCAATTACAACGTGCCGTCTGAGTCTACTTTGAGGAAGAAATACCTCCGGCCTTTGTATGAACAGACATTAGCAAGAATCAGAGAAAAGCTTGGCGACCCCTGCATTTGGAGTTCCGTAGACGAAACAACAGACGTCAAAGGGCGCTTTGTCGCTCACTTTCTTGCTGGGAAGCTTGCGGCGCAGGAGAAGACGAGGGCTTTCTTCGTGTGTCCGAAACCTTCGGAGAGAACAAATGGGGAGTCTGTAGCATTCTTTGTTAACGAATCCCTAAAGGTTCTTTACCCTACAGGAGTCGAGGCCACCAAGGTTCTGCTGCTCTACACAGACGCTGCAGCCTACATGCACAAGGCCGCTCATCTCCTGAAGGCCTTCTACCCGCAGATGCTCCATGTCACCTGCCTAGCGCATGCGCTTCATCGTGCTTACGAGAAACTGAGGAAGCATTTCACTGACGTCAACGAGCTTATTGGTTCAGCCAAGGCCGTGTTCCTGAAAGCACCCTCTCGCGTGCGCGTCTTCAAGGAGATGCTGCTTGATGTGCCCCTTCCGCCAGAACCCGTCGTCACACGATGGAGAACGTGGCTAGAAGCTGTTGAGTACTACAACTGCTACTTTTCGGACATCAAGGCCGTGATAACGGCCTTCCAATTGACGAGAGTGTTGCAGTCACAAAGGCTCAAGCTGTCCTCTCCGTGAATAGCCTTCCAGGAGACCTCGCGTGCATTTGCGCCAACTTCACGTTCTTAGCGGATTCTATCAAAAAACTTGAGAGTGCGGGATAAACTCTTGTTACGAACGTTGCGCTAATGCTCCACGCACAGGAAAGAATCGCCACCGTTCCCGAAGGACCCGTCGCCGAAAAGGCACGTGCGAAGCTGCAATCGGTCTTGGGACAAAAACAAGCGGTTTTCTGTCTTTAAGAAGCTTCTGAAGTTCTTGCTGGTGAGCACTGTAGGATCCCAGTGTCAATTAACCCATAGAATCTTCCCAAGTATAAGTACGCACAAATCACATCTGTCGACGTCGAGCGTTCGTTCTCCGCGTACAAACCCATCCTCAGCGACAAGAGGCACAATTTTGAACCCGGAAATCTGGAGATGCTGGTAGTTACCTATTGTTTGTATAATTTTCATAGTGATTCTTAAACTAGGTTCCGCGTTGTGTCCAAACACAATTCTTAATATTTATATTTCGAATGAGCGTATGTGTATTTGGCAGTGTTGAAAGGTCTCGCCTGTATAATTAAGGTACCTGTAGAAAAGTGCTAAAGTTTGTACGTACACACTAAACTTTTTAACACCTTTAAAGGTGCTAAAAGGGTGCACTCAACATTTTGCACCCTTTTTGCACCTTTTAAGGACTAAAACATTGCTCCGGCACCCAATTATGAGGGTGCCACATATTAAGGGGTGTAAATCTTAACATTTTTACACCCTTTAAGGTGCAAGGAGGGTGTACTGAACATTTTGCACCCTTTTTGCACCTTTCAAGCACCCAAATATTGCTCGGGCACCCCACCTCGAGGGTGCCAAAATTCAGGGGTGTAATCAACAGTTTCATAGGGTGCTACGACCGTTAAAGGGGTGCTAAAAAGTATTTCTTCTCGATTGGGGTGTTACCACGGCACCTTATCGTTAGGGTGCCTAAAAGAACGGTGTGTGAATGCAAGCATGCAAAATTGCACAAAAACAGGCTGAATGTTTAAACCGCACATTGCACTATTTCACCGCCCGTTGAGAGAATAAATATGAACTCTCCACATAGACCAGGGGAAAGGCTCTAAAATTGCTGTTCGTAAATTGAACAAAACGTGCTGAATGTTTAAATTCCACTCTGCACTAATCTCCTGCTTCGAGTGTATCACAAGGTTCATTTCGATGTCTGGGTGCACGGGAAGGAAAGGCTACAAAATGCCTCTTGTAGTCCTATAAATAAAACTTTTACGCGAGGCATCGGTGTCCTCAACGAAATCGAATTTACCTAAGAATTTGTTCCCGTATTATTATGCCCCGGGCAAAAATTCCAACAAGACTTTCTTGTTGGGCTCACAGCACGCCTGTGGGGCCAATACGAAGTTCTGTCGGCACTCTATCGTTCCAATAGCCTAGTCTTCCAACAGGGAGTTTAACCTTGATGGCGTTTGTGGGGCCAATAAGAAGCTCTGTCGGCACTCTATCGTCCCAACAGCGTAGTCTTCCAACAGGGAGTTTAACCGTGATGGCGTTTACCGGCTCGCCAACACGATAAGTCAACGCCAACAGACGCCTCGTTCGTAATCAGCGGCGCGAGCGCGCCATCAGACAGAACCGACAGACGCCCTGAAGGTGGTTTTTAGGGCCTAAACAGCAGCGTCTATGTCTGGCATAGACGCTAGACGTCAGCGTTTGTGTTCTGAATTTTCCCTTCAGTAAGTAACAGTCAGACGGACGATAACATAACTATGTGAAGATATGCTTTGGCTCATACCACGGCAAGCGCAATCGTTTGTGGCTGCAGCCTCGGTTGCTCTTCGTCCACAACAAACTGAATCGGCTGTACAGCTTTCTTCGAGGGCGTGTATGCAGGGGTTCTATCTTCCTTTTTTGCGCAGGCCGACGGGGGCGGTCGTGTAAAATCATTTTCGCTCGTCGCTGCCGTAGGGTTGCCACCTTCCTGGTTTTGGACCGGCCCGACCCGTTTTTTAAACAGCGGGCCGGTTGCCGGTCCATATCTAAAACCAGCCGTCATCAGCCGGTTTTTTGGCTTTTGTGCCGTGATTATGCCCGTTTTGGCGTTTTATAAGCGTCAATTCAACAACTAAGACGATAAATACGTGTCGACAAGCATAGGCGTGCGCACAGGGGGGGCAGGTGGGGCGGCCGCACCCCCTAATCATCTGAAGGGGGCGCCAAATTTGCCCCATGCCTTGCCGATGTAACACATGAAAGTAAAATTTCTGCTCAGAAATATTTTGTGTGTGTTGCAATTCCATCACATTGAAATAAAAATTTTATAACCATCCCTCTTTGCACTGCGTTCGCACCGCAAGGCCTTCAGTGAGAAGAGGTCGGGAGTTGCTCTGGGGGAGGGGGGGGGCGCAGCGGTAAGACTTTTCCCCCCCAAATTGAGAACTCTGCGCACGCCTATGCCGACAAGCTGCGCAAAGACGCGAGCAGAGAAAATACGCGGGCGAGCGCGCTGCCTCAGATGGAGGGGGACCTAAGGGAAGAACAAAATTAACGAAATTCTACCGCCGCGGTCAGCAATTGCGGTTACTTTTCAGTGAAGCACATGCAGAGCGATTAACCAAGTTCTCAATCACTTTCAGTACAAACGTTATGTTGATTTCTCTCTAAGAAAACACTACAATAAATGGCACTGCATGTTAAAAAACATGGCGTCTTTTTTCAACACAATCCCCCCTCCCCCCCCCCCCCCCCCCCAGAAGGCCCGTTTTTTTTTTTCGGGGAAAGGTTGTAACCCTACGCTGCTGTTCTGCCTACCTGCTTGCTGTACCTATTACGTCGCCGCCACCGCAAATCCCCACTTGTTACAAACTCAGAGGTTTTCGCACTGTTTGCAGTCGTTTTACACGATGGGTTTGATGCGCCTGACATGCCAGGAGTGACATCGCTTGTAGTATTAGAGCGACGTTGCTTGTCTGCAAGACGGTGCCGGTCAAACAAGCGTTATCAACGCCATAATTCTAACGGCACATTCCATTTATTTCGTGGCTGCCGTGGCTTGCGCAGAAAAGGTCGGGTTGACTGCGATAGCTTTTCTTGAGTTAAATAATGGAGCTTTGGCTCAATCGCTTGCAGCGCTAGCAATGCGGCCTCGTCTGCAAGACCGGTGCGTGAGAAACAAGCGTTAGGACAGCCAGAATTTCAAAAATGCAGCATAACCTAGACCATCGTTAAAGGAGGCGATGACTAGACACAAGCAACAATATTCGTGGACAACTTACGTAAGTATAGAGTTGTTTTAGGCGCCTCTAACACCGCCCGCCGACATAGCTGTTTGTTAACGCGTCCGTGTACTGTTTTGTAGGTCAATGGTTCGATTCCTCGTCGAACGTCTTTTTTTTTTTTTTTTTACGTGAGGGTTTCATTAGCTCCTTTTTTAACGACCAGGGTAAGCACCTGTTCCTTGCTTTCTATCACGCCGACATTTACCGCCGTCTTCCTAAACCCAAAGTAGCTCGTTTTCTCGCACGTTCTCTCTTGAGAAGCCCGTCGTGAAAACAAAACCAAAACAAACGTCAAACCTCTTTACAATATCAGTATATATGTCAATTACTTTATGTGTACTCACTTTTTGTGTTTAAAAACCTTAAATTTAAGTTATAAACACATTTCAGACTTTGAAAGCAGAAAGATAATTACCAACATTACAGTAGTAACACAATTTTCGTCAAACATAGAGGTGCTGCATTTGAAGTCTGGCAACTATCTCTCACTTTTGTGTGTTTTTTCATGGCGTTTTGTGGCGAGTGGTTGGTGGCGTGATTTATTCTGTTTTATCTATTTCAAGCTTAAATCATAGTTATAGAAGCTTTATGGGTGATGTCTACCCTTCTAACCTACGCGTGTGTTGAACATGGGGACCCCGGAAGAACGATCATCGCCGGATAAAATACTGCGCGTCAAAAGTGGATGACATTGCATCAGAACAAAGCGTGTTCGTGTGTCCGCGAGATGAAGACGACAGTGAAGGAGAATTTTACGTTGGAAACATCGTTTTTGCTCGGGTAAGTACGCATTTTTTATTATTCTGTATTTGGTTGGAACGAGTTCTGGTGTTTATGGGTCAGTAATTCGCTAGACCCCCATCTCGTTTGCTCTGAGAGCCTACGTGAGTTAGTATACTTGTTTGGCGCCCAGTCCACCGTTTCCGCAGAAGTCAGCATCAATTTACGCTGAAGCTAGACCTTGGCTACGATGCTCGCGCTATGGTACACGGCTGCTAATAATTTCACATCACGCAAGGCTCTTTAACACCGGGGCGTTTGTTTATGTGTCTCTCAAACAGTGCCTTTGCGGTTGCAGATCGCAGTCGCAATTTCGCGTGAGTGGCACAACGCTGTGATTAGTCCTCCCTCGTGAATACCCGCGGTATACCAAGAAATAACATGAACAGGAGGTTCCCTGGAAGTGCATGTGAAAACGCGTACACGTGATTCCATGGCTGGCGTCTCGTAGGTGTTGTGAAATCTCTCTCTTCCCCCCCCCCCCCCCCCTTCACGAATTCCGTGCAGTGCGCTTCGCAGCTATTGCGCTCGCGAGACCGGCGACCGTACGCCTCGCGGTCTTCGGGCCGCGATATGTGTGCTGTTCTCGTGAAGCTCGACAACAGCGAAATTGCCGTACTCGCTCGCCAACGCGCCCCGACAGCGTACGCGTCGACCGGGTGCTGACGGAGTTGTGCTGGAAGAAAAGCAGGCAAGAGATGAGGGCGCACGAGGTGTAGTTAAACATGAGAATTTACAAAGTGCAAGGTGGAGAAAATAGTATGCAAGGGCCGGAAACGGTGAGAGAGTTCGGGCCGCGCGCCAGCGAGCGAGTGCGGTAATTTACGTTGCCGAGTTTCACGAGTCCGGCACGAATATGACGACGCCCGTCTGAGAGTTCATAGAGGTATAGAATTCACATACGTGCAAATTGAAGGTGAAATACGCGCATGTGGCCTCGCAGGGAGTTAGCATAGTCTCGGGGTAGTAGGGGAGATTTCACAACGCCTACGAGGCGCCTGCCGATTCTGTCAGAGTAGCTCTCGGGAAGTCTGGGGCTTGATATCAGAGGCATATGTATTGTTTAAATTAGTGCAGAAAATTGAGCCAATTCGCAAGTTCTCATTTTCGCGAAACCGCAGGCCATACAGAGACTAACAAGAAAGCTGTAGGCACTCACTCAACTCGATTTATATTGGAGAATTGAACGTGCAGATACAAGTCAGACATTGAAATGGAGGAGCCTCAACTATCACACACCAGTTCTGATTGAAAGCAAGGGATACAGATGAGCTGCTAGCATGCGTTCCATGCAAATTAGCTCAGTAGCTAGCTTTGCATATATCATGCATACCCCACTCACAGTACCTGCGGGTCTAATAAATACATTCTTACTGTGACCTAAATTTCACTTGGGGTGTTCCGGGAATGTTCTTATTAGTGCCTTGGAGGTTACTGTCTTTAAACGATTAAAAATCTACTTGATGTAAGCATTCGTGCTTTGTGTGTGCTCTTCTTGTATTTCAACAAGTGTCAGCACACTCACAGATTATGCACCTGCAGGTGCTGCTGCTGGCTGTCCTGGGTCAGCTGCCTTCCAGTCCAGTTTCAAAGGCTTTGCCAGGGCCTCCCTTGGCCAACCGGCACTGCACCTGCTGTACCCAAGTACTGCCTGGCCTTTCGTTGGTGCTCCGTACGCTTTGCCGCCAGGAATGGTCATTCATCCATCATCTGGCCGCTTGGACCACCCGTTCAGAAGTCAGCGCATTTGCTCGACACATCGGTCCAGGCACTGCTGCCATATCGGTGCACCCACCGATTATGTATTTTCAGGTTAGTTATTGCATGTTGTGGAACTTGCCATGATGTATACCTGTTAGCAGTGCTGTGGCCTCTGATTATTTGAAACATTTTCATGAAGCAGTGCTGTGCGTATGGAGCGTGTCATTGCTTAGCAGAGATATTGAAGAGAATCTGGGGCTGACGACTAAAGGGCAAGAAGAGAAATTGAACTGACTTTGAAGCAAGTATTCGTATGTAATCAAGCCAAGCAAACATTTAGGATCTTTCGATATGGCTTTAAACTTGCAATACAAACTGGTCTACTTCAGATCATACTGGTAATAATCATACTATACCGAAAAGTACATCCCGCAGTCTGTAGAATTCTGACAGCGCTTTTTTCGCAGTCTCTCATGACAGGCACTAATCTCAATGGTTGGAAGATAGTCGAGGTAGCACCAGTCTTTAAATCAGGAGACGGTACTTCACCATTAAATTTCCCTAACAAGCACCATATGCAAGGTCAGGAAACATTTCATCCACTCTCAGGTCGCTAATTATTTATAAAATCACAATATCACATTCGAGTATCACCACGGTTTTCACAAGGGTTACTTGAGAAACACAACTTTCAGGATTTGTTCACGATCTACATTGATCCATTGACACAGGCTTACAAACTGCGGTAGTTTTTCTCGATTTTTCTAAAGCATTCAATCGCATTGCACACCACAGACTACTTCTCAAACTTCACCCTAATGTCCTCACTTGAGCAAAAGATTTTCATTCTTCTCAAATGCAGTTTACTTCTAATAACTATATACTTCTTTTGCTCGTGCCACTTTGTTGTCCCCCCAGGCAGGTTGCTTGGTCTATCTTCCATGTTGCATATCCTCCCATGTAGGTCTATTTGCAGATGATGTTGTAATTTATCACACAATTTCTTTGAACTACTACCGTCAATGCTTTCAATCTGATCTTAACACAATTAACTCCTGGTGCTGCAAATGGCTAATGTCGCTTATCTCTAAAACAAAGTGCATGACTTTAACGGTGGCAAGTCTCGGATTGTAAATACTTCATTAACAACAGCCTGATTACCTCTTGAGACAAAGGTGTTTTGGTAGGCCGGTAGGGGAGGGGGGATTGCATGGTGGATTTCAAAAGGTACATCGATTGGGGAAATAAGACGTGTGATTAATATTTTCATTTGCACTCCAAAACTCGCTTTATTTCATATGTTTAACCCACTGCCGTGGCTAGGGTGGTGTGCTGTGGAGGCGAATGTCAGTTAGATACCGCTTGGTGTAGCCGCTTTTCATATGGAGGCAACACGTAAAGACGCCTGTGTTTGGAGATTTCGATGCGCACAAAAATACCCAGATGGTCAAAATTAATGCGAAGCCTTCCCCTACAATGCTCCCCATATCCCAAGTGTAGCTTTGGCGTGTTAAACCACCGTTTTTTTTTTCATGTTTTTGGTATAGTACCAGCTGCTGTAGCAGGTGCAACTTAAAGGTAAAATTATACATAATGTTTCCAAGAGCTAAATATAAAGGCCATATTGAAGTGCGTTTATGGGTCTATCTCATAGCAGTAGTGAAAGGTTATATACTCTGGTGCAGGTTAAGAACGCCAATGGCTCATGTGGTGTAGTCCAGTGTTTGACGGAATGCCGTGTAGGCAGGTAAAAGCATTATTGCAGTGATGAAACGTAGGTCACTGACCAAGTCAAGAAAGCCATTTAACGGTTTGTTGCTTGTTCACGGTGAGCATGTGTCGTGGAAAACGAAGCTATATATTGGGCATTACGCGGCGCAATGAGTTTGCATAGATATGGTGCAGATTGCCATCCATTATGTTGATAATGTTGGGCGTCGTCTGAACAATGAGGGACTCGAGCAGTAATCGAGAAGATAGATTGCACTCAGTTGTCAGTAATTTTGTCTTGTTCCAGTCGACCACGTGTCCCGTCCTCTCACGGTGCTCTGCCAGTGGACTTGTTTTTGCATGGCCCTTGTTCACTTCGTTCCAGTGCTGCATTAATCTTCTGTGCAGATTGCCCGTTTCGCCAATGTACAGTGATTTGCATTCAGCGCATGGAATCTAATAAACAATACCCGGAAGCTTGGAGCGTGAGAGGGGGTCTCTCACGCTGACAATGTCAGAACGCAGCTTGCTAGTGGGCACATGCACAATGTATGCACTGCGTGTCTTGAAAATGTGTGCGAGAGTTTCACCGATGTGTGGGACGTAGGTAAGTGCTGCACGTTTTGATGCAGTCGTTGTCCTGAATATAATGCCTAAAGCATTATATTCAGAAAAAAGCGAAGAGGGCGACTAGCAAGAATCCACATTGACATTAGCAGGCAGAAGCGTCCACAAGGCCTGTGTCAAAACGTGCTGCAATTCTCGTCCTACACATCAATCAAACTTTCGCACGCATTTTCAAGAAACACATTGTGCACATCGTGCAGGTGCCCACTAGCAAGCTATGTTCTGACATTGTCAGCGTGAAAGACCCGCTCTCACGCTTCAAGCTTCCAGGTGTTGTTTATGTTTCAAACAGAAAAAGTGCCATTTAAACGTGACACCTCCTTCCTTGCCGATTTCTGATGCCTGATTGTTCAGTTTGTGGGGATACGTTTAGCAGATTGCTCACATGTCTAACCTGTATTTGTGCTTGATCAGTCAAACGCTGATGTTAGCAGTGAAGTAGGTGAAAATTGTAGTTTGATTGTAGTTGTGTGCAGATTACCTACATTGTGTTAATTCGTAGAAAAGCAAAATTGAGGTAACCCTGCTAACTGTTCCGCATTGCAGCATTTTATTATGCGAACGTTAAGGAGTTCAGCTGCTTGTTAAAGGTGAAATAAACAGTGGTACAAAAAGAAGAGCATCTACTAAACAGAAATATCTTCACAATCGCAGGATGCCAACGGTCCGCCTACCAACTTGTGTCCTGCATCGTTTCTGCTGGCTGGAGTGGTTCATGGAGCATTTTCCAGCTTCTCAAAGTTTGTGGTCAAGCGCTCCTCCAAGTGAAAGATGCCGCAAAGGGATCTTTTGTTTTAATGCCACAATTTCACGTGCTCAGCAGCAAATTTACTCGTAAGGCTTTTTAAATATTCATCACCCAAGAGGGCATGTTACCTTCGTCTTCGGTGGAATGTGTCTGCACTCAGGTTATTTGTGACAGAAACAAGTGGACCACGTCATGAGAGTCATTGAGGCCTTGTTGATTGTGCATGCTTCTGAAATGACATTTTCATTAAGCTGAATACTTTCCACATATTACGATTTGTGAACAAATTATGGTAAAAGTCATGATTAGTTGTACTACACTGCAGGAAGGAAATGCCAACATACGTTTTAAGCACCTCTGATATTTCAGATCGTTGGCTGGTGAGCAATAAAACAAAACTGAAATTTTTTTAAAGTAAAATCAAATATTCGTTGTCACCAGTGCATGACCATAGTAAAAGCTCTCTAGTCACCAAATTTAGAATTAGACACGATATGCCAAGAAAAATAGGGAAATAAACTAGACAGCTGGCTACAATAAACCAATTCGTAAAATTCCTCAATGTCTATCAAGTGATGATTCAGGCGGGTTAGTTAAGATGTCAGTGGGTTTACACACCCAACTTGCAGGGAAGCACATGAGCTCCCAATATTAACATGTTTTTAGTGAAGACCGTCTTCCTTCATTAAGCTGCTTTGCACATTGATGCCAGTCTGATAAATGTCCTGAATTTTTGGTATGATCAATCTTTGTATGGGAACGATATATTTTTATATGATGTTGCTGTGTATTTCTGAAACTGTATCTAGTCACTAATTCCAATTTGTCGTGGTCAGGTTTTTTCAACTAATTCGTAGCTTTTTTAACAATTATGGTATATTTTGTGTGCCTAAAGGAATGCCTCATTGCATGTTTAGCCTATGTAGTGTTGAAAGCGGACATTTTGCTTCAAAGTGGAATGTCGGGCTAGCAACAAGGTACTTCGCGTGCTGCTCACTTTCATTCATGCCATTATTTTTTATATTATCATTTAAAATTAAAAGCCAACCAATTTGCTGTCGTTTTAATTTTGTCACCTACTTTATACATTCTTTTTTTTTCAACTTTGTGTAAGGATTGACTATCCATATTTTTATGATACCAAGGCGTTGGACTGGGCTAGCTGGTACATGTTCGAATGGATGAAAAACCATAGGAAAACCCAGGACACAGAAGAGAACAACGGGACAAACTTGTGCCGTCATTCTGTTTTAACTGTTTCCTGTGTTTACCACTGGTTTTTTATGCATTCAAACATTTTTTATGAGTTTGTTGAACAGTGATTAATTTAGGTGTGTTCAAACAATTGTTGGCTGCGAAGGCTCCCTGTAGCATTTGTATAAGTGCTCGCTGCTTTTTTTTTTGAGCCAATACCCCACCACCAGTCTTCATGAGGTGGTCTTTTGTAGAAATAAGTTGAAATAAATATTTGTTTGCATTGCTTTACATGTTTTGAAAGAATTTTTTGTTCATTCTTGTTTCATTCAACCCCGTTTCAGAATCCTGCTTAAGGCATTTCCTCTGTTATTTTTTTTTCAGAACCAGGAAGGGTGCTCATCCTCGGTTCTTGCTGAAGCAGCAGTATCCTTACTTCACACGTGAGCTCTGAACACACAGTAATTATGGTATGAAACATTCTACCAGTATAAGCCTGCTTTGTAGACGTCATTGTAGATGTCAAAGCTCTTGACAGTGTAGTCCAATGTCTGGTGTAACGGGCAATGTCTACAACTTGTAAACATTAATTTTGTGGCTATAATGTTTGTGATTATTTTAAAATGCACGTCAACTACTATTTAGAATCGCTGTCTAAATTGGCAGCCATTTTCCTGGTGGATACAGAAAGTGAAAAAGCGCATGTGTAGAGATTTCAGTGCACCTTAAATGTCCCAAATTTGCTAAAGCTAATCCAAAGCCCTCCTTGTGGTGCACTTCATATCCCATGTACAGTTTTGCGTAAAAACAGCTAAAAATTTATGATCAATTTAAACTTATTTTAATGTTTTTAAATGCAAATATTCTCAGTTTAAGCTGCCATATTTAGAGTAAAATATTTTGTAACAATTATATAGCTACCAAAGGTTTACAGAAAACCTTTTTCTTTTGGTTGTGCACCTTCTTATCAAAAGAAAAATGTTGTTAAGAAAGGCAGAAGAAACCCAACTATGGAAATTAGCAAACCCTAAAGCTGCGGATAGAATGAATGTTTTGTAGAGAATCTTTTGCTGATTTCAGTTCTAGTCAACTCTAAAAAAGTCTATCGACGTAGAATGCTTACCGTGAGGCACCTCGTAATACTAGCCAAAACTAATGGGCCCTGGCTGTTGGCTTTTCATTTGCAACAGTGACAAATGACCCCACATCCACCGGCAGGGACATAATGCAAGGCACCATGTACAAGCTAGCCTCATGATAAAATAATGTTTTCTGAACAATGGCATTACATTTCAACCATGGGCTTCACCAGGGAACTTGTATGCATTGTTCTGTGATGTTTGCAGTTCTTGTTATTGCTATGTGGGGTCATTTAGTCTAAAGGTATGTTTATAAAACTCCAAATACCACCAAACCTTGCAAGTGCTGTACCATATGAATATTTTTCCGTAAAGCAAAAAGAATAATGCAAACGAAAATAAATGACTTGGGTACCCAACTTTTATAAGTAGATTATGAGCCGCAGTACGGAGGGAACTATATTATGAGCCGCATTACGGAGGAAACTATACATTTTGCATTGGGTCTTCCTTGATATTGAATCTTCCTGCTCAGCTCAAGAATAAGGCACTAAACATTGCAGGTAGCTACCTTGATTGGAAGTTTGATGCAATACTAACAAGCCAAGGGTTTTAAGGTTCAAGGAAGTTTTGTGTGGTTGAAGTGTTGCACACCTAATTGCTTTCACTGCACAGCATGGTTAGGCTCTGCAGTGAATCTCGAAGGATGTGTACTGCAGTTCGGCAAAGTGAACATATAATTGTTTTTTTACGAAGTTTTGGGTAATCAACTACCTCTAAAGTTATAACTGTACTGAGATGTGGCTCCTGACTTTTTAAATTGATGTTTTAACAATCGGTGACACAAGTTCAAGGAAATTATCAGCTGATGTTGAGCTTCAATGGAATGTCTCACAGAACCGAGCTTGGAAAGCACGAATGTTTCATACCATAATCGTGTGTGATATTGTGCAATATGTGGTCTCACACCTGCTGCACCTGTGAACCGAGGATGACGCACCCGTTTTGTACCCCTTTAGGTGGGTGCTTTTGCAGAAGATGCTCCTACAGATTGGGGTGCTAAGGAGCACCCTAGGATACTTTTAGGCGGAAAAGGGTGTTATAAGGCACCTGTCTTCTGGGGTGCTTCACAGAGGGTGCTCCTGCGGCGACAAAATCCAAGCACCCTAAAGGGCGTAAAATATTCAGTTTTTAGGGTGCTCCTGCCGCGACAAGCTGAAGCACCCTTTTGGGCGTAAAAATTTTTAGTGTGTAAGTTCTCACGTAACAACATGTTAATTTCTTAACAAATCTTGTCTATCTTGCATTTATTATTTTCTTGCTTTATTGTCATTTAATTGCGTCAGGCGGACATAACTTTGCGCTTTTATAAATCAGTATTACCATATTTCAAGTATTGTTTCTCTTGGCTGTTTCACAATATGTGACGCTTGAGTGACTTTCGCATCTGAACATGTATGTAAGCAATGCGCGTGTGAAATTAAGCCAATTGATCGCCATTAGCCCAGAGGTATTACGGGGCAATTCCACGTCTAAGGTCAATGTATAGAACTTGTTATGAGAGAAAAATAAAGCATTGAATTGAATTTAATTGAACTGTTATTGCCATTGTGGCCTCATAGCAATGACATTTTTGGATTTCCTGTCGTGCTTACAGTTCGCTCACGTCCTCACTTGAAATTATTAGCATTTATCTAAAAATTTATTTCGCTATTTTATTCTTTTTAGTGTCTAAAACGTTGTTTTTGCCGCCTATTTTTGGCGCCTAAAACGTGCTTTTTTAGTGCCTAAACTTCCGGCCTCTATTTATCACTATATTGAAATTTATTGTGCTTGTTTTTCTATCTATATTCTTGTATGGGAAATTTGCGATTTATCTTTTTTTACCTTGCGAACATGTTTGGTACACTTGTAATTGTATTGTGTGTTCATTCAACTATAGTTGTGTTCATTATATGTATGCTCTGCATGCCCCACCAGGTATCGACTCCTGGGCCGTAGTCGAGCTGGTGGTAGGCGCTTTTTGCCGAGGAGTACGTCTAGATAAATCTACAAAATATGCCGAATTGAATATAATTAAACTGACAACCGAGTGTGAAGCTTAAAGCAGTCCTCAGAAACCTGCAGCCAAGACAGCCGGCGGTATTCCGCCACGAGACAAGGGCTCACGTTGGGGATTACTGATAAGCGGGCAATGATGGAGCTGATGACGCTGATGGCTCCGTGAAGATGGCTACATTTTCCCCCAGAGGAGCAACGTTTAGGGACATGAAACGAGGATCCTCGACCACACAGCAAACTTAGGTGAAGGATATCCTAGTTCGAAAGTAAAAAGAAAAACCTGGGCTTGGGCTGGCAATGTAGTGCGACCAAATGACAACTGGTGCACCTTTACGATAACTGAGTGGCTAACGAGTGATGGAACTGGAACTACGGGAAGACCGCTGAATGAAAGAAACTGGCACGAAGAAATTAACTTCAGTGCGGGAGAGGAAAGGTTGGAGGTCAGTGAGAGAGGGCTTCGTTCTGCAGTGGACTTAGGATGATGATGATTATGATGGTTATGATGTAATTATGGCTGTTGTGCCGGTGTGCCTGGCCAGCGTGGCGCGTGTTTGATACGCCGCCGAACACTGCCCTCTCGACCATATCATTCCTCTTTTTATGTGGCTCCACCTGTGCCCTGAAACGCGTTTAAAAGCGAAGCTTTAGTGCTCTCTGATTGTTGGGTTTAACGCGCCGACGCAACGCAGGCGATGAGGCGCGCCGTAGTGGAGGGCTCCGGATTAATTTTGACCACCTGGGGATCTTTATCGTGCGCCGAAATCTCGTACACACGGCCGTTTTTGCTTTTCGCCTCCATCAGAAAAGCGGCCGCCGCGGCCGAGAATCGAACCCGCGACCTCGTGCTCTGCTTTAGTGCTCTCACTGATGCCCTTGTAAGCGAATACGCCCTGCAGGAAAGCCAACATTCTCTTACAATAATAATGAATGACCGTGGGTGAAAGCGGTGAAAGAAACACTTCCCGTGGCCCGAGTCGAACGTAAGTTCCTCGCATTGTGAAGCCGGCGTCTATCCAATTGCTCCATTTCGACATGGTCGAAGCGAACGCCAAGCAGCAGGTACCGATTCGCGCCGTATTGCGCAAACGCGTACGTTAGGCCTACGGAGTGCACGCCCCAGAGTTGCTGTGGGTATTCTAGAAATGTGATTCGTACCGCCAGAGTAGAACATACTCCCCGTGTGGGATTACCTATCGAAAGAATCCATCACGACAAAGCTTCTCGTTCAAGCATGGTCGTCGCTAGACGGAGGGGTGCATGATTTTTTACTTTACAGTGAAGCTCTGTTTCGTCAAGGAGCCATTTTTCTGTCCAAGATGCCGCCACCGAACGCGGGCTTTTCCAACAAGGAGCTATTTATTGTTTTCGCGTGAGAAGTCGGCGAAATATTGGCGTGCTTTTTAGTGGCATGTTTGTTAATTCTATAATCATCAGATTGGGCATACATTTAACCGACAATTTCTTTAAAAAGTCCTAAAAACCTGAAATTTGCAACAGTCTAACATGTAAAAGACAAGCGCCGTTCCATTCCATCATCATCATCATCATCATCATCAGCAGCGTATCTACTCCACTGCAGGGCAAAGGCCTCTCTCATTGATCTTCAATTATCCCGGTCCTGTGCTAACTGCTACCAATTTATCCCTGCAGGCTGATTGATCTCATCTGCCCATCTAACTTTCTACCGCCCCCTGCCTCACTTGCCTTCTCTAGGGATCCACTCTGTTACTCTTCATTATCAATGGCTATCTTGCCTTCGCATTACATGCCTCGCCCCCGCCCATTTCTTCCTCCTAATTTCTACTAATATGTCCTTAACACGCATTTGTTCCCTGACCCACACCGCTCTCTTCTAGTCCCTCAATGTTCAACCTATCATCTTCCGTTCCATTGCTCGCTGAGTCGTCCTCAATTTAAGTTGAATCCTCTTAGTGAGCCTCCAAGTTTCGGCCCCGTACGTGGGTACCGGTAAGAGGCAGCTGTCTTACACTTTCTTCTTCAGCGACAATGGTAGGCTGCCATTCATTCTCTGAGAATGCCTGCCGAATGCACTCCACCCTATTCTTATCCTTATATTTATCTCTGCCTCATGGTTTGGATGCGGGTTCACAAATTCGCCTAAGAAGATATATTCGCTATCCGTTCAATTCAGATCACTTGAAATCGCCACTCACCACCCACGGATTTTGAGCCATAACGACGTCTTGCCGTACGAGAGCATCGGATGTATATCGAGATGACATTGCCACACCGCACCCTGCGATTGTCAAGCCGTGAAGATCAATCAATCAATCAATCAATCAATCAATCAATCAATCAATCAATCAATCAATCAATCAATCAATCAATCAATCAATCAATTAAACGATCAATCAATCAATCAGTCTAACAATCAACCAATCAAACAATCAATAAATCAATCAATCAATCAATTTGTCAATCGTTACATTTTTTTCCGCAGAAATCTGAAAGTGTCGAGAAAAAAGCGGTGTTTTACGGCCGGTGTTGTTACTGATTCTCTGGTTAGCCATCTGCATGAGGTGCACGGGCGTGTTCCGTGTGCTACTTAACGAATCCTATCAGAGACTATTCTACCAAACACTAACCTAATACAAATATTTGAATACCTACCTTAGACATTTGCGCCGAGCTGATATTATGTAAATTGTTTATCTGTCCCCAAAGTAGGCAACAGACCAGGCAAAAACGCGGCTCCATTAACCTACACAACTGCATTTTCGACGAACATGCGCAGCAAAATTCTACAAGCAGGATTTACTAGCGATAAGGGTACGATGTATAACTTTAGCACAACTGTTTAGGAAGAAAAAGTATTGCCCTTCCACTCTGTGAAGAAAGATGACCTGCGAAGCTGCACATCCTCCACGGTGTGCACGAAACAAAACACGTTTTTTTGTAATTTACGACTCAGCATAATTCCTGGCCAATCACCTGAATGAAATTTGGAAAGACCCGAGCTTTATCGTAGCGGAAAAACGTAGAGTTGTTTCTTTCCCTTCTGCATCGTAGGCATCTCATGTTTGTGTAACCCGCCAACCCAATCCACTGTACGACTGAGGGCGATCGACAATCCGCATTGGGCGGTTTGACGGTCACGCTTAAACCTCGCGCTAACACAGCTGACGTGTCATCAGTAACCTAGCTTTTTCGTAGCGGACAAACGTAGAGTTATTTCTTTTCCTCCTGCATCGTAGGCATCTCCTGTTTGTGTAACCCGCCAACCCAATCCACTGTACGACTGAGGGCGATCGACCATCCGCATTGGGCGGTTTGACGGTCACGCTTAAACCTCGCGCTAACACAGCTGACGTGTCATCAGTAACCGAGCTTTATCGTAGCGGACAAACGTAGAGTTGTTTCTTTTCCTCCTGCATCGTAGGCATCTCCTGTTTGTGTAACACGCCAACCAAATTCACTGTACGACTGAGGGCAATCGACCATCCGCATTGGGCGAATTTGACGGTCACGGTTAAATCTCATGCTAACACAGCTGACGTGTCATCAGTAACCGAGCTTTATCGCAGCGGACAAACGTAGAGTTGTTTCTTTTCCTCCTGCATCGTAGGCATCTCCTGTTTGTGTAACACGCCAACCAAATCCACTGGACGACTGACTGACTGACTGTAGGGTTTAACGCGCCGACGCAACGCAGGCGATGAGGCGCGCCGTAGTGGAGGGCTCCGGGTTAATTTTGACCACCTGGGGGTCTTTATCGTGCGCCGAAATCTCGTACACACGGGCGTTTTTGCTTTTCGCCTCCATCAGAAAAGCGGCCGCCGCGGCCGGGAATCGAACCCGCGACCTCGTGCTCAGCAGCGCAACGCCTTAGCCACTGAGCCACCGCGGCGGGTACAGGACGACTGAGGGCAATTGACCATCCGCATTGGGCGGTTTGACGGTCACGCTTAAACCTCGCGCTAACACAGCTGACATGTCATCAGTAACCGAGCTTTATCGTAGCGGGCAAACGTAGAGTTGTTTCTTTTCCTCCTGCATCGTAGGCATCTCCTGTTTGTGTAACACGCCAACCAAATCCACTGGACGACTGAGGGCAATCGACCATCCGCATTGGGCGAATTTGACGGTCACGGTTAAACCTCACGCTAACACAGCTGACGCGTCATCAGTAACCGAGCTTTATCGTAGCGGACAAACGTAGAGTTATTTCTTTTCCTCCTGCATCGTAGGCATCTCCTGTTTGTGTAACACGCCAACCAAATCCACTGTACGACTGAGGGCAATCGACCATCCGCATTGGGCGAATTTGACGGTCACGGTTAAACCTCACGCTAACACAGCTGACGTGTCATCAGTAACCGAGCTTTATCGTAGCGGGCAAACGTAGAGTTGTTTCTTTTCCTCCTGCATCGTAGGCATCTCCTGTTTGTGTAACACGCCAACCAAATCCACTGGACGACTGAGGGCAATTGACCATCCGCATTGGGCGGTTTGACGGTCACGCTTAAATCTCACGCCAACACAGCTGACGTTTCATCAGTAAGGGCATGAAATCTATAGCTGCGCGTGCCCACCCTCCCTCCACTCCGAACCCGTGCATGCATAAACCGGCAAACCGCTCAGGAGCGGGTGCTTAAAAGGGATAGAAACTCTGAAACATGTTGCTCTGAAAGCCCTTTAAGCTTGAGAAGTGCTATTGGCCCACGTCAACGTTCCAAGGCCGCCAGTTGCTGCTCATCCGGGAGGGATTCGCAGCTATTCGGCCAGCTAGAACCTAAGGCGGCAACGGCAGCGTCAGCGGCTATCTGTTGTTTTTGCATCAATCCACGCTTCGGTTCGGTCTGACGCTTCTTCAGTTTCCGCTCTTCTTCCTCCAAGTGAACGACTTGCGTCCGTTCTATAGCGAGTTATCAACCCGAAGGCCTCGACCTTTATTCTAGCGGACACATGTTTCGCTTCCCTTTCGCTTCCAGTCGTAGGCATCTCATTGCCTGTGCAACAACAACCCAGATCCACAGGCGCGTAGCCAGGATTTTTTTTCCGGGGCAGGGGCGGGGGGGGGCTAAGGTTGTTCTCAAGCACCCCCCCCCCCCCCCAATGAAAAAAAAAAGTGTGGTAGTTTACATGTTTCGTTCATTAAAAAGACTGCATTTTCCTAAACAATGATACTAGTTTTATCACCAACTTCACAGGAATAGTCGAGATATTAAATAGGACATATGAAGCCGTGGCGAATCCCCGCCCACTTTCTCGCGACTTCTCTATGACATCACGGGATCTCGTTCGTACGATTGGCGCCCAACGACCTAAGCCACTGCCAAGGAACATGATTGCGTGGTTGTAGAGTGGCCTCCACTGATCTTATCATTTGAATTCTAACGCGAAGTTATTACACTCATGACTACTTTTCAGTGCAGGCCTATATACATCACTCCTGCCCATATTACATCACTGCAGCGCTAAATATGAGTTTTTCATATTTGTTGCATTGCTTCGGTTGAAAAACGTCTGTGACTGGAAAGGAGCGCGTGAGTTACCAAAGCTAGTTCTACCAAATTGTACGAGGCTGTATTTTGTCTTCACATGGCCACTTTAGAATCTCTCTCATGATATTGGTGTTGATTATGATGGTATTTGCGCCAGGTGAAGTTGTAAACGGGTAAAAAATCCGCAGACCGCGTGGTGCAAATGTGTTCCCGTGATACGGGACGTATTCTGCACGCACGGGCACCTTGTGCAGGCATTGCATTAAATAGCCATTGTTTCATGTGATTACTTGCTTTATTTCAACGTGTGGAGTATGATGAGTGTGAGACCCGCAATAAAATGACGTGGGCCGTAAGAATGAGTTTTTTATTTAGTTCTTGTCCAAAATCCAGAATAAATTTTTTTTGCATGTAAGCATTCTACACTTTCAGCGCAAGCAGCTTTCAGCGCAAGGCCAATGAAGGTCATTCTGTGCAGTCTACATCGAATCCATACCCTTAGGGTATGTGTAGCCCAGGTCTTATCTTAAGAAAAAAACGACAGGCTATGAATTATGCCTACAATAAACGTTATATCACTAGCAAAATTTTCAGCAAATACTAACCCTATATAAACACACAGACATCCTGCACAAGAACAGCGCTGTTAACGGCGAAAATTACACGAACATGGCAGGATTAGCCCTCACGCAAAGCGGAATAATTCAGCCATCGGTATTTGGTAAGCCATGCCAGTTAAAATTTCCGCTGATGTTTTTGGTCTCAACGCAATCCATCTCATAGCTTCTATCAGGACTCCGGGAAGGCATGAGAAGCTGGTGCTTGGTAACATAGTGAATCTGCTTGACAGTTCGGCACAGCCCAAATGTTGAGTCTGCTGTAATGAGCTCCCCTATTGTGTTCTGAAATAGTTGCATTATTCTCTGTCAAATATTCAATGCTTCGTGCATAAATGCCCTTTAGCCTGTCTGAAGACGTGCACTATCCAGTAACTTTTCTGGGGAGGCCATTCCCTTTAGGGGTAGGTACCACTCCTGGATAAGGTAGGGTAAGTCACTGCAAAGTTGACCATTCAATCTGTATCGAGCTTTAAATTCAGCAAGATAAAATAATAACGCAAAGACGGCGGGGTGTGGCCATACTCTGTGGTTAGGCATGTTCTGTGCAAGTTGAGCAAAATATTGCTGGGTTCGGAATTTTGCCGTGAGATCTGAGGAAGGAGTTGTAATAAGGTCCTACCATTTTATTTCAAACTTTAATGAAAGGATATACTTGTTAGCTCACTCGTGCGCTGCCATTGTTCAGCCGAGTACACGATAAAACAGCATTTGCAGTGTATGAGCATGGTTGCCTCTGGAATATATAGGGCGTGCAGGAATTTCGTAGTTTTCGTTAGAGACTCGGGAAATGGAAATTCTGTTGGGAAGCTTTTTGGTAAAACCAGAGAACGGAGCATTGGGCAGTTGTACAGAGCCAGCATCACCTTCGCGGGTGGTGCGATGCTTTTGTTTCCCGGAGTCCACTAATAAAACATGCGTAATGGCATGGCCCCGCATAAATAAATGCTACAGACTGCCGTATTTCAGCGTGAAACCGGCAGTAATGGCACAGTTACAGTATTTCTTTGGTTGACAGCGACCGTGATGTTCACTTTTCAGGCTACGACATGATAGATTTGCTAAACATTGCGAAGTTTTTTATAGTGATAATTCCACAGTCATGTTGGTTATTAAGCAATGCTGACGATTGCTCAAAATTACCTTCATTCGACTTTTTAGAATGTATACGTAACAGTTGCGGACCCAGGCAGAAAGAATCACATTAGCGCGCACCCGTATGGGAGGAGGGGTTGGAGCGGGGTAGTGCTGGTGCTTTTGATAGGGACTGTGGTCTGTAGACTGTTTAATTACGAAATTCTGTTGTCATGGCAGACCGATTGAGCTTTGAAAGAACGATACGTCTACGCACACAGAACTTCGAAGGCCAGGAAGCGGTTACGGAAAATTCTGCCACAACGGCAAGTACGTTTCTGCGCCACGAGTACGAAGGTCCTTCAGTTGCGCACGCTGCATGACGATTTTAAAGTTGGGTGCAGCAGTGGATACACGCGTTGGTATGAAACGCGGTGACAAACGTCCCGATAACGGGCACACCATGCGACAGCGGCTACTTCAAATGGAGTTGTGTCCCTGTAGAAGCAAACTACTAAAACTGCAGCGAGAACTAATATATTTTTAACTTTTCATGTACCGATACTAATGCTGCCCTGACACACGCTGAATATCCCCCTCCAAGATTGCGCATAATAAAATATTTAGGCGTTTATACGAGTTGAATTTACGTTTTCGTTCAGTCCCAGTCAGGCCCCCCCTAGTTACGCCACTAAGGAGAGGGGGTGCAGTGAAAATGTCGGTGGGGGGAGGGGGGGTGGTTGAACACCCCGAACCCCCCCTCTGGCTACGCAACTGCAGATCCAAACCGCTCAATTGCGGAGGACAGCTGCCCGGGCGCGTTGAGCCACAAGAATCCCACGTTTAAATTTCCCGCTACCACAACTGGTATGCCACCGGTAGCGGCATTAAACCCCGCTGTGGGTACATTTCCCCTCCTTCCATCCTCAACCCAGGCACGCCTAAACCGGCAACGGGGGGAAGGCGCCTGATTATGCGTGAAATATACCGGCGAAGGGAGAAAGAAATACTTTATATGCAGCCAGGCTAAAATCTATTATTCTTCATCCGCCAGGAGAGCTACGGCCAGCTCGTCAATGAGGGCCGCTGACGCGACAATGTCGCTCGGAATGGCTTCCAGGCTAAAGAATAATTTCAACGGGGCAAGTTGCTTTCAACCTGCAGGGGCCCGCAGCTGAAGGGCGAGGTTAAAATTTGAGGCGGCAACGGCCGTGGTAGAGTGAACTAAAATATATCCTATTTCGCTGTAGCCGAGTCTACATTTTCAGCGGCGGCGGTGGTTTTTTACACCTTTTCGGTCTGCTGGTGATCATCTGCAATCATCTGATAACAGCGCTAAGGCTGCTGTCAGCCGACTGAGTAACTTGTGAAAGAGGCATCGGTGGGGACGGGGGTAACCATTGTGATAGTCGTTGTGAAAGAGGGGTCGGCGGTGGCGAGGAGGAGCCCCGAACCGGTGCCGGGTAAATCAGTTTCACCTGAATAACAACTGGGGAAGGGGGGGGGTAATGCTTCGCAGTTAAAGGTTGTTGTTCTTCGAAAGTGCTAGTTCGGCGTCACTTGCACTCACAAGGCTTGCGAGTTAGGGAACTATTTCTACGATTCTGCACCAGAACGAGGAACTGTTATATCGAATGAATACCACCCACACGGTTCCTAAGTTGAGGTTCGTGGTAACGGACGACAATCGAGGCATGAAAAACTGGGATAGTAAAACGGAAGACTGCTCCAGTCGTGAGAACCGGTCTCCAGGTCATATACGATCCTCACCCACGGGGTAACTTTTCGCAATGACGTTAACCGGTTACTTATCTTGAACAGGGTATTGGTAACTCCTTACACGTTAAAAGAACTTCACTAAAATATTCATATGCATTCAACATCTTCGCACAAAAAACGCGTACTCAAAAAAAAAAACCTAAATTATTATATTTCAATAAAGCCCACAATTCAGCCAGGGATCCTTCCTTGGTTCATATTGTGATGTCGTCCGCATAAATGGCATGTTTGACGCCAGGTGTGCGGGCGAGCATCTTGGGCAGATCCTTCATGGTGAGACTGAAAATCGTTGGAGACAAGATGGAGCCTTGCGGTGTGCGTACCCTAGATACAAAAGTTATACTCCAGTTCCTACGAGATACTGAACTAGACAAATTTCTCTAGGTCACAGACAGAGCAAATGTGTCGCCGTATCAACTCTTTCACACTGTGGTGTTCATCTATTTACTTTGCTTGTGTTGGTGTCACTGGCGTTCATCTATTTATTTTTCTTGGGTTGGTGTTGTTGCTCTTTTTTTCGCATCGTTGATTTTTCATATTGTTTCAGTGTTTACAAAGTTCCTTCGATCCTAATGTTATTCGGGTAACCGATTGGTCGAAATTCCAATCAAGGATGGACGAAATTTGCCGGAGCGATGAGCTTGAAAATCTAGAGTCCGTCATTGAAAGCACACTCCAAGCCTGCAAGCGTTCCGTCCGGCTGTCTCCAAAAGTGACCGAGTTTGACGTAGAGCTGGAGCGCCTTCGTGCTGTTCGTCGCCGCGCCGAACGCAGATACCGGCGAACGAAATGTCTCGAAGATTTGAGAATTTGCAGACGAACGCAAAAGAAGATCCAGCGACGCATTGCCAAAGTGCAAGCACAACGTTGGAAATCTTTTTGTGACACGCTGGACCGTCGCAAGCCTTTGTCGAGGATATGGAAAACTGTGCAAGGGCTAATGACTCCTGTACAGCAGCGCTCCCAATTTAAGGCCCTGGCTATTCACCAGAACCGCCGAGAGCTTGAAGTGGCCGAGGACTTCTGCGTGAGGATAGCCAGTGGAGCAGGCCCTTCTGGACTACTGCTCGCCAGTGACATCCCTGCATCGCGGGATTCAAGGATGGACGTTCCATTTAGCATGGAAGAACTCCGGGCGGCATTGGCTGCATGCAAGCGATCTTCGTCCCCTGGGCCTGATGGAGTCACATATGCTGCTCTCCGGCACCTTGGCAAGGATGCCCGACAAGCCTTGCTGGAATATTTCAACGACCTATGGTGTGATGGTTCCGTTCCTCAAAAATGGAAGACCAGCCGCCTCGTTCCGCTCCTGAAGCCCGGAAAATCTATGCTGGATCCACTGGCATACCGACCAATTGCACTTACAAGTTGCGTTGGAAAGCTGATGGAGCGAATCATTCTCGCACGTCTGGAGTGGTTCCTGGAGCGTTACAATGTCTACCCTGATGTCATGGCTGGATTCCGTCGTGGACGCTCATCCATTGACTGCGTTATTGATTTGGTGACTTTTGTGCAGCAGCGGAAAAGTGCGAAGCGGATATGTGCCGCGTTGTTCCTCAACGTTAAAGGGGCCTACGATAACGTGGAGCACGATGCGATTCTCAAAGTACTGCAGGCTGTGGGGCTCGGTGGCCGGGTCTACCAGTGGATACGGAACTACCTAACAGAGAGGTCATTCTTTGTTATGACTGCAGATGGGCCGACATCAGCTCACTATACTCACCGTGGTGTTCCCCAAGGAGGCGTCCTGAGCCCTACACTGTCCAACCTTACACTAATTGGCCTGATTTCTCGCGTTCCAAGGAGGGTTCACGTGTCGATATACGCCGACGATATATGTGTTTGGGCAGATGGCGTGACGCGTCGGCATGTGCGCGCCCGACTGCAAAATGCCGCAGACTTGACGACCTCATATCTACACGGACAAGGGTTGGAACTATCCAGCAGAAAATGCGCCGTGCTTCCGTTTACACGAAAGCCTATGTATGCATACCCTTTGTATATTAATGGTGAAAGGGTGTCTTATGTGAGAAATCACAAGTTTCTCGGCATAGTTGTCGACACAGGCCTTTCTTGGAGCGCTCATGTTAACGCTCTAAAGAAGAGGCTCTCTGCAGTGGTGCATGTGCTCAAACTCATCGGCGGCAAGACGTGGGGAACACCACTGAAGTCGATGTTACAGCTCTACAATGTGCTGTTCTTGGGCTATCTGCGATACAGTGCCCCTGTCCTTTCTGGAGCGTGCCGCACAACTACTCGGGCACTTCAGGGTATTCAAGCTCAGGCCCTGCGAACCTGTCGTGGCCTACCACGATGTACGTCCACAGCAGCGACCATTGCCCTGGCTCGAAATCACCCTTTGGCAACCTTTGTGGACGTCGAAATACTCAGGACACACATCAGGCACCTCGCCCGTCTACCTGATCATCACCTCGCGGGAATACCAGCGACCCGTCCCCGGGCGTCGTTCGCAAGGGTAGTAGCTGCCCACAACACCAGCGTTCCATCGAACTACACGCCGGCGATGAGACCGCTCGTTCCGCAGGGGTGTGTGATGCAGCCCCGAGTGTGCCTAGATATCCCAGGAGTGACAAAAAAAACGTGATCTTCCAAATCCGGCCCTGCAACAGCTCGCTTTGACGTACATGCACGAGACATACAGTGACCGAACCCATGTATACACTGATGGCTCGGTAACATCGTCGGGTTCTGCCGGAGCTGTCGTTATACCACGACTGTCACTGTGCAGCAAATTCAAGATAGCCAATCTTACGACATCCACGGCTACAGAACTTACGGCCATCCGTAGCGCTCTTCACACCATCGAGCAAAGTTCGTGCCGCAGATGGGCTATCTTCTGTGATTCGAAGCCTGCACTTCAGTCACTCCAGTCAGCGCTGTGCCGGGGACCTCACGAACAGCTCCTGACAGAAATAAGAATGGTATACGACCGTGCTGCCCAGGCGGGTCATGATGTCACCCTACAGTGGCTTCCTAGCCACTGCGGCATTGTCGGCAACGAAAGTGCGGACGCTGCCGCCCGGCTGGCGCATCAAACAGCGACAACTGTACTCATCCCATTGTCTAGGACGGACGCAGCTAGGGTCCTCCGCATTCTTGCCCAGGAAACAGCTATCTCCCAATGGTCTCCAGAAGATTCCACATGCGCACGCATTGGTGCCTTTGACCCGCACCTGCAACGTCCCCTTACACTAGGCCTCTCACGGTCTGACGCAACTCTTCTTTGCCGTCTCTGGCTGGGGGTGGCATTCACAAATGCTTACTCGTACTTAATAGGAATGGCAGCAAGGGCGGAGTGCGAAACGTGCGGCACATCGGAGACGATACGCCACGTTTTTATGCGAGTGCCCACGCTACTCGGCTGAAAGAAAAAAGGTGTCGTCAGCGCTGAGGAACCTGGACTCTCGGCGGCCATTTTCGGAGGAAAAGATTTTGTGCCACTGGCCTTCTCAGTCATCCGCTCAGAAGGCGACTAAGGAACTATTACGTTTTCTACGGGCGACGAACTTGAACACTAGGCTATAGACTGAGAGCTTCCAGTGTCAATCACTGTCAGTGCCTCAGTGCTGGGCATACGTGTCTGGTCCAACTTTTTCTCTTTTTTTCCTCTCTCTTTTTTGCCCATTTCCCCTTTCCCACGTGCAGGATAGCAAACTAGGCTCTAGCCAGGTTAACTTTCCTGCCTTTCTTCTACATTCTTCCTTCCTTCAGTGTTTGCATTAACGATTCTCTTTTCAATTGTATTGTTATGTCCGTACTCTGCTGGCAGCATTCTCTTGTTTTTACTTTCTTTGTTTTCAACCTTTATTGTTTGTCTTCTTCCTGATGTAACCCTAGTGTCTAATATTCACCACTCCTTAACGTAGTCACCCCCCATCTGGTGTAGCAAGCGTTGTCCCTAGCAGGGCTGACCTCACAAGTTCACATTAAAGAGCCTTCTCTCTCTCTGTTTGGGGGTTGTGGGACGCTCACTTCATCAGGTCCTAGGGTGAGCATTATGCTGCGGTCTCGAAGAAAATCTCTAATTTGATTGTACATTTTCTGACCACAATTCGTGCTTTCTTGATTCTGAAGGATAAGGTCATGTATGACATTATCAGAAGCTTTACATAGGTCTAATGCCAGTATTGCCCGCATCTGCGCTGAGCTAGGGTCATCTAGGATCTCCTCTTTGAGCTGCACGAGACAGACTTGTGTAGATATGCATTTTTGATAACCAATTACTGAGTGAGGGAATGCTTTCGTGCATTCTAGATGTCTGTGGAGCCGGCCTAGGGCTATCTTCTCCATCAGTTTACCGAGGCAAGACGTGAGGGATACTGGTCGGAGATTATGTAAGCTGAGATTCTTCCCCGGCTTTGGGATGAGGACTACCTTCAACATTTTCCAGCCTTGTCGGAGTCGCCCTGTCTGCCATGCGCTGTTGATATACTCCGTAAGTGTTTCGCAGTACTTGACCGTTAGGTTGCGGAGTAATTTGTAAGTGATTTTGTCTGGGCCCGGAGTAGTGTTGCGCCTTAGCTGCTGTAACGCTGCTTGGACTTCCGCTACCGTGATGTCGGCTTTCATTTCTTGGTCATCCAGTTGGAGTCCAGTGTAGTGACTGTAACACGGCGCTTCTGCGGCAGGTAGGTATTTCGCAGCGAGCTGTTGAAGCAGCACATTGGGCTGTATGCCCTGCCGATGCAAGAGACGAGGACGTCATTGGTTTGATCCGCTTTCGTCTCATTAGGTTGTATGGGAGCCCGTAGGAGTGCCCAAGTGCAGCGCATTCCAAGTCTCCCACTGATACGTTCGCACCGTGAGTTCCAGTTGTTTCGTGTGAGAGATTCAGCGTATTGCTGTGCTGCAATAGATAGTTTAGCTATTCAGGCTTTGAGCTGGCGGTTGTGTTTATTCTTCTTCAATCTCTTCATGAGTCTTCTCCGGGCTTCCCAGAGATGAAAGTGGTGAGGGTCGATGTCCGGGTCCTCTTCTGTTGTGTGTACTACGGTGCTATATTTTACGAGCCTCTCGTTTAATTCGTTTATCGAGTCGTCTAGACTGGCTGGTGATTGTTCCGCTTGCTGTGAACGAAAGCTCTGCGAGTTGGTAATCATGACTTGCTTTCTTCGGCGCTTGAGGTTGGCTACTTGGACGCGAGTTTCGATAAAATTGTGGTCACTTTTAAGTGACTCGTGGCAGTGGCTCCATTGGCATGTGTACTGTCCTTTGAACAGGGTAAGGTCAGGCGTGGTCTGTTTCGCGGCCGAGTTTTCTTCTCTGGATCATTGAGTAGCATGTACCCGTGTTTGTTGACAAGCGCGTCGAGCTTACGTCCCTTCGCAGTGATGCGGCTGCACCCCCATGCCGCATGCGGGGCGTTCAAAGTCACCCCTGATAAGGTGCGCAACGCGCTTATTTGGAATATTCTCGAATATTCGATTGAAGTTTGCTCCATACGCCCGCGGCGGACTGTACAGGTTTGTTATGAATATGGTCTGCGGCTTACTCCATTTTTTTCGTAGGCTGCGGTATGATTTCAATGGTTACGGTGTGCAGGCTGTCATCGGCATGCGCGTGCACATCGGTGGCCCTTAATGATTTGTTTACTGGTGTTGCTATCTTGAGTGTGTTGTCCCGTATGACCGCGGTATCAAATGTTTGGTACGCAGCGACACGTGCCGATGTCATTGTTTCCTGAGGAGAATTACGTCGGGCTTGCGTGAAACCTTTTGCAGGTGTTGGTAAAGCAGTCCTCTTTTTGTTCGAAGTCCTCTACAGTTCCATTGGACTTCGAACCAAAAGAAGACTGCGAGGATTCCATAGTTAAAACGACACTTAACTCCTCATGACCTCCCCTTTCCGCACTTGGTTTCCGACCATCCCATTCATTTAATTATTGTTGTTATACTACTGGGTGTTATTTTTTTATTTTATTTTAGTTCCCTGCGACAGACGATAATTACCAAGCGTTTCTATCAATAGCCAAGTTGGGGAAATTTCTGGTTTGTTTGGCTACTCTTTCTTGGTTTTTCTACAATTATCTCTATTGTCAGCACTGTGTAAAGATTAAATCTCAACTTACAAAGGGCAAATTAATATGTCAATGAAAGGTAATAGACTGTTTCGCCGCGGTACTCAGCAAGGGGCGGCGCAGTTAATCATCTACCGACCAGATTTGCAGGGCAGTGTTATTAGCGCTATGGCGTTGGTTGGTCTCTTTTTTTTGCCTGCTCAAAGCAGCTCTGAGCAGCTCCAAGCAGCTCCGTATTTTACTTGTCCATAGAACATCAATGACGGGAGCAGCTTTGGGCTGCTTGGAACTGCTCAGAGCTGCTCTGAGCAGGCAAAAAAAAAGAGACCTGGTTTTTCCTTTCCACCACCTCAGTTATATTTGAAAAAAATATAGTTGTATAACGAAAAGATTCTTTACGAGGGTTCCAAGCTTAATGTGGCCGTTGAAAATGGGCAGACAAAAACGCACTCTAAACATTCTTTTATAGGCGACTTGCAAAGGCCGCATCAGCGGTTCCCGTAAGGTCTGTGTACGTTTAGAACCCCGCAGCTGGTAGTTTTATTTCTGAAAATTTTGAAGGTTTTATGTGCCGAAGCTACATCTTGGCTCTGAAACTCGTCGTACTGGGGCACTACGGATTAACTTAAACCAGAGTTCCTTTAGAAAGCTCCCGTAGGAAGCTATACCACCGGAATGTCGCTAACATGGGCCTGAATCTCGGCAGACGGCCGGCCTTGTTTTTTGCGTGCGTTAGGAGAACAAATATAAACAGTTCACAAGCCAAAGAATGTTGATATAACGCTCGAACACGGAGTGCATATCGGTAGGACCACTTCTAACTACTAAAACAATGGCAGTACTTGGCTCATACATCTCCCCATAATTCAGCGCTAACGCAACCTCATGTATATTTAAGGCAAAGTACAAAAACATAACCGAGAGTACCACCATTATCTAAATTAGTAATACACGTTGGATCGTTTTCGTACGACAGAACGTGAAAAACACAACGCAACAAAACGGGCGTTTTTGAGCCACATAGCCCAAAAGTAGCCCAACATCACCACAGAAAAATAGTCCGAAAAGCAGGGTGTAGAACCGGAACCGAACCGAACCGAAAACCGGAACTGAACCGGTATTTTTGCCGGAACTGAACCCGAACTCGAACCGTTTTATTTTTTTAACGTGCTGGACCCGAACCGGAACTGAACCAAAAAAAGAAATAACGGTGGCCGGTTCATGCTGAAACGGTTCGACCCTCCATTGTTGATATCGCACAGTTAATACAATTCAGGCCTTTTTTTCTTTCACGTAACATCAACATCGTACCGCTCGCGTACTTTCCCCTCCAGAGAATTGAACATTGTCGAAATGAATGAGCACCAATGTAGCAATGGTCTCTTGCTGCTGGAAGCGCGAGCGTAGTGCAAGATGACCAAACGAAATGTCAGTCTCGGCAGCTTGCAGGGGATTAGACGACTTTGCCCTTCCCTAGCTGCGACTTTTTTGGAGCAATCAGGCTGCAGGAGTGCTCCACTGCGGAACACTAAAAGCCCACACCCCATGTGTGCAAACTTTTTGCATTCAGTAATTTCTTTAAAAGGTCCGACACCTGCAAATTGTTAATACTTGACAAGCGTCACCGCAGGAGCTGCTCATGGGCTAAGCCGTTTACTGATGACCACAAGTGGCCTCGATCTCCCTTCCCCAAGACCGATTTTCTGAAGTAGATAGTAATCGAGAACGTCCGTGTATCGAGATTTTTATCCAAGTTTAATATCACCAGCTGGTTAAAATAAGTCTGCCGGCCTGCAACATAAGCTGCGCTTCGGACGGGGCATCAAATGCGCCAGTTTTATTTAAAAAATGTGTTTACACGGAAAACAACAAAAAAGAAAAGAAGAATCACGTTATTTTAAAATATTACGCAAAAAGTAAGTAAAACCGAATAAGTCAAACAAGCACCGAAACGTGGATATTGCTCTATACTTTTCTTTGCCCTGCCTTTCACAACCAAACATGTCGTCAATGCAAAGGACGTGAGTTCCGTGGTCAGTTTGTGAGGACAGTAGAGTGGAGGAGTTCCGAATTTTACAGATACAAATAACAACAGATATGTCAGGGAAAACTGTTATGGTGCGCACTTAATCCCTTGGCAAGAAACTGCAGCCCTCGACCTTGTCGTGGAAGCAGCAACAGTAATAAAGCAGATGACACGAGCAGAAAGGCAGGCCGGTACCTCACACTCTCCCATTCGCCCAGCGATCATCTTGTCTGCTTGTTCTGCAGTTTTTAAATGCGGAGCATTTCTTAGGCTCGCCTGGTCCTGCGTCGTTGATGGCGGCGCCGTCCACACGCTCACTGCGCATGCGCAACTCACCTCCTTACACCCACAGCTCCGCGAAAATACACTATAAAAAAAAGAAATAGCTAGCGGCGCCCGGTTTCGATCCCACGACTCTCTGGCCGCAACGGGAGGTACGCGGTGCTCTTCCCACTACGCTACAAATCCGGGACAGGAGCAAGTGCTACGAACGCGCCTTATGTCCTTGACTCATTCAAACTACGTCAAGAAGCTACTGATACAACGAAGGCACGCGAAGCTGAACGTCAACGGAAACGACGAACTGAAAACTTTAGAGGGGGATGCTGAATTTCCCGTGGGAAAGCTGTCGCGGGAAGCGCCGCGCGCCTTGCAGCTCAACCAGTCCCGTCCGCAGCGCCTCTGATGCTGATTGTGGCAGGATGTCCCTAGGGATTGGCCAACCAAAGAATCCATCACGAGATAGGTTCGCGTTCAACCACCGTCGTCATCTTCCCGTAGGGGAACCGCCGAAGAAGAAGAACGAGAAGACAAAGCTGCGAAGAGGAGGGCGTGTACATTGCTCTCAGCCGGTGCACCAATGTCAACAACCTTTACCTCACCAAAGCTGACGGAGACTACCGATTCTACCACAGAGACAACATCGACAAGAACATGATGGACGAGTTTCGGCGCCTCGAGAACCACCGCCTCCTCACCATAACACAACAGCACTTGCATGCCTTTGCCACCGGTGTGGACCCGGACGCGGAATTCCCTCTGGCGCTTGTAAAAACCAGATCACTCAACATAACGGCAACACAATGGAACCACACGGAACCACCACGATGCTTCGCATCCTCATCAGGGAAGATGGTGTAATTTTGTCTCTTTCAGGTCTCCTTTTTTTTTTGAAGGTGTACCTGTACTGACTGCCCAAATCGCTACATTACTTCTACGGCTACTCGTTTCGGAGGGAAGTACTGCTGTGGACGAATTAAAGAGCGCCTACCCAAAAAAGTCCCATCTCATGCTCCGCGTGTCAAATTTCCCTTTCTTTTTGTAACAGCATAATCTGTTATAAGATTCCGCAATTTAACACACGGAACGATGGCTGGGGGCGAGGCGGTACGATGACATACTTATTGTAATGCACACATCCGGTATAGCTATCGCAAAAGGAATTGCAGTGGTCAGAGCAATATTGCAGTGACTGAGCGTTAACTAAAGCTTACTTTTAACAAAAGTGTGGCTAACACATTCGATAAGGTGATTGATTGATTGATTGTAGGGTTTAACGCACCGACACAACGCAGGCGATCAGGCGCGCCGTAGTGGAGGGCTCCGGATTAATTTTGACCACCTGGGGATCTTTATCGTGCTCAGAAATCTCGTACACACGGGCGTTTTTGCTTTTCGCCTCCATCAGAAAAGCGGCCGCCGCGGCCGGGAATCGAACCCGCGACCTCGTGCTCAGCAGCGCAACGCCTTAGCCACTGAGCCACCGCGGCGGGTACATTCGATAAGGTGACAGCTAAGAAATTATTCAGGGTGACCAAAATATCGTATTCATTGGTAGTATTTATGTGCCTGTTGTAGGATGTCTCTGTTTTGTTACAAATATAAAAAATGTGCGCCATTGGGATTAAGCGCTGGTATTTGAACGCGCCAATACGCAGGCCTAAACTTAAGGCTTCAAGGTTAGCGTGATGGGCGATTCCATAGCGACGATTGCGATTTCTACAAAAAAGGAAAGGGCAGAAAATATATCCCACCGTCATATCTCTTGGCGGTGGCTTTATGAATAGCCACTAGGACAACATAATGTTTGTGCGAGAAAGCAGGTAGTAAATCATCGCAACTTCATTTGATTTTTTATCTCGTAATTGTTTAAAGTTTGCTTTGCAATTGCGCCACTGCCCTTGGGGAACAGCAGCATTTTGAATTATTGTTTGTATTTTGATTTGACTGTCGTTTTAATCTACTGAATGGTTTTTTCTAATTTCAGTGATAACTGAACTCTTCGAAGCGGTTTGCGAACCGGTTCAAGCTACCGAACCGGCTCGCGAACCGGTTGGGTACGTGATTTTGTCGAACTGAACCGGAACGAAATGATTTCTCCTGAACCAGAACCGTAACCGAGCCGGTATTTTTTTCGGTTCGACACACTGCCAACAAGTCAAATAAAAAAGTTCACACATTTTATTTCAAACGTTCACTCAAATGCCTGCTGCGAATAGTTTGATATATTTTGATATATATAAGTATATAGTTTGATATATATATATATATATATATATATATATATATATATATATATATATATATATATATATATATATATATAGTTTGATATATATAAGTTTTATAACAAAACATCGCTCGTTTGTAGCACAAACAGCTGCGCTTGAGTACATTGTGGTCGTCGGGTTGCCACGTTCTCCCAAAAAAAGAAAACTGAAGTGGTTGGAATGCAAAGCTTTAAACGACACCCACAACAATTGGCCACGCGACGTCACTTGAATTCACGTACGTGGCTCTACAAAGAGTGAAACGAGAGATTCGGCCAGCCGTTACTTGGAATTCGTGGGGGCGGCGTCTCGATGGTAGCAGCGTCGGCCACGGCCGGGCTAGAGCGGTGGACGCCGCTGCCGTAGCCCGGCAGTGAGTCGGAAGAAAGAAAACGAAGAGGAGCGTCTTTCCAAGGGTGAGACAGCGGAATCTAGCCATCCTGATGTGCTAGCGTGGTGCTACACTACTGCGCGACACAAGCGTAGACACCGAAACAATCCGTCATGTGAGCTTAGTGATTCCCATTTATACCGATTTAAAGTAGTTAGTTTAGTAAGTTTGGCAATTGCGAGAAATCTGAGGGAACTTTTATAATCACCATTTATCAGGACCAGTTGCTCCTTCCGCCTGTTGCAATTAAAACACAGCCGAATTGGTATATATCAATTTAGAAAACGGAGCGTCGTTCTTGGCCAGCAGTACGCAAAAGGTAGCGTTTCTCTAGCAGCCAGATGTCTATGTGGTCTCTACATTTTGTTTTCCCGCCCTGCAAACAAATCCTTAACGTATCTTTGCCGTACGACCCCTTAATTGCGTCGGTCCCGGGTTACCCAGGAGGGGCTGTCGAACAAGTTAATCAAGCAGTGCGAAAGAAGCGCACAATGCACACGAAGCTGCGCCAAAACCGGCCCAGAACAACAGCCGCTAAAGCAGACGACAAAGCCGTACCGCCGGTGAGCAGGTACATCCGCGCGGGGAACGCAGGGTAAATTCGCCGCGCCATCTACAGTGTGCTCTGTGAGTGAAACCCTCCGCTCCCACCCCCCCCCCTCCCCCGCTGTCCGCCGCCGCATTGAGAGTTTGTCGTCCCGCACGCCGCGAAAGAACCGTTGGCTGGTAGAGGTAGAAAGCTTTGCTTTAAAACCGGCCCATGGGGGGGGCGGGGGGGAGGGGGGGATTGGCGTGGAATAAAGAAGGTTGAATTTGTGTTGCTAGAAGGCGCGATGTATTTTTGGCATGCAGTCTCATTATATGAATTGGATTAACTTCTAATCCATCAACAGTGGGTGGATAGAGAGGGGAGAAGAGCGTGAATTGTCAAACACACGTGCGGAGAGTAACGCTTTTTCAAACGCCCTTGTTTTTTTATCTCCAGAACCGCTCCTGTGGCGTTCATGTGTGTACGCGACCTGCCGCACTTGCTTCCAGAGAGGGTAAACCCGCACGGAAACAACGTCCCTCTCTGTACATTTATGTGTTTCTTGAAGGGCGCGAGGAGTAGAGGGAACGTTGCGTGGTAGGTGCGGCCGAGAACTGTCGGCTTTGGACGACATTTGCAGCGAAGAGAGCCCACAGTCATAGCCCTGTCAAAAGTGCCGATTTAAGTGCACTTACGCCAAGTGTACTCGGGCTTTCCGAATGACACATTGGCTGCGCGCTGCTAAACAACGAATCACAGGGACCTTAGCCATAGATAGTGTCAGTCACGATAGAAGGCGTAAATATTACGCGAAATGCCTTGACATTTTCTCTAGTTATCACGTGAACAACAATCGCTGTTTTATATTGTTTTTCCTGATCTTGGACCCCTGCGGCTGAGACAACTCACTCGGCGATCCGTCCCAGGTAAAGTGTGTTTCGGAAACACAGTCAGCTTGAAGTGCTGAGTGCTCAAATGCTTTGCTGAGCTCGATGTGCGTTAGGTGGTAAGTGTCATTCGGGTTTGCCGTTTAGCTGCGCCTGAATAACATTTTCCCCGAGTGCACTCTGTGGAATTGCACATAAATAGGCACGTTTTTTCTCTTCTACAAATCGGTTGTTATGGAAAAACACTTTTGGGCATTCGCCCAGTTTTATTTATTTTTTTATTGGCTGTTAACCTGCAATAGCTTGGCTGGAGCAGGTTTTGTTTACCACCTTTCTTGTTGTTTTTCTTAGGGAGAACACGGAATCAATAAAGGAGTGAAGGCTTTTATGGGACGAGGCGTGGTAACCCTATCCCAGCGATGTGTAGATGGAGTGGCCAAGAGAGGGCGAGAGAAAACGACAAGCACACACGCAGCAAGTTGAAGGAATGCGTGAACCGGAATATTGCAGTTTTTCTAATCTACCGAATCTGGTGGCAATGTTTCTACTTGCCAACATTGTTGAACAAATAGAAGGCATTAAGCATACTATTAGAGGCGAGACATGAATACATAAGTGATATTCGCATTGCTCTGAGAGTTCAGAATATTTGGCTGCTTGCTATTGGCGATAGCAAAAAAAAAAAAAGCGGCGTGAAAAAACAGAAAAAGCGCTCGCCGCGACCACCATTCAGCTGTTTAGAAGCTGCGACTTGTTTAGAAACTGGCAGCAGTGAGAGGGCGGATGCATTGCTGAGCGCCAAATTCTCTTCAAACTTACCTTGCTCATTGAGGACCACGGGAAGCATTTCATAATGCTGCGTCAGAGATAAATGAGTCCCCTTTCAAACACAAAGTCAACAAAATAACAGCAACGACATAATCGCAACCTCATCGGTTACATGGAGCAAAATAAAGTCCATGTCAATTATTTTTATGCGTGAGACCATTATATATATAAAAAAGGAAACCACTGATTTAGCGAGTGTCCGCTACTGACAACACTTACACATTTAACGCATGAGTTTTTATATGTTCTTGTGCATTGAAAGTTCATGATTTAGTACTGCCAAGTGATCTAAACATGGCAGAGTGCTTTGAATTAAAAAAAATGAATTGTTATTTTACAACCTACTGAACGGCTTCAGTGTTACATTGCTTGTTTTTTTTGTGAAGAACGTGTATACATAGGCACACGTATCTAGTTTTAGTATTGAAAGCTGAAATATGCCACGTTCCTGGAATAAGTCCAAGTTTGCTCTAAAAGGACAGATTCATAATACACAAATTGGGAACTTTCCACTAAAGACATTCCGGCGCCATTCGCATTAGAAAAATGCAGCATGCTGTGAATCAATTATTGTTTCTTTCTGGTTTTCTGAACACCGTTACAAATAAAGTAAGCCGTATTAGAGAAATAAAAATTACATTAATTATAATTCTAATACGATGACAGTTTGTATTGGTTGAATGCGAAAAGCGGGTACGAGCCAAAGTATGACCTGGTGTACGAAATGTTCAGAAGTTAAGAAGTGTTGGAGGTGTTAAATGGAAGAGACGCTTGTCGCTTTAGTTTCCGTGTTTCCGTACAAAACGTACTCCTTTAGTTTTTTTAGTTAGTCTTCTTTTAGTTAATTTGGCTAATTGTCTTGTCAGTTTACCTTTCTTGATGTTCATCAACCTCCGTCGGCATAAAGCGGGGGCAGTTGTCTAAGAAGCCTTATTTTAAAAAAGGAAATATGATAGAAGCGGCGCACCAACAGACAAGTTAATCTCTTACAACACAATTTTAGGATTTCCCCTCACTTGCGTATAGGAATGTCAGCGTTGTTTTTTATCGGTTTTTGTGGAGCATGTCAAGCTGAAACCTTTTCGAGCATGTCAGAAAACCGACCTGTCATATGGATACTAAGCGTTCCTTCTATACATGTAAATAGCCTTCAAATATATGTATTACTTTAAAGCCGATACAGAGTATGCCAATTAAATAATAATTGGTCACTTACCTCCTCATTTGATAAAACATGCACAGCCCAAGCGAGCATGCAGAGTAACATAGAAAACGCTCTGGACAAACGTGAACCCATTCGTTTTGCGAGAGCCTCTGGCCTTACACGTTTTTCAGGAAACCGTTTTTGAACCTCGCATTTGTACATTCTAGGAATCCCAGGTGGCCATCTGCATTTAACATCGAGGGGCCAACGGATTTAATAATGCAGCGTATAGTGCCTCGCTGTCTGGATTAAGTGGAATCAGTTATCGCTGGCTCAAAACTCTATACACCATTGGTTTTGTTTGCTGTTTTGCACGAAGATACTGAATGTGGCCTTCCGAAACATACATGGAAGCTGCAGACGAGTGTAACGTAGGAGGGTATTAGCAACTGCAAAAAAGTCCCCTCGACCTTCTCTCTACCGTAATGCAGCCGAGGAAGAAAACGGTCAATTCATTTATAAAAATTTCTGGGGAAGAACAGCTCAGAGGCTGTGGGATTACCCAGTGCAATTTTTCTATTGTCATTAAGCACCAGCCATTCATGAAGAAAAAGTATCGACGCACTTAACTCTGCTTACGTGATTTGAAGTCGAAAGCCTGATGATACTTATCAACAATTTTATAGACGACAATCTTTCTTGGGCTACTTGAACGGGAAAATTTTGGTCTGTCTGTCTGTCTGTCTGTCTGTCTGTCTGTCTGTCTGTCTGTCTGTCTGTCTGTCTGTCTGTCTGTCTGTGACTCGATTCAGCCAGCCTGCCAAAGTGAAACAGAAGCTGCACAATAGGTTCATATACCCCCAGCCAAATCTAAACGTCTAAGTCCGATGAAAATGTTCATTCTTATCAACACTGTTGAACAAGAACAAAACATTAACCAAATATCAGGCAGAAAATCAATGCATAAATAATATTACCAGTGTTCCTGTATGAAAAAATTCATGTATGATTGATTTTTGCGACAGAAAATGAAATAAATCCACTGCACAAAAAAAAATTGCCCCCGTATCTGCTCTTGTTGTTGCAAATGTCGACGAAAGGCGATGGTGTTTCGTCTTGGATTACTTGGATGGGTTTTTTTTACTGCTACACCATGTTTTGTGTTTGCGTTTCTTTCGGAGCTTAGTTTTCTTCTTTCTATGGTGGGAGTTTCTTGAGCAAGCATACTGGCACCCGCAAGAGCTTCCCTAGAGTCAGGGTTCTCCGCCGGTGGTGTGCACGAGTTCGAGCCACGTCCCAGCACGCACAAATGTCACGCGGCACGCCCTCTTCCACAACTTTTGGTTTCCAATTCATAGTCAAGTGGACAGTCTCTAACCTGGCTATCAGAGCTCCCGTTCAATTCGGCATCCCCAACGTGTTTCTGTTGGCAACGTCTAAACTAAGAAGATTTGGGAATCTATAGACTCTACTCGCACAGACGCGCTCTTCTTTAACGAATAGTGCACGCCTGTATATTGCGGGTGCAATGCTCTCATTTGTGCATCACAGCAATAAGATGTAACCCTTCACTCAGTTGCGCTGCCGGATTACGAGGCTGAATTTATACCTTTAGGTGTAAATACTTTAATTGTTATATCTTTACTTTTAACTAAAGGTAAAGTACCTTTAAATACATTTACGTGTTATACCTTTAGCTGCAGAGGACTTTAGGTGTCCGGCTTGTCGTCGTAGCTTGTCCGGGGTCATGAAATCTAGCAACCGCAGTCACGTGGCTTCACGCGCCCAAACAGAAGCTTCGAAAAGATCACCGCTTCCCCTGGTCTGGATCGAACCTGGGTTCCGCGTTACGAAGCAAATATCAAAAACATTGAGCTACAGAGGCACATGTTCCTCGTATGCAAAGTTTTGGGGGTTAGCTTTGCGCTGCGCCGTTGCCACAGAGGCTGTCATTGTTGGGCCGCAAATAAGGATACAATAATACAAAATAAGGAAATGTAAGAAGGTAATGCTTTATTTACCACAAATTATTTTTTACCACAATCTTGTGTTTCTTTATAGGCGCTTACAGGGGCTGCAGCGCCCTCTCCTGTCTACTCTCGCTATCACGCCGAGCTAATACTGAAACTACTCAAAAGAGGGCGCCGCAGCCCCTCTTGTGAATCATTTCTCCGCACTTCGACAAATTTGAAGTTGAGTGACACTGCTTTGAGTTGTTTTATTTCAGGGCTTTCTGCTACTGACCCATGTATACGGTGCCTGGTTCCGGAATCAGTCGAACAGTTTTCTTCTCCGCGGCTTCTCAGAATAGGCAGGACGACACATAACGGGGTGTGAAGGACTGTACTGGAGAAACGAGACAGGAGGAGCTGATTAAGCGCATGGGGCTGCTTGAAGTGACGTCAATGGGGAAAGGAATTGGTGAAAGGCTATGTTGACGTGAAAGGCTATGTTGAATGGTGAAAGGCTATGCTGACTTCAATGGTGAAAGGAGTTAATGTATTGGACATCGAACCGAGATGCCCGGTGAAATATTTTATAGACAATCCCCTCAGTGGGCATGGGCGAAATTGGGTTGGTCTGTTGTCCGAAAAGTCACACGGGAAGCATCTAATGTGTCTCAAACATACACAAGGCAACTATCATCGTCATGGGCTAATTTCTCTGAGTGGATGAGTGTCAGGTGGCGGGAGTACAAGTGACAAAAATCATGAGTGAATGCACTGCGTGGTATATTTAGATGGTATCGAAAATCACAACGTCCATCCGATCCCCCCATTCAGCAAACAGCTTCGTTTTTGTCTTCTCTTTTTGACATGGCCCTGTCCCCGTCGAAGGCTATCCTCCCAGCCGATGGCAGAGTGGACGTGCTGGTGCGGAGAGAACGAAGAAGGATGGCGTTTCGGAGGGTGAAGGTGCAGAACTGTGGACTGTTGCTTTCGCATTTGCCGTGCCGTAATGGGGCCAAATCTAGTAAGTCTGCCAAGTTCTGCATGGGCAAATTTTCGAATGCGTCTTCGAACCACAAGGCCCTCAATACGGAATGGAGCTTACAGTCCTTGCGCTGCCTACCGACGCGCGGCGTCCACACTTCAAGCGACATGCCCATCAGCGGAGAAGTAACGATGGCGTACAAGGACGGCCTCCTGGAGATCATGGTGCCGCTGCCATCGCGCCACGACCGCTGTCGCTTCACTCTTCAGCCCCTGGGCAGCATGGTGGGCGACCTTGTGCGGAGCATCTGCGCCGAAGACCAGGCCGTGGACGACATCCACGTCACCTCCGCCGACGGCGTTCGCATTGCGTCGACATCACCAATTGTGTCTCTCCTGCGAGAAAACTTCGTCCTCACCATAAACAACAAGGTCTTCCTGGTTCAACCACCACCGGTAAAGCCTTTGACTAGCGAAGAGACGCAGACGCTCACAGACCTAAAGATGATGGTGGCCCGATTGTACGAGAGCCTGACCGTGAGCGAACACCAGCTAGAGCAGGAGCGTAAACTCCTGGACCGCCTGTACGCCGTCAAGGAGCAGCTCGTACCGCTGGAGGAGAAGAAGCAGGAGCTGATGACGCTGTCCCGGCGTCGCACGACGTTCCTGTCATGGCTGGGCCTGGGTCTGATGAGCGTCCAGTTCGGCGTCTTGGCTCGGCTCACCTGGTGGGAGTACTCGTGGGACATCATGGAGCCCGTCAGCTACTTCGTGGGCTACGCCACTACGATGGCCATGTACGCGTACTTCGTGGTCACTCGACAGGACTATGTGCTTCCTGATGTGCGCAACCGCCTATTTCTGATTGCCTTCTACAAATTTGCTCGGCGTCGGGGCATGGATGTGTCGCGCTACAACGACCTATGCAATGAGCTCACAGAGATCGAAGAAGACTTGCGCCGCCTCAGAGACCCGCTGCAGAAGCACCTACCTATGCGCGAGCTCTGCTCGCCCGTCAAGGACCGCAGCTAGCTGTTCACGCGCTCCTTCTAGTTAATCCCACCCACCGCCCCCCCTCTTTTATCAGGCTCTCTTTAAGGATTTGGGTTTCCGTGCTTCAACCCATAATTTTTGTCCTATTTTCTTAGCAGCGCACGAAATTGCCCGTTGAAGATTTAGGCGCACTCGATGTTATGTACCCGCCGCTGCCTTCAGTGTACGGCAGGGGCTTTAAAAGTATGGCCAATCGTTGGAGGAAACTATTCAGGTTCTGCGCTTGAGCTGCTATAAACTCGACCGAACACCCTGCGGTCGCCTGCGCTGAGTATGTGAATCAGCAAAACTGAGCTGAAAATAGGTATTCTTCCAAATTTAAACTCCCAAGTAGATAACTGATTTTACACAAAATAAAAAAATGTTACAAAGAAGGTTTTCCTTTTGGTGCATTTCTAACGCAGTTTCTGGACAAGTGCTGCAGAAATTAATCTTGATCTAAAGAGTAAGGATGAACGTCGTGTGGAAATTGCCGGCTACGCGAACATCTTCGTTTTCTCCTTACAAAAGAATGGTCGGTCGGCACAGCCTAATAGGAATTGACAAATCGCCCGTGAGCTTTTGGTGACTGGTAATGGAAACAACGCAAAGACAACAGGCTACGAAAACATGGGAGACAGGACACGCGCTGTCTAGCAACTGAAATTTTAATCTACACGATAAAGATATATACACACATGAAAAAACAATTCACCGAGTCCGCATTTGCTTCATGGCTGCTACAATTGTCACAGGTCGATCGATCCATGTGGGTATGTTGTTAACCCTGTAATGGTGTTTATCCCAGATAACATGAAGATTGAGCCCTATGAGGTACCAAACAACGTCAAATTGAATTTACGTGAACATGCAGGTACCATTGGGCAACGCCAGACCTGAAATGTTCACCTTGGGACTAACGCTGAGCTGTCACTTACCCAAAAGGAATCACAGACCGCTGTACCCCGCCTTACTCAGCCACTTGCATGGTGAGGCTGGCACGCACCCGGTTTGGCTGCTTTAGGAATTTTGGGGCGAAGTCCCATGGTGGCTCGGGCTGTCGGCGTCTCATGTTGTAGTCCTCTCATGTAGTCGTAGTATCATGCAGTCACGGTACTAAAACACCGGGACACTCCCTTTCCAATGCCTCACGCTAGAACGTAACGCGATCTAAAATAACACACCGGGACACTCGTTCTGGAACGCCTTGCGCTAAAACGCTTCGTGCTGCAGACACGAGACTTACAGTCAAGCTGTATATTTCTACCCACCAACGGTTTCATCTCCGTGGGACAAAACGCAAAGGCGCCAAGGGTACACTTAAACACTGCAGGCTTCGCCCCTCCCCAGGTTTCACGTTAGTGGAGATCGTTCGGGACCTCTTTTTATTCGGAAGTGCCTGGGTACACGCAGAGAATGGGAATTTGATAGACCTGTTCTGGCCAAGGTGATTTAAGTAAACCTAATTCCTGGAAAACTAAGCCAACTAATGCGTAAATGGTGTTTGAAACAATTTTCTTTTTATAGCGGTTAGTAGTACACCCTTCTGGGGCACTCCCACAGATGGTGTCGCTATCGGTACCCTTTGAATAGCTTTAGTGTAGTATATCGTCACCCGATTAACTCGATACGGCTGTCCAGGTTCATACCTGACATGATGCCTGTCGTTTTCGTCTTCGCCGGAAAAACATCCGCCACTGTGAAATGATCCCGCCATTCTGATGGTAGTAACAGTGAACAGGAGCAGCTGAACGTGCATTGCTGCATCTGCTGCATAAATCACGCGTGAGAACCACCGGCGGCCCTTCTCAGCAAACAGTCAGATTTGAATGCGCGACCGTTGGAGGCCGCATTTGTAAGCAACAAAAAAGCGCGTTTTATGGGCCAGAAATGGGCAGGCAAAGCAATGTATTAGGCGTCCAACGTCGTATATACAGCAATATAAAGATAACTATACCTATAAAAAGAAGTGCCCGACTGACTGACTGACTGACTCATCAACGCCCATCCAAAACTGTTAGACCTAGAGACTTGAAATTTCACGAGTTTATTTGCGTCATTGAGTAGGTGCTCACTAAGGCGGGTTTTTCAGAAATTGCCCTCCTAACCGAAGAAAAGGGCGAAATTGTGGTTTCGCGAATTCGTGATTTTCTCGGTCACCCATTCACATATCGAAGCGCTTTTTGCTGATATAAGTAGCCCTTAAGAATACCTAAAAAGTAGTTTATGGATTTCGCCCTAACCTACACCAGTGAGGTGATTCCGCATTGTGGAACTAAAACGGTGTTCCTAAAGATTCTCAAATAAATCTTTCTCCGATTCAGTAATCCAACTGATTTTTGATAGAACATGTTACTCATACAAATGCACAGAACCGTTTTTAAGGATTTCGCTCTGCGACGCCGCTAAAAGGGTGAAATTGTTTTTTACAAATGACACGGCTGATGAGTCAAAAAGGCCTGACAGGTTAATGTACACGTCTAGCCAAACTGCTCTTTCAAACGGCTACAGATTGCAAGGGCACATTCTGATTACGGTGTTGGAGGTCAATATTTCTTCAAATTTTAAAAAGTCCACCATTGAGAGAGTGAAAAGCGTTAAAGTAGTTTTTCAGATATTAATTTTTTTACCGCCCGCCATCTGAGATATCGAACTGATTTTCCTTGGGATAGGCAACTTACTCACGTATCTCAACACTGTTATACAACATTTTTCAATGACAGCCTCCCAATAGAGGAAAGCGGCATTTCGGGAAAACACTGTTTTTACACTTTCGTAAATAACCACCCAGCCAGTTGATATCGCCCATTTGTTTTTTCTTGAAAAAGCTGCCCATTTAATTGCCCAAAACACAATTTCAAGATTTTGTCCTAACATGCGGATAAGAAGGCCAGCGAAATTTTTGAATCTGCATCCTTTCGGACGTAAAATTCAGTTGAGTTTTCCCGCGTTCGCTTAGCGGTCGCCATCTGTTGACACCTTCGGCAAGTACGCGTCTCCCGTAGGAGCAGGTGTCATATATCATAAATGTAAAAGAGAAGATGTACCAGAAAAAGCGCAAAGGTTAGCCCTCGGCATCTGCTGGGACTTCCTGCAATCTCGCGCCTCCCGTAGGGAGCCCATGTTACTTATGATAAAACTGTACCGGTGAGCATAGTTCATACCTTCTGAGATAGCACTTCCTACAAGGAAGAATACCCCTCACCCAGCCGGCCTCCATCATGTGTTTCCAGCGCAATCTCCTGCCGAATTCACGTTGTGTTTGTCACCTGGCACTCTTCCTCATATCAAATTAAGAGTGCAAGCAAACCAAGATCCTTCTTCCATCCACTTCTTCAAACTTCGAGCTGTGGGAGAACCTGGTGACTAACAGCGACCTGGATGTCCAGACAATACTCCCTCCAGAGCGAAGGCTGCCCACTCATCACATGGCTTTCTGAAATTGAAAACCACTCCCACTTCGCCGGCTCAATAAAACCTTTTTAGCTCACTGACTCATTCGCTCAAACGCGCCATCTTGGTGCAATTTGTTTAGCGAGAGTTGGAGTAAAACACGAGTACCAGTGGTTTCACATTGCCACGACGCGCCTGCAGTAGGAGCCTATTTACTGACAGCAGACAGGCACTCCCGAGTGTGTACCGCTTTCAACTGAAGTAGCCTAATATGGCGACTAACAAATGCTGTCCCTAATATAATGGCCCACCCGGGCACCGCCGGGTACTACAGCTAGTATATATATATATATATATATACAGTCTGGAAAGATAAAAACACACACGGAGCGCGAAAAAGTAAGGTAATAAAGCAAGGAAGTCCTCCTCCTGCAACGTCAGTAAACCTATTTCTATTTTCTACGTCTTTCTCGTGTGTCTCTGTCTCTACTAACCTTATATGTATGTATATATATATATATATATATATATATATATATATATATATATATATATATATATATATATATATATATATATATATATATATATATATATATATATATATATATATATATATATATATAGTTAGGAAATGAGGGGCTCGTTAGGAAATACAGAAAGAAATGCGCGCAGTCTACAACGCCAAAAAAAGGATAGGGGAATGATTGGACTACTTTTTTACCGTTAGTCAAATTAAATTTTTTATAATAATTGAAGCGAGAAAGAAAGAGAGAAAGCAAGAAAGAAAGAAAGAAAATCACGCGCCCAGAGTGGGGACCGAACCCACGTCTTTCGATTAGATCTCGAATGCCTTACCAATTCGGCTATCTGGGCTTTTTTTTTTTTTTGTTTATTACCTTTTGCGCACACGTAATACAAGTCACGGATAAATTAAAAACCGCCTGCCAAACTTTGGCTGACGGAAGGACCTAAAATAAACATCAAAAGTACACAACTCCTCCAAAACAGGAAGCCATTCAAGTTCGGGGTCCTGTAACTTGTACACTTCATACAAAAGCCTGACATTTTGAGAAAAATACTTGCTTACAGTGAGTGCATTCGGGTCCGCATGTCTCACAGCCATTCCGGACCTCCAAATGGCATGTAACCCTAGCGCCATGATCAAATCATACGGGACTTCATCTTCGCGCTCAACCGGAAGGAACCGAATGCCATGCGCTGAAATGGGCAGGTCTTTCTTTAACGTTCTCTGTAAGACGTCCCAAAAAAATACGGCGTCCCAGCACTCCACGAAAACATGTTCCACTGTTTCGGCTTTCGCACACAGCATACAGATGTTTGACCAACCAATAAACAGCCCCTTCTCCTCCATCCATATTTTAACTGGCAGCGTTCCTGTATGTAACTTGAAAAAGAAAGTTTTCACGCATGCTGGGACTGCCATTTTTTTCACGCGGGATAACACATCCTGCCCAGGACCAGAACTAAACATTTCACGATAACGTGGTACGGGGAACAGCATCTCCCTCAAATTATTTGTAAGGGTTTTTCTCGAAACAGTGGCTAAATATTCTACTGAAAATCTCACAGTAAGAAAACGAAAAGACTCAACCACTTCCTTCATATAGCCTTTCACGGCACCACATCTATCACTTACAGAAGAAACAATATACATAGGCAAGGCATCTACTAATGTAATCTGCATTAAAGTGCGAAGAAATGGATCACGTGTATCACGCAGAAACATAAACCGGTTTACAAGCTCGCGAACAAATACATGACAGAGGCCAACACCCCCATGCCTTACTCGGCGAAAAAGGTTACTCCAACTGGAACGCTCCCACACCGATGACCAGATAAAGACTGCGAATACTCTGTGCATTCGCTGCACGTGGACTCGTGAACAATGAAGCACCTGCAGCACATACCACAGCTTTGCCAAAAGAAAAAGGTTGCATACCGTGGCTCGTGCGAAAACAGACAACGCGCGACCGCCCCACTTCGTTGTTTTTTCGCGCAGCTTCGCCGTCTCGGATTCCCAGTACTCACCGCTATCCTGATAGCGATCCAGCGGAACTCCGAGATAACGCGCTGGTGTACGCGACCAAGACACGTTTTCAAATACAGATGGTGTTGACCCCCACTCCCCGTGAAAAAAACCCGCACACTTGGCCCAATTAACACAGCTGTTAGTAAGACTACAAAACTCCCTTGTTATCGATATGGCTGCGCTCACACTCTCCTCGTCTTCACAAAAAACCGCCACATCATCCGCGTATGTTAGTAACTTCACCTCGCATGTGTGTAACTGAAAACCACGTACTCCACTGTCATTAATTATTCTTAAACAAAAGGGTTCCACATAAATCGCAAACAGAAGAGGAGATGCTGGACATCCTTGTCGCACAGAAGACAGTACAGGAATACTTCCCGTGACATTCTTGTTGATTATAGGTTGCGTGCAGCAGTGAGAGTACGCCATACGCACTCCCTGTATGATCACATCACCAACATTTATATGCTCCAAAATACAAAAAAGAATCTCATGGCACACTCGGTCGAACGCTTTTTCGAAATCAATCTGAATCATAACGACCCTTTTAAAAAACATATCGCAACACTCCAGCACACTGCGCGCAACATGAACATTTGTTACTATACTCCTCCCCTTTATACCACAGGTCTGATGCGGCCCTACTACACTTGTTATAACACTCTGCACTCGTTGCGCTAAGATCTTCATAAGGATTTTATAATCTACATTGGCCAATGTCATCGGCCGGTACCCAGAAACCGACTGAAGTTTAACACGGTCTTCCGATTTGGGTATGAGGACTGTGTGTGTGCGACCAAACGACGGCGGAAGTACCTTGGAGTCGTACGCCTCGTGAAAGACCATAAATAAAAACGGAGTTACTATATCCGAGAACCTTTTATAAAAATCCGCACCAAGCCCGTCAGGTCCTGGCGACTTACCTACTTTTAACTCCGATATTGCCGTCTGAATTTCGCCAAGCGATATCGGTCGTTCTAACTCCTCCCTCACATCGTCTCCCAACCTTGGCATGGCTGGAAGAAAGTCTCGCTTGAACTCATCAGTTTTTGGAACTGTGGGGCTAAACAAATCTGTGTAATGTTCTTGAAACGCACTTTTTATGTTCTCTTTGTCACTGGTAAGCGCGCCTCGCCAGTATATTTCCTCGATACCATTCCCTCTCGCGTACCGTGCTTCGTGTTTTATCGCTCGCTTTGTTGGCGCTTCGCCGGCCAAAAACACCTCGGCCCTCGCCCTCACGGTCGCTCCCCGATATCTTTCTATATCGATGGCTTCCAGCTTATTTTTAATAGTTCTAATATCTTCTTTGTATGCCCCAGGCATTTCGCTTTCGAGTTTTAACATGTGTTGCAGATTATTTCTGAGTTGGTTTTCCACTTCCCTCTCTTGCCGTTTAAGCACTGTCCCCCTCTCCATCGCTACCATTTTGCATTCCTGTTTGAATACCTCTCACCTTTCCCGCCAGCTGCTGATTTCGTCGTTTGTTTGTTTTTCTGCAGTTTCCTGTACTCTATCCGTGAATGTGGTGTCTTGTAATAATTTTACATTAAATTTCCAAAGTTCCCAGCTGAACTTCTTACAATCCTCCCTCCTTTCCCCCAACAAAAATGAAACCAGGCAGTGGTCACTAAAAGAGACACTATCGACCACGTAGTTTTGCACGCCGCAGCGAGCTCGAAAGATACGTATGCACGATCCAGCCGCGCATGGCTCGTGCCCTGAAAGTGCGTGAATTTTAAAGCACTTCTGTTAACCGCACAGTGTGCTACATCGGCTAGTTCGCAGTCCTCAAGAACTTCTGTCAAGACCCTTGCACTCTGATCAATTGTTCGCGGCGACACATTTCTGTCTCTTTGTTCTAACACACAATTGAAGTCACCCAATAAAATTACTCTTTCTTGCTTCTTTAAATAATCAGACAACCCTTCGAAAAAAACCGTCCTGTCCCTTGCAACATTTGGTGCATAGATACACACTGCACGAAAATCTACTCCACAGTAGTTGAAATCACAACACACAAGCCTGCCTGTTTCGCTCGAAATAACTGATCGTACACGAATACCAACTGAATTTCTAACCAAAATACAACACCCCCCAGAAGTTCCCACAGAATGACTCACGCAAACGCTGTAACGCCCACTAAAGGGCGTTATCATGCTCTCGGTGCTGCCTTCGCTTTCAATTTTTGTTTCTTGAATGGCCATTATATCTATTTCTTTGTCGTCCATAATCCTTCGCAGCTGATATTGCTTGCGCCTGGCCCCAAGCCCTCTTACGTTTAATGTAGAAATGTGAAGTGGCCTATTTAAAGTAGCCATTACATCGAATTAAAGCACACCAAGAGCATAAAAAACAAAGACCAGCTCAACGAACCCTAGCCTCCAGTGTAGCGACGGCGGATATCCCAAGTATGTTGCCGTGCTCTTGTCCATAGTAGCTGCTCAACACTCCCCGGAGACGGCTGCTCGTTGCACTGCACGGAGAACATCACTGGGCCTTATTGACATTGCAGGGACGCAAAAGGGGCTTCACGTTAAGTGTCCGGTGGCTTCCTGGGCCGCTCCGCGTTGATGTTCGGCTTCACTTTAACCGATGCCCGTCGAGCATGCGTCGGAGCTTTTGCCGGCGGCTCGTCACCGCTCGGCTCGGCTGTGCTGGCCTGTTTTTCTTCGACAGCATCCCTTGCACGCTTTGCAGAACCAGAAAGAACACCTCCCATCTCAACCTCCTCTTCTTCCTTGCTTTTATCTCCCTCCGACGCCAAGAGTGGTGCTTCGGCCAAGCCTGAACTGTCCGTGGGGATTTGGTTGCCCTGTACGTCCGGGGATTCGGTGGGAGTGCCACCTTCGGCGGGTGGTTCGGCGCTCGGTGCCACGGCGGCTGCAGGTTCAGGGGGCGTTGCCTCCTTCACCACGTCCTCGTCCTTGCCCTTCGAAGCGCTCTCCGCGTCTTCGGCGTCCATCACGTACTCGGCCTTGTGGTCGTCATCCCCTGGTCCGGCAACGTTCGCGTAAGTGCGGACGCACTCGCTCTCGCTGTGGCCGAAGCGGCGGCAACGCCCGCACCGTGGGACGCGGCACTCCCGCCGAATGTGGCCACTCCGGTGGCAGCGCAAACAAAGCGGTACCCGTCCGGGCACCACGACAAGGGCCTGCTCACCGGCGATGCGTAGCTGATGCGGGATGTTGTCTACGGTGACGTCTGACTTCAGTCGTAGGGTGACCAGGCGTGTCGTCGAGAGCTGCGAAGTGCAGCCCGGCACACGCCAGCGGTCACGGGTCACTTCGGTGACCTTCCCGTAAAGCGACAGGGCGCCTCGCACTTCGTCGTCTGGGACGTTGTGGAGCACCCAGTGCAGCTTTAGGCGTACGTCCTGGCTCCGCGGATCGATGATAAGGCACCTCCGCCCCTTCACTTGAAGTTTGGAGGCGGCAACCAGCTTCGCAGCTCCCTCGGCATCCTTGAACGTCACGGCCCACAGGTGGTTCATCTGATATGCGCCCAAGGCCACAACCTCGGGCAGCAAATTCAGACGCACCAGCGGGTCGCGGAAATCTTCCACCTTGTATGGCCTGGCTTTCACGTCCGCGTGCAGAAAAATGGTGTTCAGAACAGATGGTCCGGAAGGCAAATGAGGCAGAATAACTTGATATTCCTGGTTTGCAGAGTTGTCAAAAACAGAAGACCTGGTACCGCGGGCCGATGTGCCCGCCAAAGCCGCCCCTTGAACGGAGCTCGCCATCCTGCGTCCGCACTGCGCAGCGGCCGGAAGCAGAATCTGCTATCTGGGCGAGTGTGTTGGGCTTCACTTTCTGGGGTATTTATATTTAGTACAACTGTATCTGACGCTTGGGGGTGGTAGCCAGCCCCACTCAGACTACACGGGGAGAAGGGGACCTTCTTTTCAACCCCCGGGGCGTGACGCGAACCTCTACAGCCTGTCATAAGCGGGTAACTGGCGGGAAACCCTCTTATGCTACCTTGTCATCAAGGCTGCCAGAACCGAGGCCCTCGCTAAGCTTTCGCAGGATAATATGGTTAGGAAATGAGGGGCTCGTTAGGAAATACAGAAAGAAATGCGGGCAGTCTACAACGCCAAAGAAAGCATAGGGGAATGGTTGGACTATTTTTTTACCGTTACTAAAATTTTATTTTTTTATAAAAATTGAAGCCAGAAAAAAAGAAAGAAAGAAAGAAAGAAAAACACGCGCCCAGAGCGGGGACCGAACCCATGCCCCGGGAGTTGAAAAGGAGGTCCCCTTCTCCCCGTGTAGTCTGAGTGGGGCTGGCTACCACCCTCAAGCGTCAGATACAGTTGTAGTAAATATAAATACCCCAGAACGTGAAGCAGAACACAGTCGCACAGATAGCCGAATTGGTAAGGCATTCGAGATCTAATCGAAAGGCGTGGGTTCGGTCCCCACTCTGGGCGCGTGTTTTTCTTTCTTTTAAGTGCAATGCACTTCTTAAGCGACCCTGAACCTGCGTCCACCGGCGATGTCCGCATCACATACCCACGTGGGGGATTGGCCAGGAATCTCCTCGTCTTCCTTGGCAACGGGGGAGATGGGCGCGCCCTGCCTGGCCGCTGACATGGCACATACCCACGTGGGGGATTGGCCAGGAATCGGGCGTGAGAAGGGCTAATGCACCCGCTTAAAGGAGTACTGACCCGAAATTTCAAAACTGAGATCCGCTCTAGCAATCAAGTACAACGACAACACAAATAGGTGTCTGTGAATAAATGCATCTTTCTTTCTTTGTAGTTGTGTGTGTGTGTGTGATCTCTCTTTCGCGAACATTACCGAACCACGCAAATTCAACTCGTGCATTCGCACTTTCACATTCTTCCCCTCGGGGAAATGCGGGGAATTTTCTTTCTTGCTTTCTTTCTGTCTTTCTCGCTTCAATTATTATAAAAAAAATAATTTCACTAACGGTAAAAAAATAGTCCAACCATTCCCCTATGCTTTCTTCGGCGTTGTAGACTGCCCGCATTTTTTTCTGTATATATATATATATAAATACATATATATATGTATATATGTATATATATATATATATATATATATATATATATATATATATATATATATATATATATATATATATATATATATATATATATATATATGTATATATATATATATGTATATATATATATATATATATATATATATATATATATATATATATATAAATACATATATATATGTATATATATATATATATATATATATATATATATATATATATATATATATATATATATATATATATATATATATATATCACTGCATGCGAGGGAGAGTCTCTCCTCCTCTCCCTCATAAGGAGGGGAATACGCCAACGCCAGAGAACGTAAAAAATCGGGTAACAACAGGGCACTTGCTGAGTGGAGAGGATTTAAATTAAAAAAAAAGGAAGAAAAAGAGGAAAGGCGGTGGTTTTAGTGAGAAAGCGGCTCTGGTGGGGGAAGGGAGCGGGACCAAAGGTTTCTGTCGGCCCGCTGCGGCTGGGATGAAAGAGAACTGACAAACAAAATACAGACAACGCATGAGCACAGATGGGAAGAGCGGGGCGGTGGTGTAGTAACTAAGGACGCGCTCTTGGCCCGGCATTTGTTTCGTGGGTTCACCCAGAACAGACCGTTAAACGGAGAATCATTGCTTTTACCAAGAAACCGGTGATAAGTCTACTTTGTTTGCCCTTTGAAGGGCCGCGACATGGCGACAGAGAAAGGCACTAGCGGCAGCCAGCGGCGAGCCGCATAGCGGTCGGACCGCGCGGAAGACAGGGATCAAGTTACACAGGGGCGCGGCGAGTTCGGAGAAGGCGACGAGTACCCCGTCCGTCCTTGGCCGCAGCGTAGAGTAATGTAAAGGCACACATACGACGCGACAAGCGTGAAGTTCAATGGAGGGCCGACATAGAAAACCACTGAATTACGACACCGCTATGTCTCAACAGAACACGACAATCTCAAGGTACGGCCAGATTGGCACTGCCGTTCAACGTCACCTCCCTCTCTCTTCTTACTCTTCTTAGTTGTCCCAATGTGGACAGCATTTATCGCGCAGCACGTGCAGTGCGGGGCTTAGGCGGCTTTTTTGGGCGGCGCTCCCTCTCGGTATGCGCCCGTTGTCTGCTGAGCTAATGGCGGGTAGTCCTGAATGAATTAAAAAAAAAAACTTTTATGCTAGGAGAAAGGGGGTGGAACAATGTGCATCCACTTCCTGTTGTCAATCAACGTCCGTGGTCCTCCGGAGGCACGACATGCTGCCAGCGCTCTCGTTGATACCATGAGTCAGCGTTTTGAACTTATAAATAAGGTACAATTCCTTCTGTTCGCGCTCCCGTTTAGTGTGAAAACCGGTCTCTAGCAGAGTGACTTTAATTTGGTCGAATGAATGTCCTGGGAGGCTGACATGTCTTGAAATGGGCAAGTTCGGTTGTGTTTTAGCGTGAGAACGGTGGTTGTTAAAGCGTTTACGGAAGGCGGTTTCTGTTTGTCCGATGTACTGCATGCCACAGATGTCACAGTGAAGCATGTAGACGACATTTTGGCTGTCACAGTTTAGATGCGCATTTATTTTGAATACGTAATCTGAGGAGCTGGCTTTAGCAGTAGTGGTGGTAGTCATGTGTGAACAAACCTTACAACGTGTTTTCTTGCATGGCTGGCATCCCCGTTGAGTGCCCTCAATGGCAGTCGTCTTGGCTCTGACTAACATATCTTTCAGGTTTTTTCCGCGGCGATAAACAACTCGGGGGGGGGGGGGCTTTTGGAAAATTGAAGATAGCCGGCTACGTTGTTGCAGTATATTAAAATGTCTCGAAAGAATGTTATTAAGTTTGGGCAACGCAGATGAGTGGGTGAGGACAAGATTTGTCTGGCTTCCTTCATTCCTGGGATTCCCTCCATGTAGAATTTCCTTGCGGTTTAGGTTACGAGCTCTGTTGATGGAGTCATCGACCACTGCTGCTGGGTACTTTTGACGAATGAGGGCATTTTTTAGTTGTTGGGAGTTGTGGTCAAAGTCGGCGTTGTCAGAGCAAATTCTGCGGTATCTGTGGGCCTGGGAATAGGGAATGCTCATCTTGCAATGCCGTGGATGGTCACTTTCAAAGTGCAGATACTGCTGGCGATCTGTGGGTTTTCTATATAGGGCTGTGATCGTGGTCGTGCCCTCTACCTGAATGGTGACGTCGAGAAAGTTCACCGATGTCCTTGAGATATTATGCGTAAAAGATATAGAAGGGTGGACCAAGTTGAAATCCGAAATGAACTTATGCAAGCTTGCCTCGTCATGCGGCCAGACAAAAAAGATGTCATCCAGGAATCGCTTGTATATGAGCGGGCGAACGGGTTGAGCTTCCAAGAAGGGTCCCTCGAGTGCCGCCATGAACAAGTTCGCGTAATTAGGTGCCATTTTTGTGCCCATAGTTGTGCCGCTAATTTGAAGGTAATGTTTGTTTTAGAATTGGAAATAATTGTAACGAAGCACCAGGTCAAGTAGGGTAGTAAGGGCTCCCCATTCCAGATCACTCCTTTAGGGAGCAGGGAGTTCGATGCTCAGGAAGCCAAACCAGAACTGAGAATTCTTCCATTCCGGATAATCCAGCTGCTGTACCCTTGGTTGAGGAGAAAAGCGTATGTCCTGTGAGTCAAACCCCATCTGAAAGTTCGGCGCATCCAGAATCTAACGTTGTCAACCTAACGGACGTACCGCTCATAGAATCTGAACTTAAACTGCTGTCAAAAGGTCTCACATTCTGTCCCTCTACGGGTAAATTTAATGAATTTCAGCTGTACCAGGACTTAGACAATTTTGTGAGGAACTTACGCCTTCGTGAATACTTCTACGACCGGGAAACGAACCCAGACAAAAAAATTCCGGGAGCATCAGACAAATGTTGGACACCGAGCGATGGTCGGGACAAACATCTCGATATGTACATTTCGGCCGTTCAAAAAGACGTGTTGAATGCATTAAAGAAAACAAACCCTGTCCGCAACAACCTATCAACTGATGAGCGCAAGGCCCTTCTCTCTCTCCGCCAACGGGGTGACATTGTTATAAAGCCGGCGCACAAGGGCGGAGCAATAGTCGTAATTAACAAAACCGACTGCATTAGGGAAGGACTCCGACAACTGAGTGATGAGAATTTTTATGAGGAACTTCCTGCGGACCCAACACAGCAGTTCGTATCGAAAATCACCCTTGAACTCGCAAGGCTTTTTGAAAATGGCGATATAACTAAAGACATGTTTAAAGCAATGACGCCCACCCAATCAGCACCGGGACGCTTTTACCTACTCCCTCAAATTCACAAACCTGGCAATGCCGGCCGCCCTATTGTATCTTGCAATGGCACTCCAACAGAATCAATTTCCAGCTTTCTTAATTTAATTTTGAAAGACGCAGTTCCCAAAATTCCGGCCTATATCAAGGACACAAACCATTTTTTGAGAGCGATGTCTGGACTGGTAATCCCCCCTGGCAGCTTCCTGGTTACAATGGATGTCTCATCGCTTTACACCAATATCCCCCATTCAGACGGCATCAGGTATACCGTGGAGGCATGTCAAAACGCTGATATGGCACTAGAGATTAATGAGCACGCCCTTACTACCCTACTTGACCTGGTGCTTCGTTACAATTATTTGCAATTCGAAAACAAACATTACCTTCAAATTAGCGGCACAGCTATGGGCACAAAAATGGCACCTAATTACGCGAACTTGTTCATGGCGGCACTCGAGGGACCCTTCTTGGAAGCTCAACCCGTTCGCCCGCTCATATACAAGCGATTCCTGGATGACATCTTTTTTGTCTGGCCGCATGACGAGGCAAGCTTGCATAAGTTCATTTCGGATTTCAACTTGGTCCACCCTTCTACATCTTTTACGCATAATATCTCAAGGACATCGGTGAACTTTCTCGACGTCACCATTCAGGTAGAGGGCACGACCACGATCACAGCCCTATATAGAAAACCCACAGATCGCCAGCAGTATCTGCACTTTGAAAGTGACCATCCACGGCATTGCAAGATGAGCATTCCCTATTCCCAGGCCCACAGATACCGCAGAATTTGCTCTGACAACGCCGACTTTGACCACAACTCCCAACAACTAAAAAATGCCCTCATTCGTCAAAAGTACCCAGCAGCAGTGGTCGATGACTCCATCAACAGAGCTCGTAACCTAAACCGCGAGGTAATTCTACATGGAGGGAATCCCAGGAATGAAGGAAGCCAGACAAATCTTGTCCTCACCCACTCATCTGCGTTGCCCAAACTTAATAACATTCTTTCGAGACATTTTAATATACTGCAACAAAGTAGCCGGCTATCTTCAATTTTCCAAAAGCCCCCCCCCCGAGTTGTTTATCGCCGCGGAAAAAACCTGAAAGATATGTTAGTCAGAGCCAAGACGACTGCCATTGAGGGCACTCAACGGGGATGCCAGCCATGCAAGAAAACACGTTGTAAGGTTTGTTCACACATGACTACCACCACTACTGTTAAAGCCAGCTCCTCAGGTTACGTATTCAAAATAAATGCGCATCTAAACTGTGACAGCCAAAATGTCGTCTACATGCTTCACTGTGACATCTGTGGCATGCAGTACATCGGACAAACAGAAACCGCCTTTCGTAAACGCTTTAACAACCACCGTTCTCACGATAAAACACAACCGAACTTGCCCATTTCAAGACATGTCAGCCTCCCAGGACATTCATTCGACCAAATTAAAGTCACTCTGCTAGAGACCGGTTTTCACACTAAACGGGAGCGCGAACAGAAGGAATTGTACCTTATTTATAAGTTCAAAACGCTGACTCATGGTATCAACGAGAGCGCTGGCAGCATGTCGTGCCTCCGGAGGACCACGGACGTTGATTGACAACAGGAAGTGGATGCACATTGTTCCACCCCCTTTCTCCTAGCATAAAAGTTTTTTTTTTTAATTCATTCAGGACTACCCGCCATTAGCTCAGCAGACAACGGGCGCATACCGAGAGGGAGCGCCGCCCAAAAAAGCCGCCTAAGCCCCGCACTGCACGTGCTGCGCGATAAATGCTGTCCACATTGGGACAACTAAGAAGAGTAAGAAGAGAGAGGGAGGTGACGTTGAACGGCAGTGCCAATCTGGCCGTACCTTGAGATTGTCGTGTTCTGTTGAGACATAGCGGTGTCGTAATTCAGTGGTTTTCTATGTCGGCCCTCCATTGAACTTCACGCTTGTCGCGTCGTATGTGTGCCTTTACATTACTCTACGCTGCGGCCAAGGACGGACGGGGTACTCGTCGCCTTCTCCGAACTCGCCGCGCCCCTGTGTAACTTGATCCCTGTCTTCCGCGCGGTCCGACCGCTATGCGGCTCGCCGCTGGCTGCCGCTAGTGCCTTTCTCTGTCGCCATGTCGCGGCCCTTCAAAGGGCAAACAAAGTAGACTTATCACCGGTTTCTTGGTAAAAGCAATGATTCTCCGTTTAACGGTCTGTTCTGGGTGAACCCACGAAACAAATGCCGGGCCAAGAGCGCGTCCTTAGTTACTACACCACCGCCCCGCTCTTCCCATCTGTGCTCATGCGTTGTCTGTATTTTGTTTGTCAGTTCTCTTTCATCCCAGCCGCAGCGGGCCGACAGAAACCTTTGGTCCCGCTCCCTTCCCCCACCAGAGCCGCTTTCTCACTAAAACCACCGCCTTTCCTCTTTTTCTTCCTTTTTTTTTAATTTAAATCCTCTCCACTCAGCAAGTGCCCTGTTGTTACCCGATTTTTTACGTTCTCTGGCGTTGGCGTATTCCCCTCCTTATGAGGGAGAGGAGGAGAGACTCTCCCTCGCATGCAGTGTGCATAAGGATTCGGTGTTCATTGTGGGATTGTCCCTGAGGAAGGAAGTTCCACTTCCGAAACTGTCGGACTAATTTATAAAAAACAAGTTAACCGCAAAGTTGTTCTTATCTTGTTCTTATCTTGTTCTTGTTCTTATATATATATCTTGAGAGACAGAGCTCCGAGATGCTGAAGGACCACTTTTAATTAGGCTCCCGAGCACAGGCCACCGAAAGACAGAAGTGTCCGGGGATGATGACGGTTATACACAGATGACAGTGGCGATGGGTTTGGATGGGTAGAAGGAACAGAGGGATTGACCCGCCGCGTTCCACACTGGATATAACAATGGTCATGTCGCTTCCACGCATAAATATCACAACAGTACACCCCCAATGCCCACACATTCCCCCCCCCCACCCCCCCCCCCCCCCGCTGCTGAAGGCGGCCGCCTGGCCGTACGGGGTTACAGCTGGCGACGGGTTAACGGTTTTAACCGTGAAACGTACACTATTTCAATTCCACGGCGCCGACGGTCCGGTGAAGTGTCCACTGGAGACACGCGATAATTAACTGGTGAGGTCTGTTCGATTATAACGTAGGGGCCGAGGTAGCGGTGAAGAAACTTTTCGCAGAGTCCTGGAGTACGAACAGGGGTCCAAAGAAGAACTTCGTCTCCTTTGGAGAATTGAACAGAGCGGTGTGATGAGTCGTACCGGGCCTTCCGTTCTTGCTGGCTGGATTCGGTGCGGTCTCTGGCCACACGTCGACAGTGAGCGATCCGTTGGGTGAACAGATCGTGAAAAGGCGAAATGGCGGGGATCAGAGCCGAGAAAAAGGCGGTGTCCAGAGCAAAAGAGCGGGGACGGCCGTAAACAAGAAAGAAGGGCGAGTAACCGGTGGTGCGCTGGACAGCTGAATTATATGCGAACGTCACGAAAGGTAGGATGATGTCCCAGTTGCGGCGGTCCGGGCTGACGTACATCGAGATCATGTCGGACAGAGTGCGGTGGAAACGGTCGGTGAGCCCGTTCGTCTGGGGATGGTAACTATCGTTTTATGGACGGTGTCGGCAGCCCGAAGCACTTCCGCAAGGACGTGGGAAAGAAATGTCTTGCCACGGTCACTCAGCAGGACCCGAGGTGCGCCATGTCGCAAGATGATACTGCGTAATACAAAGTCAGCGACTTCTTGAGCACTACCACATTTAAGGGGAGCTCTCTCAGCGTAGCGGGTCAAATGATCCACAGCCGTCACAATCCAGCGGAAACCATCAGTTGTTGGAGGTAGGGGCCCGTACAAGTCTATGCCTACGGCTTCAAACGGAGCGTAGGGGCATGGAACTGGTTGAAGCAAACCGGCAGGGGGTGACGTCGATCGCTTGCGGTGCTGGCACGAATCACAAGAGGCCACGTATTGTGCGACACTGGTAGAGAGGCCGGGCCAGAAAAATCGACTGCGAACGCGATCATACGTCTTCTGAAACCCGAGATGTCCAGAAGTGGCATCAGCGTGAAGCGCCTCGAGTATGCGTCGGCGGAGTTGACGGGGAACAACAGGAACCCATTCATAGCCGGCAGGGGGTGGTTTGCGCGGCAGAGAACTCCATTAATGATCCGAAATAGATGAAGTTGACGTCGCAAGCGGCTATTGGGTGGCTGGATGGATCCATCAAGGCGGTCGATTAAAATGCGACAATAAGAGTCTGCGAGCTGTAGCGTTTGCAGTTCGGTAGAGTCGGGTACGGAAGCGTGGTTGAGGGGGGCCATGGGTACACACGGCTGACTGGAGTCGGAGGAGGCTTGCGACACGGCCGGCTGCGACGAGAAGGATAGGGGGCACCTAGACAGTGCGTCGGCATCCAGATGCTTTTTGCCGGATTTGTACGTGATGATGAAGTCGTACTGTTGCAGACGCAGCACCCAACAGCCTAGGCGCCCAGACAAATTCTTCATTGTCGATAGCCAGCAGAGGGCATGGTGGTCTGTGACGATGGTAAAATGACGGCCGTATAGGTAGGGACGAAACTTCTGAATTGACCAAACAACTGCGAGGCATTCTTGCTCGGTGATACTGTAGTTCTGCTCTGCTGGTGTCAAGGCGCGACTGGCGTACGCGACCACCCTTTCACGATGATGAGCGTCTTGCTGCAGGAGAACAGAACCAATTCCGCAGCCGCTGGCGTCCGTGTGCAGTAAAGTGGGTGCTGTCTCGTCAAAATGGCGCAGGACGGGATCGGACGTAAGGGCGTCTTTGAGGGCTTGAAAAGCTTCCTGGCACTCGTTCGTACAGACGAAGGGCACGTTGGCTCGTAAAAGCTTGTGCAGAGGAGAAGCGAGCGTTGAAAAATTGCAAATGAAACGCCAGAAGTATGATGCGAGACCAAGAAAGCTTCGCAAATCTTTCTGTTGTAGTGGCCGGGGAAAACCGATAACGGCAGCAGCCTTATCCGGGTCCGGGCGTATTCCATCCTTGGAAACCACATGTCCCAGCACTTTGATGCTCTTACTAGCGAAATGACACTTTTAGTATTCATTTGCAGGCCGGCATTAGAAAGGCAAGTTAGCACCTGATCAAGGCGCTCGAGGTGCTGCAAAAATGTGGACGAAAAGATTACCACGTCGTCTAGATAACATAGACACGTTTTCCATTTGAGGCCACGAAGCACAGTGTCCATCATGCGTTCGAATGCAGCCGGGGAATTACAAAGCCCGAACGGCATCACATTAAATTCATAAAGGCCATCTGGGGTGGTAAATGCCGTCTTTTCTTTGTCCGCTTCGTGCATCGGGATTTGCCAGTACCCCGATCGAAGATCCAAGCTGGAGAAGTACTCAGCCCCCTGTAAACAGTCTAAAGCGTCGTCTATGCGGGGCATAGGATATACGTCCTTTCACGTAATCTTATTAAGCGCCCGATAATCGACGCAGAAACGCACAGAGCCATCTTTTTTCTCGACCAGCACAACGGGCGATGACCATGAACTTTTAGATGGGCGAATGACTTTGCGCTTTAGCATATCGGCCACATTATCTTCAATTATCTTGCGCTCAGACGAGGAGACACGATACGGTCTGCGACGGATCACAGCCGAACCATCTGTTTGAATTCGATGTTTTGTGGCAGTGGTCTGTGTGAGGCCAGGCGAATGCACGTCAAACGAAGCCGGGTGCTTGGACAGAAGATCACGCAATAATTTGGTCTGGTTTGGCGTTAGGTCGGGACTGAGAGTGGCCGCGAGAATTGACAAATCACCAGGCGAAGCAGACGCGGGCTTGTTTAAAGAACGCTGGCCAGAGGAAACGACTGCTGCAGGGCGGCTGTCGGCCACTGAAGCTATAGTAGTTCCATGTGACAGTAGTATTGGTAAATGTGTGGTGTTACGGGCAACCAAGGCTGCGGACCCACACACGAATCGAACAAGGCAGGTGGTAATGGCAATGCCTTGCGGCAAAAGTCCACTACACGGAATTGCAACCACGTCGCCGTCGACAATTTCGTCTGATGTGACCGACAGAATCTCTTCGCAACCGGCCGCCAAAACGTGATCGGCATTCAATTTTAGTGTTTGCCGTGGTGCGTCCTGATAATTTGGTTGTTGGGTGTCGGCGATGTGGATAGTTGGTTGACGGCAGGAGATTACAGCCGAGGCAGAAGAAAGAAAGTCCCAACCAAGGATGAGTTCATGGGCACAGGGAAACAGAACAGCACACTGAATGTGATGGCGGACTTCTCCGATTAAAACACGCACTGTACAATATCCCAAAGGTGTGATGTCATTCCCATTAGCGCCACGTAAGCAATGACCAGTATACGGAGTCTTAACCTTGCGAAGACGTGAACACAAATCAGCATGAATTACAGAAATACTTGCTCCGGTATCAACTAACGCTTCCACTTGAATTCCTTCGACGAAGACAGACAACATATTAGACGGAAGTTCGGGAGGACTTGTGGACGTTCCAGGTGATGCAGTTTTACCTCCAAAAACTGCAGCATCTAGTTTTCCTGGTGCTGGTTGGAAGTATTGGAAACGGGACGAAGAGGAGACAAAGCGCGTTGGAAGGGCGAAGGGGAGCGACGGCGAGAGGGCCGGGAGTCCCGCGGAAGGTCCCTGGTGTCAGGAGGCGGTGATCGGCGGCGAGGAGATGATGAATACGCATGCTGACGAGGAGAGTAGCTGTAGTAGTCCCGCTCGTAAGGGGCGTAGCCGCGCCTCTCGTCTTGCTGCCGTCGACGGCAAAATCGAGAAATGTGCCCCCGGATGCCGCAGTAGTAGCATACAGGCCGGTCATCTATAGGACGCGGTGCTCGCCACGTTGAACGAAAAAACGGTGGAGCGGAAGGCGTAGAAATGGCGGTCAAGTGGCCGTGAGGAGTTGGAGGTGCAATGTGCTCTGTGGACACAGGTTGCCTTGAAGCAGCTTCCGAGTATGTAGGCACGTGAAGTAAAGCAGACTGGCTGGGCTGCGGAACGGTTGTCACAGCTGCAAGCTCCTCTCTAATTATGTCACGCAGCCCTTGTGCGTGGACGTCATTGACCGGATTGCTGTGATGACAGGGTGCATTGCGCTGCTGTAACTCTTCGCGAATGATGGCCCGAATCAAAGAACGCGGCTCTGTACTCCCCGAAGAGCCGATGCTCCAGGGATCGGGTTGGAGTCGGATAGCCTGAAGTTGGTCAAGGCGCTGACAAATGCTTCGCACATCGGCAACGGTAGCGGGATTTTGGATCGCCATAGCTTTGAAAGCAAAAGAGGAGACCTATTTAATGATGTGCCGCACCTTGTCCGTTTCGGGCATATCTTTATCAACTCGACGGCACAGCGCGAGGACATCCTCAATGTAGGAAGCATATGTCTCCTCCGCGTGCTGCACCCGAGCGTCAAGTTTCTTCTTGGCTGCCAAGCGACCAGACGAGGTACCAAATACCTTGCGTAACTCTTGGGTGAAACCTGACCAATCATCGAAGGTGTCCCGATTGTTGAAGAACCACGTCTTCGCTACTTCGGTTAGGGGAAAAGCAACTCTGCGGAGTTTGAACGCGTCATCCCACCGGTTGTACGAACTCACTCGATTGAAGTGGTCGAGCCATTCTTCCACATCATCGCCCCGTAGGCCAGCGAAGTCCGGAGGATCACGCTGGGGAGTGGTGATAGTGAAGGCCGGCTGAGCAGGAGCTGCTGCGTTGGAAGCACCACGGCTGCTTTCCTGCTGCATGGGGATGTCTGCCTCCGGCAGTCGCCGACCTGATCGAAGCTCCAGCGGTGCAACCGAGGGAGGTAAACGGAGGAATCGAGCGCACCCTCCACCACTTGAGAGACAGAGCTCCGAGATGCTGAAGGACCACTTTTAATTAAGCTCCCGAGCACAGGCCACCGAAAGACAGAAGTGTCCGGGGTTGATGATGGTTATACACAGATGACAGTGGCGATGGGTTTGGATGGGTAGAAGGAACAGAGGGATTGACCCGCCGCGTTCCACACTGGATATAACAATGGTCATGTCGCTTCCACGCATAAATATCACAACAGTACACCCCCAATGCCCACAATATATATACTTATATATATATAAGGGCACAATTTCAAATGGAGGCTTGTACGACCTGTATCGGCGGCAGGAAAACAAAATATATTATCGTAAACGATGGCGCAGAGGCGCCAACAGATGATCATAGCCATGCAGTTTTCCCATAAAACTAGTAAACTAATGCCGATCCATTGGTATTGTTGACGCTTGGGCGAGTTGTTACATAATTAACAAAGAGGGGAACAGCGCGAAACCGTTTTCATTTTTTTTGTCGTGCATTTCGCCCGTTTTCCGCTGTTCCCCTCTTTGTTAACGCGCCATTGGCTTATTTGGAGGCGCGCACTGCTCATATTCCTGGTCATTTGCCCTTGTCGCTCGATAGAGCGTCGAACAGAGTGAAACAGACTTGAAAACGGGTACTTGAGAATTGGGAGAACTGATGAATAAAAGCGCTGCTGCATGTCTGCCTGCCGCAATGAATTTGCGATACCACAAAAACAGACAAAATAACGAACTCAAGCGACACAACGATTTATCAAAAAGCTAAGGTTTTCTGGCAATTTTCTTATATGCAATGATTTTATCCGAAACGCACGGTCAAATCCTTTCAACACCGCAAAAAACACTCCACATCGCTTCAAACAGCCTTGTGCGAAATGTCTTCACCAGCCCAACATATTTTTGGTGGAAAAGCGTGCTTTAGAGCCCACCGGCCGTCTGAGTTTTACGGCGTAAGGAATTGCAGCTGCGCAGCGCTGCTTCGCTTTTGGCTTTTAAATGTAAGAGCGACCTGCAAACAAAGAGGCATTCGATGCTCAGAGGCGGCGTTGAAAATAGAGTCGCATTTAAGCATGCTTTTAGAAAAGAGGATGCGAGGGCAAATACTTGAAGAAATCTCGTTGGAGAGTACGCTGAACCTTGTCTAAGAATCACCGGGAAAATTGTGGGAACGATGGATAAGTACCGCCGTCTCCAGAATTTAGGATTCACAATCGTTTCTCTTGTCGCTAAGAATGAGCGTTTCTTTTCGCTGCTGCGAGTTTTTCTTTTCAGGGAATTGGTTGAACTGGAGGACTAGGTTGAACGCCATACCCCGTATACCGTAAAGATCCGAGCTACCATCCACCCCCGAAACATCGCCCCCCACCATATCCCCCCGTAAGGGTGAAATATTCCATTTACTAAATAACCCCAAAGATCGTCCACCCCCTAAAATCTATGGCTTTAGCGCTGATGAGTGACCAACAGAAACGCGATCACCTATTCATGTGTGGATGCGGTCATTTATTAGTCCTTTCCGCACTTGAGCCGAAAGCGAGCCTATCTGGTATTTTTTCTTGATATCTCCGCAGTTTTGGTTGGCGGTGCGGCCATTTTTTGTAGTTTTTCGCACCTGACCCGACAGATCGCCCATCCCGTATTGTTCACTTGATATGTATGAAATTTCGGTGCGTGTTTTTCTGGAACTTTACGGTTGAGTCCGCAAAGTCAAGACTGCCCGATAACATGTATCACGACCTCCAGCGGGACTCGAAACCGAAACTTAAAGCTAAATTGTGTCCATATAGGCGCCGATTTTGAAAATAAGCCTTTATAGGTGTTTATAGGTGTTTGGCCAAAACGCCAAAATGGGAATTTATAGGCATTATAAAAACACCATAAAAGCCCTTCTTTACCTCAAATCCGTTCACATTTTATCAAAATTCGGCGATAGGAGCGCAAGGAACAGAATAGTATTTGCCTAAATTCCGACTATAGCCGTGCACGGGCCCGGGCTGGCCCGATAACTTGTGCCCGGCTGAAGTCAATTATCGGCGGGCCCAGGCCAGGCCCGGGCTCAATGCAGCGGGACAGGGCCGGGATCGGGCTGGACGCCTTCGGCCCGGTCCCGGCTTGGGCTTGAATTCATTGCCCTGGCCGTCAATAGTTCCAACGTAAAGTATGGAAAGGAGCATTAAAAGTAATGTTCTGACTTAACAAAACTTGTTGAGCTGGTTGGTTCATGCTTATTGGAAAGAATAAAAGGGGCGCTAAGCAGACAAAGCTAAGCAAATCTGTACTATTGGCCGGTGTATAAGAAGGCGTGGTTTTCATGAACGAACAGTTGGTTGGTTGGTGGACCCAGAACAAGAATGGCGCGTACCCACTCTGGAGGATTGGGCAAGTCGGATTGTAGTTTCACTGCTGAAGAAACTTATAAATTAGTTTCAAGATAAGGGAAAATAGGGTACAGTGATGCTAACAATTTTGGAACAAAAAAAAATTCAATACTGCTGTACCAACAGCTATTTCAATTCACGATTAAAAATTGGTTGATGCAATTTATTAACGAAGCAAGCGACCTGATTCGGCAATAAAAGATTGAAGAGCACGACAAACATCCCCGTTGCAACAACCAAGCCCAACTGCCCCAAATGATAATAAATTAGACACCGACAAGGCGAGACCCAGGCGCCGGAGGGGAACCTCCAGGTAACAATTTCGGAGGGAGGAGAACCGCCGGCAAGACAACAGGAAGTGGTCAAATGTTTCCACTTCTTGACAGAAGCCGCACATGGCCGATGGCGCTATGCGTGCGCGGTGTAGATAAAAATTCAAATTAGGTGTTCGATAGCGAAAGCAAGTCAGTGTGCCCTCGCACAGTCGAGACTGCGCAAAGTCACACTTCCAAGAGTACCGGAGATGCTCAATGTCAGGGCAGCCAGCGATACTGTCTGGTGGGAAGCTGTCCAGCGAACTGTACCTTCGAAACCTAGTTGCAACAACGTAGGCTATCGGGGGTACAGTATCAACCAGAGGACCATTCAGTGTTACTCCTGCCATTTTATCAGCGGTTTCGTTAAGTTCAACACCTCTGTGCCCTGGGACCCAGACCAGACGGATTTCCCTGACATGTGCCGGTATAAGCATCGACAGCGATCGGCGAAGTGGAGTAACGGTTGGTGAAGATAAAACCGAGCAGACCGAAAAAGAATCCGTCACAATGATCACCTGGGAATGCTCTTCTCTGAGCTTTCGAAGAGCGAACGTGATTCCCGAAAAGTCTGCCAAATATATTGACGTGAAATTTGGAAGACGAAGAGGAAATGCCCAGTCAAGCGCAGGTGATCAGATACCTACACCAGTTTTTTGTCTCGAACAGAAGCATCTATGGCTATAACCATATTTATCGGGAACTCTTCTAGGTAGTTTGCTAAAAGGCCAGATATCGTTCTCTCCGGCAAGCATTTGGCATCGGAGGGAAAAATGTTGTCGAAATCAATGTCTACCATCGCAGTGCGATAGTGAAACGTAGGTACAGATAATATGTTGATATTTAAAGGGGCGAGCAAGGGTGGACGAACACCACCTGTGGACGCTTGTACGTGCGCCATGGCTGGGAAAAAAATGACGCTGGGGAGTGTACAAAAACCATTTGTGATCATGATATAGGCAATTCCAATGCACGAAAGTATACTTCTACTCTCAACACCGTGAAACGAGATATCAGAGGAAGGATTCGAGCCTCCCAGCAATATACCCGAATGGGGACGTACCTTGGCAATCCCAAACACAATCGCAAAGCTTGCCTTTCTAAAGTAATCAATGGTTGGAGCTTGTAGAACGGATAACTAGAAAAAAGGATACAGCCGAATTCCAGAACAGGGCGCACGTACGTACAGGCGATAGAGCCTGAGGAGGATGTCTGTGCGCATACCCGATTTCTTATTACAAACTCTCTTTAACAGCGAAACCGCTCTCCCCCTTAAGTTGGTAGCCGCCGAACTAATCCATCGCTAAGACACATGACTGGACTCTTGTTCTAGGGCTTCAAGTTCTGTTTGATGGCATAACTTGAATGTCTATGTGCGGTTAACAGACTCAAAATTGTGTTCTTAGTGCTGTCCCATATGACGTCATTCCTGCCCTTAAAACGTCAGCGGACTGCGAAATTCGAAAGCTTTGAATTACTTTTTTGCCTTTTTTGGACAAAAAAACGCCTTCGTGGCTAGAATGGAGCTGAGTGAGCTACTGAAGCCTAGTCCTTTCAAATTAAGCAAAGCTGCATTTTGTCTTCATGGCCCTTTCAATAAGGTGCCCGTTGCCCTCCACTAATATTTCACAAGGTCACCTCTATACAGCCTCTCAAGGTACCTTAATGGCATCCTGGCTCCCCTGGCAGGCAAGACTGAAACTTACCTCCGGAACACGAATGACTTCGTAAACAAGATGAGGAGTATCACTGTGGACACAGACAAAGTACTGTTTTCTTTTGAGGTCTGCTCCCTTTTCACAAGTGTTCCCGTCGATCTTGCGGTAGAAACTTCCAGGCAGTTGCTCCACAAGGACAGGAGATTGTGGATCGCAGGCCATTCGACGTCACTGAGCTTTGCACCCTGCTATGGTTTTGCCTGTCCGACACTTACTTCTCGTACAAGGGCGAATTCTACAGGTACGTTTTCGGTACCGCTATGGAAGCATCCATTTAAGTCACGACTGCAAATACTACATTGGAAGCAATTGAAAACAAGGCATTGGAATTATTTCAGCCAAGACCCAAGGTGCTCCTGAGATACGTCGATGACTGCTTCTGCGTTATCAAGAAGAAAGACGTGCAACCTTTCCTTGACTGCCTCAACGAGGTCGAGCCTTCCATCAAGTTCACTTTGGAAGAAGAGAAAGACGGTTGCCTTTCTTTCTTGGACGCAGTTATGAAGGGTGCTCCTACGGGCCTCGCCTTCAGTGTGTACCGAAAACCAACCCACTCAGGTAGATACCTTCACTACGAGTCAGCTCATCCGGTAGCTCACAAGCGCTCAGTGGTTCGTTCTTTGGTCCAACGAGCCATTCTCACCTTTTTTTAAAATCGCGGTAGTATGGTCTCCCTTTGGCATAAGGTCGTAAAGTAAAAGTTGGCACCCGTTTCCCGAGGAAGTCCGAAAGACAGCGGTGATGCGGCCCCCACAGCCATCGTTGGAGATCGGGGGTCTCCCAGGATGCAGGCCTGTGCCGCGAAGGTGTCGGGTTCTCGCTGCACTTAGGAAACGGCACATCCATAGCAGATGGTTGATGTCGGCGTCTTCAGCAGGAGTCGTGCAGAAGGGGCAGTTCATGGTAAACAGGGCATGGTATCGTGGGGGCCACTCCCGGGTTACCGCAGGAGAGAGGGCCACCCCGACGCGAAGTCTGCGGAGCAGGACCTCCTCCCCGCGAGCGAGCCCACTGGGAAGGTCTGTTCCACACGGTGGGATGAGAGCGCGTGTGGGGCGATGGAGATCTTCCTTGAGTTGGACTAATTGTTCATGTGGGTCAGTTGACAGCAAGGGCAGTGGTCGTGGAACCCACGTAAGGTGAGGGGATCTATCTGCCGAAATATGAGCGGTGATAGTATTACGCCGGATCCACGACAGTCGGAGAGGGCAGGGCTACGTATCAAGTAGCTTATGAATGTCTCTTGAGACAGACGAGTTTGGAGGCTACACGGCGCAAATCCCTTAGGCCGCCGTTGAGTCTGTGTACATTTGTACAGTAAAACTTCCAGGGGCTTGAAGTACCGGTAGTAGAGCTAGCAGTCCAACCCGGATGGCTTTAAGCTCCGCGAGCATAGAAGGCTAGGTGCGGAGTGTTTCATAAGCGCAGTTTTGGTTCGCTTCTGAATGCGAGGGACATTCGATTGCCATAGTTAAAACTCCGTCTTGGGTACCAGCGTCCACAAATGCCTCTACAACCTGGGGCTGGTTCACAGCCGCTACTAATGGTGCGCCCGTGGACTGCGCGTCTGCGTTTACGGTCGACCGGCTATGCAGTCTAGTTAGCGGCCGGTTGTCGGTCACTTGATGATACAGCCAGGGTGGCCTAGGTACAGGTTGAGCTGGTAAGGAGGGTAGAGGATGGCCCATGTAGGTCGCCAACGCCGCTGCCTCCGCAACAAAATTAGGTTTGTGCTGGCGGGTGGAGCGGCGCTGATGTACAAGCTCATCCAGGGTGTTAAGTTGAGCTTCTGCCTGAAGAGATGGTATGGGCGTTATTTGAGGGAGGCAGGTGATCGTCCACATTGCAGCTCTATTAATTGCTTCAAGTCGGGCCCACTCCGCTTGGGTCATATGCTGGAATTGATCCTGATAGATAAGTCGACGCTGAAGTATTGACCGCACCAAGATTCGGGCTATTTTGAAGCAGGAGCCGCCAGCCTTTTGTGACATGCGTCGGATGAGGTGTAGCATTTGACCTGCTTGTTGGTGGGCAGATCGAAGCCACAAGGCAGCTGACCCTGACGACGAAATTTCCAATCCCAGCACGGGGAGACAAGTAGCTGTGCGCACAGGCTGGCCGGATAGTTGTAGCGCGATCGGCGATATCTCCAATCTACGACGGCCCCAAGCAGTGGCCACGGACAGAAGGGCTGTCTTCTCGACTGAGAGTGAGAGACCAGCGTATTCACACCACTTCTGTGTGTCAGTTAAAGCTTGTAGCAGGCTCGCGGCTTGCCGAGACAGGTCTGGGTGGACAGTCCATACTGTAACATCGTCCGCGTACACCAAAAGGTGTAGGTCTGGCATGAAGCCAAGATGCGAGTCAAGCCGCAGGATAACTACGTTAAATAGGAAGGGTGAAATTACCGATCCCTGAGAGTAAAGATGGTTGTGGTTCGTATCCGCGAAGTCCGGTGTCGATCAGGAACCCAATCGCCCAGGCTCCGGTTGATTTGGCTAGGGGCTGGCAGGGCGATGGTGTTGAAGTTCTTTGAGACGGCGGTCAAATTGACGAACTCGAGGCGTTGGGGGTTGATTAAGTGAAACGAAGAGTTTGTATACAGCTATTTACAGTAGGAAAACTGGGTACATGAGTAATAAAAGAAAAAACTTCAAAATTCAGCTCGACGCTAGCTCCAACTGCGCACAAATCACTTGAGCTTCTCAACTTCGTCTAACTCTCCTATCCTCGGAGCGTACACAAACCGCTCGAGAAACGACGGCCGAGACTCTGTCTCCCCGCAAGATCCGTCTAGTTGCCCGGTACGGCGCTGTACCCTAAACCTCCGACGCGATCTTAGCCTCTAGCCTAGGGGGCTCACAAATCCCAACCTAGCTTTAACGGTCGAGACTCCTTGTCCCGCCCGAAACTGCTCAGCTTGGCGCTCAGACAAGAACGATTTCTAACGGCCAAGTTCGGCCTTATAACACCTCGAGATTACACTCTCTCGTGAAGGCCCCTGTAGCGTGCGTACACGCGTAAGGGAGTGCCCAAATTCACGTAGACAGCTGTCAATCAGCGCGCTACGGAATATTCAATGAGGCGCCGCCATATTTGGGTCAACGGCACGCTCGCGGACGAGCAAGTGCGCGCGACCCCGCGGGGTGAGAGCGAAAGGCGGCGACAGTGCACTATGCCGAAGGAGCGCGTGAACAATGGAGGCTGCGCGTGGCGCACGCCCTGACGTCGGCAATTACACCTCCCCGGTGCTTCTCGGAACCCGGCGGTGCCGTCTACGTTCTCAATTGGGGATTGTCCCCGTGGTATTCGGTGGGCCAGACAATCCGTCGCCCGTGCGCGCCGTGACGAATTGGCGACGGCTGCGGCATAGAGTCCACAGTGCTGAGCCCCCAGACAGAGTGGCGGGTTCTCACGCGCAGCCCGGGCGCCTGGTCTCTGATCTCATAAGTGGACCTTACACCTGAGGCACTCCAGGGACGGGCATAAAATGGCCATAACTAGCTCCAACACTCCGTACTGAAAATGATCTTTTAGTCAAAAAGGTCTGGATAAAAGAGCGGACCTTGTTCCGATGCGAGCAGCCTGACGGAAGAGCTCCAGAACATTGAACACGACCTCATGAGGAATGGGTATCCCAAACATTTTATTAGGAAGACAACTAATTTCATCATGCATAACCAGCAGCCAAACAGTCAAGCCGTGGATAACACAGTGTCTAAATGCAAGCTCGCTGCTTTTCCGTACATTCGAGTTGTAAGTGAAGCCCTTGCTCGTGTCTTCAGAAAACGTGGTGTACAGATGGCGCATGCGCCAGCAAACAAGCTTAGGGGTGACTTGCATAATGTGAAGGATCCTCTTCCTCAGCAACGTTTCCCTGGAGTGGTCTACAAAATTCCATACGCCGACTTCGAATCGGTATACATTGGTGAAAGCGGAAATTTCTGCAGGCGTCTTAAAGGGGCCATGAAGAGAAAACAAAAGTTTGTTTTATTCGAAAGATTAGGTGTTTCATAGTACCCCAAGGGCTTTCCCGGAAGCAAATGATGCTTTATTCACTCAGAAATATGGCAATTTAAGCCAAAATTTAAATCTCCCGCTAAATTGCACATTTCGTGACGTGAACAATGGCGTCATAGGAGCCGGTCCATGAAACAGATATTTAGTATGTCGACTCCATATAGCACCCACACGCGGGAGTCACACAGGAACCGGAACTCGTCCCAAAACCGAGACGGCGGCCATTTTAAAAATACCAGTAAAACCTAATGCACCCGCAGCCCTAGTCATGGAATCGCCTGATCCGGACAACAAAACTCTCGCCGAGAATCTCGGGCTTGCATTTAACAACCCCACACCACTTGAACGCTCGATGCTTCTAAGTGCACGAGCGGCAGGAGTTGTGGGATACGCGGATGGACCGGAAAGCGACCATTCCGCGATAGGCATAACAGACGAACGCCCAGCCGTCGGCACCGCTGCCTCGTTAGCCCCGTCGGGACGGACGAATACAGACTGGTGCGTATGTGCCGTATTTTTATTACGGTTAATAATATTTCAATTTCAGTAGCAGTATCGCTTATGCCAGTTGGCCGGTGTCATGTATGGAAAGCCGTTCGCGCGAGCTCTCTGCTCCGAGCAGAAAGATACGAGCGTCAATGCACGGTGTGTAAGGTATTTTTTTCCAAGCTCAGAGCGCTTTGACGGCGATTTGACAAAGTCGGCGACGAGCGCCAGCATGTCCCAGGAGTGAGCTAATGTAAGGGTCCCTGCCGTAATCACTTCGTCGGAAATGAAGCGAGCACACTCGTATTTCCTTTAGCTCCCTTACTCCTCCGTTTGCAAAGTTCACAAAACGTAGCCGCTTGCTTCGCCGAGGTTCGTCGATGGGCAGCACATAAAAGGAGATCTCCTCACCGGCGGGGATGTCGCACTCCCTCGACGATTTGCCCGTACTACATGGGCATTTCAAAACGCAGCAACAAAATTTCATTGTAAAGTACTCAAAGTGAAGTTTTCAGTGGTTCTAAACTGGAAACGAGCTCCTAACAACAGCAGCAAGCCAACACCATTCCGAAACTTCTGCGACGACTGGCACTATCTCGTCAGTGCTTGCTGTTCCTTACTCCCCTCGTTTCTATTTTTACCTTTGCTGGTTGGCGATATGATGGCCAACCTAGCTCCTGTGAAGGGATTACGATACCAAGCAAGGTCGCGGCTGTACGTGCTGGAACGGTTCGTTGGCCCCGAAGAACCTCGAACCCGAAAATTCGTCTGCGCACCGGCGAGATGTTGAGCTCGGCCGGCGGTAGTTTGGTACGCATTGGCGTACACGTTTGCGTGTTTGTTCGGGACTTCAACCGTTTACTCCACAGTTCTTAGTGTCATAAAAGGAATGTGCAGTATGTTTAACGGGCATATAGCTCACTATGCAAACTGGTAAGCCCTGACTAACTTGCGTTTGCTTTTGCCGGCCTCCGCCAATCGCAGAGCATTCTTTTATGACATCATAGGTTCTGTTGCGGGAAATGAGCAGGTGGGTCGCATGGTCATTGCCTTTTTTCCTAATTATGTAGCTTATTCCAGCGAAGTTTCTGTTAAAAGTGGTGTCAGTACGGTTCTAACGAGGCAATCTTTCGAGTGAACCAAACTTGTGTTTTCTCTTCATGGCTCCTTTAAACAGCACAAGAATGACGTCACCAAGGGGCACACCATGACGAATGCACTTGCAGAGCATGCCGAGAAGATGGACAACAAGATAAACTGGAACCGCGCGCGCATGATAGCCACGGTAAAGAATTCCGCTACGAGACGCAATATCGAACCACTAGTAATTCAGACAAGCAACACAATCAACAGGTCATCTGGCGGTCTAAACAACGTGTACTTCCGAACATTACGTCATGCGCTCAACGCTACTTAGGAGCCTGCTGGAAATCATTTCACTGTGAGCAAGAGATCCGTACGGATCCCGAACCGCCAATTTTGTTGCAACATTGGTCAGTGTCCTGCATTTTATACAAATGCCTTTACCTGACTAGATGGTGTTCTGTCGAACTCTCGACTACTATATGTTGCGTGTGTCAGTTGTTTCGGCTTTGGTGATATCGGCTTTGAGATGTGTTTCTGTTAAGGGAGTACTGACACGAAATTTTCGTGTTACGTGTTTTTAGCTGCTATGGGTGCCCACCAGCCCGCTAATCATAGAATGGCACATTAGACGGGCGATCGCAGCAGGAACGAAAAATTGGGCCCATCTCCCCGCGAGGGGGACTCGAGTAAATGCGTCGCATAGGGGGTGGGTGTATTGCGTTAAGGTTTAGTGTTTTGGGAGTTGGTGGTAGTGAATGCGTTGTATCAGCAGCTTCTTGACGTAGTTTGAATAAGTCAAGGATATAAGGCGCGTTCGTAGCCTCCCATTCTGTGTCGGCTTTGTGGCGCAGGGGGTAGAGCACCATGCACATTGCGTTCCGCCCGCAGGGTCGAGGGATCGAAACCGGGCGCCGGATAGTATTTTTTTTAGATATAGTGTAGGGGGAGGGGTGCGGACTACGACTACGGACGTCAACGCGGGTGACATCGTGAGTTACGGAAATGCTCTGCATTTAAAATTAACGGCGTCGTTTATTCGTGTCAGTTTCGACAAAATGAACGCCGAGCGTCCCCTATGACCGGAGGGCGCCCGTGACGTCACCATTATTGTCGCACCGTTGCCGATCTGGACGCGCCCGCGCGCCCAGACCGGCCAAGGTTTTCAACATCCCCACGCTTCCGGGTAGCATGACGTCAGTTCCAAAACCATTACGGGTAAACAGGGCGTAGCAGCGTGCGCCAACGGCAGCCAGCGCGTCGGAAACGTCACGGGAGCCCCGACATCGGCATTTTGTGGCAAGGAGCAGAAGATATCATGCTGGCCCGCTCTGGGCTTTCTCGTGCGGGCAAAGATTAATATGGATTTAAAATAAGTTATACTAAACGGTTACTGCTGAAACTTGCTGGGAGATATCTTCTGATAAAAAGGAGGCATTTTTCAAAGGTATCTCAACTTTAAAGTTTCGTGTCACTACTCTTTTAATACAGTCCGTCATGAGGCTCCTCCGATATCACTTTGGCACCAGCCACAACTGGCAAACTGGGTGGCACCACAAGCGATGCTACCCTCAAAGACAAATCACGCTACAGACCATGCGTAGTCCCGGACTCCGATCCAAAACCTGGGGACCTGCGCGCGTAAAGAGCCAAGCGAAAATTTTAAAGGCAGATATCTCTCGGTGCACGAAGCTGTTTTGAACGTCAGATGTCCTTAGGCACACTCGACATTGTTTGTTCTTGAACCTCTTTTATGAACCATTGTATTGCGTGTTTCAGCAATTCACTTATTCTCTTTCACGGCACAGGAATGGAATGGTATTCAGAAAGCCGGTTCAGCTTGTGGTGGATCCAAGGCGCGTACGCATCAACCCGTAAGAAAACGCTGGGCGCATCGCCGCTTCCGCAGTTATATCCGTACAGTGCCAAGCCGAGCAAGTACGTCAGTCCGTCTTTGCCATTGACCAAAGCTGGAGCCGCTGTATCTCCCTGGAAATAGATAGAGCAGAAGGGTTAGTCATCTAAGCAAGCTTATCCTAAGCCATATGATTGCGTTTGCTGTAGGATTTATATTTTTAAAACGAAGCTTTCTATGCGTCACTGATGGCGACGTTGTGCCTAAATGCGATGCAAAAAGCCAAATTTTCTGACGATGGCGATGACCGTAGGTGAAATGAAAGATGATTGAGGATGCGAAGCTTTTTCTGATCGAAAGCCAACACTTTAAAGCATAAGTCACAGTCCAAAATTCAAACCGCTACTTCCAAAACGCACTGCAGGAAAACCACCTTAAACAATGAGTTTCCACAAAGGCACATCAAGTGCCTCAAGAAAAAATGAAAGCCGTTCCACTCAATGTGGAAGCTGTCGGAAGTGCAGAGCGGTGATTCGCCATAATGCGCTGTAGCGCCGTTATCCGATCACTGCTACCACCGAACGCATCTCAGTAGTAGTAGACTTTATTGGAGCCCGAAAAGACGGCGGCACCTTTAAGTGCCGGACGGGGCGGTTCCCTGTTCTCGGGACCCGTATGTGGCCAAATTTCCCGCCTTCGCGGTGCTCGCGCGCCCCATGCCTGAAACTACGCCAGCGGAATTTTGTTCTTTTAAAGACGACAGTCTTTCTTGGGCTACTTAAACCCAGAAATTTTCGTCTGTCTGTATCTCTGTGCGTCTGTCTGTTTGTAACTCGATTGAGCCACACGGCCAAAGTAAAATGCTTACTGCACAATAGTCTTATATACTCACAGCCAAATGTAAGCGTCTAAGCCCGGTTTATATGTTCATACTTGTCAACTTTGTTGAACAAGCACTGGACAAAATACAAATATAAGACAGGACATTAGTACTCAAGGGGTATTTACAGTGTTCCTTTATTAAAATATTCCTGGATGCTTGGTTTTTTGATAGCTTGATTGATTGTGCGGTTTAACGCGCCGACGCAACGCAGGCGATGAGGCGCGTCGTAGTGGAGGGCTCCGGATTAATTTTGACCACCTGGGGATCTTTATCGTGCGCCGAAATCTCGTACACACGGGCGTTTTTGCTTTTCGCCTCCATCAGAAAAGCGGCCGCCGCGGCCGGGGATTGAACCCGCGACATCGTGCTCAGCAGCGCAACGCCTTAGCCACTGAGCCACCGCGGCGGGTGGTTTTTTGATAGCAAATGACATTCTACATCTACTGCAGAAAACCGCCGCCTCCTGGCGGCATATGAGAAATCACTTGGCAACAGCAAAGAAAGGTTCCACTAGCTAGGTTTCACGTTCTGCTTGGAATGCACGTGGAGCACGGCAACGCGGTTGTATAAACCTTGAAGTCGGCCGCCTCGATTCACGCGCGTCTCCGCCGTACTGCAGCGCTGGCATCGAGGAAAACCGCCTGTAGCAGTGGAACGCGATAACTTCAAATCGCCTTGAGCAAACCTTTAGTGTGTTTACCTTGGGATGAGTGCGACGGAACAGAAACAGCATGAGACGTGAGCGAAAAAGCAAAGGGGGGCATTGCCTTGGCAAATGTCTACAAAGACTATCGTCTTTTGACGACATTTGCAACGAAAGGAGCAGATACGCGGCCAGTTTTTGTGCTTTCTTTTCCTCCCGCACGTGCCGGCATAGCACTGCCCCTTTTTTTTTGCTTACTATCATAAAAACCAACCCAACGAGCGCTCGTAACTAAATGAACGCCGGCGCTGCCGGTTAATTACGTATATTTTGCCTCAAATGTACCTACAGTTTTCTTTGCGCTAAACAACCGCGAGATTTATGACAAGTGCCAGCGGTTCACCAGGTTCGAACGCGTATGGCTGTGTATATCGCTTGGCTTTCAAAGCCTTTGGGTCACGCCGCGACGAAAGCGGCTACGAGTACGACGGAAAGCCATGTAGCTCAGCTTGGGTCCTTCGAATGAGCTACGATAACAAAGCGAGCGCTTAAATGGCTCTGCACTTTAAAAACGCTTCCCAATGATCGGAATCCAACTTAGGTCCCTCCCCCGTCGCGGTGGCTCAGTGGATAAGGCGTTGCGCTGCTAAGCACGAGGTGGCGGGTTCGATTCCCGATCGCGGCGGTGGCTTTTCTGATGGAGGCAAAAAGCAAAAATACCCGTGTGTTCGAGATTTTGGCGCACGTTAACTTATCCCCAGGTGGTCAAAGTTAATCCGGAGCCCTCCACTACGGCGCCCCTCATCGCCTGCGTTGCGTCGGTGCGTTAAACCCTACAATGAATCATCCATCAACTTATGTCCCTCGCGTTGTGAAGCCGACGTCCATCCGATTGCCGCATTTCGTCATGGCCGAAGCGATTTGGATTTTGGACAGCGACTTTGACTCAGGTTGCATGGGAGGAAGCTTCGTGTCTTAACAATGTTTCTTTTAAGAAAGGGGCTTTGCTTTTGTTGTTTACTTGTCGCTGTTGCTTATGTAGTGGTCTCGAACAAAACTGTCTACTGCCGGTGCTTTTGTGATTATCGATGCGCAACCTCGCATAGGCACGCACACAAACGGTCACGCATTTATTCCCTTGTATCGATCTACCAATCACTTTTGTTAATTTCCGCAAAAGTACTTATAGTTTAATTATATTTTCAGATTGGAGATGGTAGGTGGATCCTCCTTTAAGGTAACCGTGTGCCTTCATAGCCCGACTGGCCCTTTCGAACCGCAGAAGTTTATCTTGACGTGGGAGCTGGATAGCAGTATCTCCCACTGCATATGGGTAGGGTATAGGGGTGGCACGTCTGCATTGTTGTCGCACTCCCGTATAACGTGCCTTACAGCTCCTGGTCGCTTACGAAACATACACTGCACCTCCATGGAAAGCAGCATAACATGCGGGTACTACATAATACGGTACTACACAATATCATATACTATATAATACTACATACTACTACATAATATGATACTACATAATACGGATACTACAAAATATGTGGGTACTAAATAATATGGGGGTACTACTACATACATAATATACGGCACTACAACAAGGACTGTTCAGTGCTGCTTCAGTCTGGGCCGACGACTAAAAGGTGCTGCAAAACGATGCCTCATATGAATGGCGGTTTTTTTCCAGACAGCTCAAGATTCGCTCTTTGTTCTGTGTATACCATTTCAGAAAAAAACGCTTCGAATGGTTGTCTGTCAGAGTTTTTGCCAGCAAGTTACAAGGAAGCTACCCGGTAATTACCTGTTTATAATACATCATGCCTGTGCAACAATAGTTCCAATGATAAGTCTGCGCTCCCATAGATATTTTCCATTGTGACAACGACCTGGCTCCCAAAAATATTCCACATCTCTATATAATCAATCAATATTAGTGGGGTGATGTTAAGATAGCCATAAAAGCTGAATGCAACGAGCTGTTTAATGGCTATATATATATATATATACAGCCACTTTTAGTGGCGAAACTATGTCAAGACCGCTTGTCTACATGGCATTTGTCGGTTAGAGGAGGAAGGCGCGTGCGTGCCGAATAAAGCCACGCCAATGGCCACCTGCGGAGGCCATGTAAAGTACAAAAGCCAAACTTCTGCTTCACCGCCCACCGCGATGAGGTGGTTCAGGCGCGCTTCAACTACCTCAGCGGGGCCGGAATAGCAAAAATTGGTTATCAGTGCACGGCTCGCGTGTAGGCGTACGCCAAAATGGCGGCGGCGAACCGATGGCGCTGCCGGACTCAAGTAACGCGAAGGCCTTATGCTGCTTATACACGTACTCAATGCGCCACTCTCTTGAAAGTGGTTTTCGCCACTGTTTCAGAAAGAGCAATGAAGAGTGGCTAGCTCTTCATACCGCTGGTTGTGCCCGAGGTTCTACGTTGTGCCTTGAGAATAAATCATTGGGAATAGACTACGTTATAACGACTTTTTTATGTCTTGTGTGAAGGCTGGAAAAAACGGTCTGTTCACCGTAAAATCTCCTTGCAGGGAGTTTTACTTCGGCTAGCCATATTAAGATATCCTAGTTTCGTGTACTTCTCCTATGACGTTACACGTGCAAATCATTTTTCCCTTACTCGTTTCAGTGTCTTACCTCGCACAGTGCTGAGCGGTCCCTTTCGGCGCAGAACATGATGAGGTCGTCGTATCCATAGGCCTTAAATCTCCGGTAACAGTCTTCTCCGTCCATGCCTCGCAAGAAGCCGCGGTATAATGTACTTTGTTCTGGCTCCGCTGCAAAAAAGAGTTATGAAGCGTGGGTCAGAACATACTTGCCAAGATTGATTGGTTAAGGGGAGCGCAGCGTATACTGGCGCAATCGCCCGCACGTGTACTCGCCATGATCAATCATTCACTTGCTTCGTTTCACGTAGTACAACACGGTATACCCAGTCAGGCGTTATTTTTTGTACGGCGCGCTTCATGATACTGTTATATATGAGCGATTGTGGGAAAGCACATTGGTCTTGGGAAACGCTTAGTTGGTCATTGTGAAGGGGAAGTCGGTTTCAAGCGACCCATGAAAGCCCACCCAGAAGTTATTCATGAACGTAGTTTGGAATTTTAAAATTATCTTTTTTTTATGTTTTAAGCTCCGGCATTGGTGCGAGTGTTTTAAAGGAGCCATAAAGAGAAAACACTAGTTTGGTTCATTCTAAAGATTGCCTCCTTAGAATCATACTGACACCACATTTAAGGTAAACTTCGTTGAAGTAAGTACAGAATTAGGAAAAAAAAAGGATTGGCCATGCGACTCACTAGCTCATTTCCCGCAACAGAGCCTATGATGTCATACCAGACAGCTCTGCGATTGGCGGAGGGCGGCAAAAGCAAACGCAAATTAGGCAGATCTTATAGGCTTGCCGAACGAGTTATTTGCGCTTAAATGTAGGTACATTCTTTTACAAGCCCTAAGAATGGTGGGACGAACAGTGGAAGTTACGAAAGCACACGTAAACATAGAAGTACCTATGCGTATGCTGCTGTTGGTACTGTGCGCACTATGCTTGGTTTAGCTGCACAGGACTGCGCGGCTTTGGGGTTGTTTCAGACGACACTGGCCGACTGACACAAGCGACGATGTCTTACGTGACGTATTTGTCGGGCGAGCATATGTTTCACGAAACGACTGTCCCCATGAACAAAACAAGCCAGGTACAAATACGTTCACAAACAAACCAAAAGCAGAAAACGGCTTGCCGTGGTGTGGTGGCGCAAGTTTCACTAACGGTAAACGAGGCCCTGTGATGTCATTGCAGACGGCGAAAACGCCCGATTTAGCGGAAAAATCACAATTTTAACTTAAATTAGTGAATTTCTTAATGAATAAAGCATCGTTTTCATTTGGACAAGCGTTGCGGGTACTATAATTCAGGAAATCTTTCGAATAACACAAACTTCTGTTTTGTCGTCATGGCTCCTCTAAAGTAGTAGCAGCACACTATAAACAAGGGGATCCTTTAGTAGAGATTTAGGAATGCATGAGAATCTGGTCGCCGACCCCCATGAAGTTGATGCTCGTCCTGTCGCTCAAGACATTCGTAGGCATCCACACTCTTAGGCAAAAAGGACTAAACGTTCGTCCTTTGGGGGACCAACGGCCTTTGCCACAATTATTACTCCCTTTCGGGACTTCATGTGAGGGGACGAACGGTTAGTCCGCCTCCCGGTTGGTCCGTTCCGATACTCCTCAAGGACGAACTGCTAAGAGTCGCTGAAAAAAAAAAGATGGCATCAGCAGCGATTGAACCACCGACGCTCGCAATTATACACAAGGAACCCGACGCGCCACCAGTACACCACACCGCCGGACGGATGCTCGAGTAGATGGTGCCGGAATTTCTATCCGTGCAGGCGACCGTCACCGCGATTTCCGCTTAGGGCTTTGCTAACTTCAGGGACTATTGCTCAGTTCGATTCTAAGTACAGCCTCACAATCATAGTTTGTTCTCGTAATTAGCAATCAACTCGTCGCCTAGTTGAGATAGATGGCTGGGTGATCGGACGGCTCATTTGTTCGCCCACAAATTAGCGCCAGCGAAGTGTATTCTCAGTGTTCGATACATGTGTTAACTGCTTTAGGTATCGTGTGTGAAAGCAGTCGTCTGTGTGAGTGTCAAAATAGGGGAAACAGAACACATTTCCCTGCATCGGCGCACTCAAATTAGGTGTTGCTTAGCCTGAATTCAAGTTGGCGTCACTAGACGATCGGAATTGGGAAATGCAACTGGGCTTTACAGCAGTTGCAGCATTGTCATAGCTTTGCTGCACAATACAATTATGTACCGAGTGTAAAAGATGACTTCAAGACGCTTACCTGTAGCGAGCATTTTTACTTTGCAGTTGTCTTCAGCAACTAATGCGTTTTTTCTCGCCTGTTAAATATGTACGTATTCATTACACTTGGGGATCAACGTTTACTATTGTCACTAATATTTGTGTTATTGTTGACGCTCTTGAAATCTTTCATTGGCCGTTTTTACCTTGCCCGAATCGCATGCAACATAGCGTATCAACATAACCTCACCGAGAAGCGCCTGTCGATCGCGCTTCGCCGCTCCCTTGCCATTACCCGCCGCTAGATTGAGGCTAGGCGCTTTTCCCATACTTAACAACAATATTGTCTCCCTTGGCACCATGTAAAGGACCCACTGACTGCAGTGACTTGTGTTTTGGAAATCTGAAACTAGCCACAGACATATGCGCGAAATGGCAACGACGACGCCATTACAGGCGATTAACGACACAGGAAAGAGACTTAATGCATGCATTTCGTCTTCCCTTTGGTCCTTATAGATCGGCGCCGACGAACAGTTAGTCCGCATATGTGCACACGGCACACACTCTGCTACAGATACCCCCATTGAAGATGAACTGTTGCCCGCGAAGACTAACAGCTGCATTTTAGTCCCTATTTTAGTCCTTTTTGCCTAAGAGTGCAGTTTTGTTGCTCTGCGCAAATGCAGGTAGCGAGCCGCGCATCGGCTTGACGTCCCCCTAGCAACGTCGCCAGCGTTACGAGGACAGCCCTCTTCTCTTCTGAAGGTAGCCCTCTCCATGTGCTCTCCCAACTCTATCGTTCTGTCCCTCTGTCTATTGACAGACCTATGTGGATTTACGTGAAAATTTGGCGACATTGCCCGTTTATTGCTCCCTCAATTGAAGTTGCTGGTCCTGTCCCCACAGTGTGAACAGCGACAATACGCCTCCTCCATCCCAAAGAATGAGATAATATGGGCTTGAGAACGTCGACACCGAAAGCCCTGAATGGGATCGCCAAGCTATTCTTCTTGTACAGAAGGTTCAAACTGTTCGTGCGCTGATTCGGCGAAGACAGATTCGCGCAGGAGCTTGCTAAATGCGCAGCAGATTTTGTTTGCAATGGCGCTTCATTGCCAGCTCCCGTAATTAAAGTACAGATTATTACTGGGAAGCAGTATACATGTCTAACTGCCCCAGTTTTCATTCCTGTGTAGGCGGTTTACTTAGCGCCACTGGGGCGTTTCTCTTCGCCACCGCCGACCCTTCTTTTTGCCGGCGCCTTTCGAGTTTAAGCAAGCGCACATATGCTGTTGCCGGTTTGTGCGTGGACCTGCGGGGTGTGGAGGGAAGGAGGAAGGGGTTGGGGGTGGATGGCAGGCGAAACGATCGGTTTCATGCCCTCACTGATGACGTGTCCCTTGTGTTGGCGGGAGGTTTACACGTGAACGTCAAACGGCCGAATGCGACCTGTCTGGTGTCTTCACTGGTCGACTGCTTTGGGTTGCCTGTTACACAGACGGTAAGATGCCAGCGACGCCGGAGGGAAACAGACAGCCCCTAGTTTGTTCACTAGAATAAAGCTCGAGTCCTTCAAACTTTCATTCAGCTAATTGGCTAGGAAGTATGCTAAATAGAAACTTACGAACAGATGTGGTTTGTTTCGTGCACTGCGTCGACTGCATCGAACTTCGCAGGTCATCCATCTTCACGGAATGGAAGGGCTATAATTTCTTTATCGACTGTGAGCAATTAGTAGTGACCTTTCAATTATTCTGCACGCTACTCAGTTTCCGTATGCTCGGACAGTATCGTGCCCTTCCACAACAGCCAACAAGCTTACTGGAGTCTCGGGAAGCAAGGATGGAGTGAAGCAAAGTTACACTTCTTACACCGCTTTCCGTTCCACCAACCTTCACTTCTAGGGAACAGTTAAATTATTCTGTCGCTCCCCCAAGAAAAAATAGCACTTGATTAGGAATGAGATAGTGGATGTCGAGTGACATTAAAGGCGTATTTTTTTTTCTTTTGTATATTCGCGTCTCATCCCAGCGGCGTTTTTTACTCAGATTTTAAAGTGAAGTTACGTATAACCCCTGCAAGCACACTTTTGAAGTGGCTAGAATGAAACTTTACGTGAAAACGTACTTAGCGTTCCATTCGAATGCGGTGTTCATGCCAGTTCATTTTGCATAAACGACACCGAACTTCACTACGCATCCAAGTGCTGTTTTCCGTCTTTTATCGTTTCTTTGTCAAAAGCAGATGCGGACACTCTGCCGGGCTCGTAGATGCCATCGTGCTAAAGCTGTTTCCAAATTTTCAAGGAGTGGTAGGAAAGAACCTTTCAATTTGCGCTTCGGTAGTAAGCCCTGCTAGCGGCAGGGAATTCTACGCCATATTGGGATGACTACAGTAATGCGGGGTAAATTGGAGGCAACAGTAAGAGAGACAGAAAAAAAATTGCTCCAATCCACGCTGTGAAGGTGATTGGAAAGCAAAGCTGGAAACGAAACCCTAAACAATTTGCCATGCGACGTAACACGTAGCTCTACAAAACGTGAGACCAGAGATTCTTCCAGCCGTTACCTGGGATTCGTGGGAGTTCATTCCCGAACGCAGCAGCGTCGGCAGAAAGAAAACGGAGAGGATCCTCTTTCGAAGGGTGAGTCAGCGGAACCTAGCCATCCTGATGTGCTATCTCAGTGCTACACAACCACGCGACAGAAGCGCAGACAATTCGGCATGTGCGCTTAGTTATTCCCATTTACGCTGATTTAAACTAGTAAGTGTAGTAAGTTTGAGAGTTGCGAGAGAGCTTAGGGAACTTTTAGAATCGCTATTTATCAGGACCAGTTGCTCCTTTCGCCTATTGTAAAACCTGTTAAAACTGTACCCAATTGGTATTCACCAATCTAGAAAACGGAGTCCCATTCGTGGCAAGCAGGAGCACAAGGTAGCGTTTCTCTAGCGGCCATATGTCTGTACGTGATCTTTACATTTTCCCGCACTGCAAACCAATCCTTAGCGTATCTTTCCGTACGACCACTTAATTCCGTCGGGTCCGGTTTACGCAGGAGGAGATGTCGAAGAAGTTAATCAATCCGTGCGAAGGAAGCGCGTAATGGACGCGAAACTGCGCCAAAAGAATTTCAAAACAATCGTCGCTAAAGCAGACGACAAAGCCGACGGAAGGGTCCCGCCGACGCATCCGCCGGGGAGATCTCGCGCGGGGATTCACCCCGCCATCTACACTGTGCTCCGTGAGTGAAAAGTTCGCTCCCCTGCCGAGCCGCGTTGGGAGTTTTGTCGCGCACGCCACGACGGAACCGTTGGCTGGTCGTGGTAGGAAGCTTTGCTTTAAAAATATCAAAAACCAGACGCATTAAAGTGTTGGAAACAAAATTACACGTGAAAACTCCTAAAAGAAAACGGTGCCCAGGAACTTAGAGACTGCCAAAGCAACAAAAAGAAAATATCTACATGACAACGCCAACGGTTATTGACCTACTCATGCGTATAGTCAACAATCATAGAATTTTTCTAGTCCACAGTCTCGTAGGAAACGAAGAAAAATTTTCGTTCCCAAAGGTAAGTCGTTGATGTTGGCCTAGAATCCGAGAAAGTGACACCGTCTAAACCTGCGTCAACGTATCTTCCGCTGGTGTATTTCTGTGCTTACCAAAGTTACACACGGAAACACCCCTGGGCCGAGAACGTTTCAAAAGAACCAATCTTTCTGATTTTCTGCCTCAACAATCTATAAATTAGGGGAGGCGGTGCCTAGGGGGTTACTGCAATTCCACCGATCAGTGAACTTAAATATCAAACACAAAACGCTTCCCTTCGCGAGGCTCCTCCAGATTGGCAGTGGCAAATTGCATGACTTCATTTAACGACTGTTGCACTCCTCAGATATATCTCCTAAACATGTATAGAGTGACATAGAAGGTAAAACACGCCGCGGTGGCTCAGTGGCTATGGTGTTGCGCTGCTGAGAACGAGGTCGCGGGTTAGTTTCCCGGCCGCGGCGGCCGCTTTTTTGATGGAGGCGAAAATGCCCGTGTGTACGAGATTTCGGCGCACGTTAAATATCCCCAGGTGGCCAAAATTATTAGGGAGCCCTCCACTACGGCGTCCCTCATCCCCTGCTTTGCATCGGCGCGTTACACCCCATATCAATCAAATCGACAGAGAAGGTAAATTGATCTCTCTAGATTAAAATGCTACAACCGCTTGAATAATACCCTGGCGACAGGTGCATGCAAGCATCGAAAAAGGTTGATTGATTGATTGGCTGTTTATTGGAGGATGTCATAAGACCCTGAAGGGGATGGGGGAGAGTGGGAAAGGGAAAAAAATATGAAAATAAAAGCAATCGATAACACATTTGCACTTTTTGTCCCATTAGAAAGTCAGTTCGCACTTGTCACAGAATCACTGACCCATACAGGGCTGAGTCAATCACGAATCAAACTGCTTTATAGAGACCATTTTGGAGAGAGAACTCTACAATTGCCTCTAATAAAGAGGGATTAGCACGCATTTGGCTAATATGGTCCTGTTCATCACACGGGATGGAGTGTGAAGTTAAAAGATCCGATCGTCCTTGTGAAAAGGCAGAGCACATCCAGATAAGGCGGTAAAGATTGGAAACGAGTGATTCCCCACAAAATATGCACTTTGGAGTATATGCTGTACGAGGATAGGTCCATTTAAAGAGGATGTCGGGGGTATATGCACAGTTTGCGTATATCTTGTTTGCAATAACTTCTCCTTTTCTGGAGAGACGTTTTAGAGGTGTGAGGAAACCCACAGGGGAGGATTCCTGGAGGCGCTGACGACTAAGGATCTTTGCTTTGCAGTAGTTTTCAGGCCAGGTCGCGTCCTGTGGGGGTGGGTCAGAAGAAACCACGGGAGGATGTGAGAGACTCTCCCGGGCAGCCATGTGGGCTAACTGGTTCCCTGTGTCACCCTCGGTGTGCGCCGGGGTCCAAACCAAACGAACGGATACGAATTCTTGCCGTAGCTCCTGAATTTTTCTCAGTATAGTAGTGGCAGTTGCGTTCGGGGTGAAAGAACGATTTAATTCACGAAGTGCCACGTGGGAGTCTGTGATAACGCGTAGCTTTGTTTGGGGAAGTGACGGGCGATTCTTTTGGATGCTTTGAAGGGCACCTAGAATTCCGAAAAGTTCGGCTTCTGCTACTAGGCAATGGATTTGTGAGATATTGCAGGACCCATCCAGGGGTGGAAATTCAGGGCAAGTCCAAGCTACCGCTGCGGCATTGTTGGCCACTGCTGCGTCTGTGAAAACATCTAGTTCGTCAATGGCTTTGTCTTGCCGTATACGCCTAACAAGACCCTCTCTAGCCGCCGGGTTGGAGCGCCGTATAGGCCGTCGTATGATGAGTCCAAGCGGTGGACGTTCCCATGGGGGGATAGTGCCTTGAAAGGGTGCCTCCTCAAAGACGCTGTTTAACGCGTCCCATTTTAAGATTGCTTGTCCTTGCGGTGAGCATTCTAGGCGCGTTTGAAAACGCAGCTGAGTTTCCTTCACGAGTTGTCGTATCGGGGGAAGAGGAACTGCCAACTCTAGAAGATCATTTCTGGTGTGTCGAGGGAGACCCGTGATGGTTCGAATCATAGAACGATTTAGTATTTCCAAATCGCGCAGATGCCGGGGGCTGAAGTTATATATTGGAAAACCGTATGCTAGCCGGCCATGGGCCACTGCTCTGGCGAGAGTTTGACAAGAGGCTTGTTGTGAACCACCGTACTTGCTTGAGATACGAGTAATAAGATGCATCGTAGCACGCCAGGTGGTACGAAGGCTCCGAATCCATGCTTGAAAGCTATTGCAGCTGCTCAGTTGGAGACCGAGAAGGCGGACGGTTCCGTTTTGGGATGAGATTGATGTACCGCCGAAATGAAGGGTCAAGATATGAGACAGATCAGGTTTGCGTTTGCCGTTGATGCTGACAAATTCCGTCTTCTGTGGTGAGAGTTCCAGGTTGAAGGCGGACAAAGAGCGTTCTAGGCTAAAAACGGCAGCCTGAAGTTCTGACTGCATGGCTTCCTTGCCACCGTAGTCGGCCGCTTCTGTCCAGACGACGACATCGTCGGCGTACAGGGCGAATCGAGCGGAGGTATCCTTTTCAAGCTGTCGGGCCACACGGTTCATTGCCAGGTTGAACAGAATTGGTCCGAGTATAGAGCCTTGAGGAACTCCTCGGTCTACGTAGTAAGTGGTGACTTCATGGCCTGGAGAGTTCAGTTGTATAGGGCGATGTTGCAGGAAATTTCGGATCCAGGCTTGTGCCTTGGCACTGGGAAAAGCCTGGGACAGCTCCTGTAGGATGCCGTTTTGGCAAACATTGTCAAAAGCCTTGCGTATATCTAAAGAGAGGACGTAATCTGGGATGCATTTTCTGGATTTACGGTTGATGACTCGCCGCAGGAGCCATAGGAAGTCATGCGTTCCGAGATTTGGGCGGAAGCCAGTTTGAGCTGGGTGGAACCAGCCAGTGCGTTCCAGATGATACTTCAAACGATTATTTATCAGTCTTTCCATTATCTTGCTTAGAGTAGGAGTGAGTGCAATGGGTCGCAAATTTTCAGGTTTTCTAGCATCCTTTCCTGCCTTGGGAATAGGGTGTATGATCGTTGTTTTGAGGTGTTCAGGAACTTCGCCTGATTCCCATGACCGATTAATAAGCTCGAGAAGAATGGAATGCCCTTCTGGGGGCAGATTCCGGAGGTCCTGCCAGGTGACTACGTCGTGTCCTGGGGCAGACTTAGGCTTCCCTTGGGTGAGTGCTATTTGTAGTTCCCCATGTGTAAAGGGACTATCTAGAGAAGGGTCAGGTTCTGGTATCTCAATAACAGAAAGGGGTTGCAGGCAACTGGAGTCGGACGTCGCATGGGGGAACAAGGTTTTCACGATAGCATTTTCAACATCCGTGTAGTTCATGTGTAGGCATAGTTCTTCGACGATTGACAGCTTGGTCTTATTCTTGCCACACAGGCCACAAAAGATCGCCCAAAGGCGTGCGAGCCCTCTCTCCTGACCTAGTCGTTGGCAGAGATCATGCCATTTCTCGTTTTGGAGAGTTTTCTGGTATTCGTGAATAATTTTATACTGCCTTTTGAGCTTCAATAAATCGCGATGTTTCTTTCCTTGAGATCGGTAGCGATTAGTAAGTCGCTCCGCAGTTCGCATCGAAAAAGGAAAAAAAATTGTACAAGTGCGGCACGCACACACACAGCTGGCTGGCGCCGCATCTTTTCAAAGTGCTACGAGTTGTGCCGCGGCTCCGCCAGATGGCGCCACGGGTCCCGCGACCGAGAGAAGACGCAGTGAAACATCCCCCTCGCGAGGGGCACGATCAAATGCAGAGCATTTCCGGGGGCGCACGACGTTAAGTAGTTTGCGTTACGTTAATGTTGTTGCACTTGTGGCAACTGCTGACGAGAGAGCGCTCGTCAGCAGTAATTTGAATTAGTCAACGATATAAGGCGCGTTCGTAGCGTCCCATTCTGAGTCGGCTTGTGGCGCAGTGGGTAGAGCACCATGTACATTGCCTTCCGCCCGCAGGGTCGAGGGATCGAAACCGGGCGCCGGATAGTATTTTTTTTATATAGTAGGGACAACGACGGTGCGGACTACGGACGTCAACGCGGGTGACATCGTGAGTTACTGAAATGCTCGGCATTTAAAACTCGAATAAACATCAAAAATGATTTTACTGACGAACATGTCCGCACGTGTAGCTAATATATTTCCCAATTGTGTGGGTAGTTCATTGAGGCGAAGGCAGCCTGAAGGCATGCTTCATGCCCAGTAAAAATATTTATCCAATTTGGTAAGGATTGGCTACAATTTTCTAAAGCTTTACTCCTGATGAGCACGCCTAAGGGTAACACACCGTGACGGCAAAGAAGCGGCCTTCGCCTGCCCACGCAGTATCCCTTTACGAATAACCGCGGCTTTTAAAATACCAGTACATCACAAAATGAATTCAGAAAACACGAACATTCAGTGGTAGAGAAAGTTGTCAAATCTGCATGATCAACAAAATTATCCACTTGAAAATCCGAAGTTTCACTTGTCCATGCCGAAATCACCAATGCACGATTGCGATCCGCCCGACTTGCCGTGCCCCCCGTTTGCCGACTCGACCAGTTCACTGGTAAGTTTATCATGACAAAGGTCCATCCCGCAGGTTGTCAGCAGTATTCCGCATTTTGAGGCTCTTGCTTTGCAAGACGACGTCCAAAGTTTCCGTTCATGACCCTGCAGGTTTCTTCCATTGTAAGAGCGAACTTGTGGCACATTTACTTTGAACCATTAACGTACGGAACGACATTTGGCATGGGAGCCTCATTGCCTTGCGAATCATTTTTTTCCTCGTTACACTGCCCTCCCTCACTGGGAGACTTTGGAGGATTGTCGGAGACATCTTCAGTCGGAATGGCACCCTCTTTCCGGCTGCTCTTGCCATGACCAGTTGACACTCTCGACACCAGGCGAATGGGTCCTCGCAGGTCCACGAGTAGTGGAATCCTGGAGACCGTGAAAAAGGAAAACCGGTTTCTTCCAGGCAATTGTCGGGGCCCGTGGCTCCTCGGAAAAGAACACCAGGATGCGCCGGAGTGTACCTTGGCTCGTTGACGGCAACTCGGCAGACACGACATGCTTTTTCCCATGTCGTTCTCAACAGTTCTGTTCGTATTTCGCAGCAATATGGATTCCCGATTGAAGAGAAAAATGTAGCGGAAAGCTGGCCTGCCAACCAGCGATCGTTTGGTCAGTGTCCGACGCAACTGCGAGTCGTTCAAAATAACTTGCTTGTTCCAGGATGGCTTCCGAACTCTAAAGCTCAAATACCCTCCTACGCACAAGCGTCGGTTATTGTATCGCCGAGCACTCCTCCAAGTTCAATCCTAACCGCAAATCTGCTGTGTCGCACTGACGTAACACTGGGTGTCGAGCTTTCTTTATGAGTCGCAACGTCACAAAGTTTCTTAACACTACTCTAATAAGCAGGCCTTCCTCTTGAACGAAAAGTTCCCTTCAAAGCAAACGAAGTAGACGGGCTAGTACCATATAGAAGACGACACCCTATTGCTACTACTGCCAAATATTTTTTCCCGTGTCAGAGAGATGAAACCTATGCAGGGAAGAGCATAATGTCTTGATATAGTCTGGTTCACACGCAAAAGTTGCCTATACATAAGGTTTTTTAAAACCATTACTGTTGAGTACTGCCTCCACGTGCTCTACAATCAATCTAAAGATAGGTCACTGAACAAGCTAACTGCAACCACAAATGAATAAAATACGTAACGCCTAAAAGCCTTTCTAAAACAGCGAAAATTCTCTAATGGCAAACGCTAAACGCTTTCTACCATTGATATGTAGATTTACGACACATTGCGGTGTCAGGATTTCTAATGTTCAATGCCTCCCGCACTCAATTACTCGCGCGCCCACTAAAGACTGCATTTCAGTGCCAGACGACGAACATCACAGAGTACTCGGCAGCACAAGTTCCGCACGGAGATAGCTGAGACGCTGTTCAAAAAAGTAGTCATGCCTATTAGGTTTCTAAGTTGTCTTTTGGGCTCGCTTCCGTGTGCTTGCAAATTACTTGGTTCACTGCAGGTTTGTCTTTGAATCCATGTTGCTGTTGAATCCAGGCAATGAAGAGGTTATCAATGGTGGAAGGAACTCTTCTGCAATGAAGCACGGAGCACAGAATTCGAAGGTGCAGACCGATCTCGTATTCACAACGAATAATATTCAACACACTTGGGAATCCCCAGACACCTCTTCACACATCACTGTGACAGTGGGGTGACAAGGGACGCAGATTCAGTCTCATCGGAGTGAACGCTGCCGTCACAGTGCGGCCTTGTCACCGGACCTAAATGATTTTCTGGCGTGTCGCGACAAGCACTTGCGAGCACAACCACTTTGCCAAATCGATGCACTCTTTTCGCGCACACTCGACAGGGCGGGTTGCCGTGGACACGGTGCTTCCCCCTTTGTTTATTCCAGCAGTGACGTGCACGAGATAGAACGCCTTATCGACTGCCAGGAAAGGACAACATCGCCTTTTTGGCTACCCGTCGTTCAGCGGACTCAAAAACACCTTTGCATCATAGAAAACAACGTGAACTTAAGACAGAAGCATGCTACTATATTACCAAAACTAGAAGGAGTTGAAGCGGTTTCATTTCGAACTCCTAGTTTTGCACTCAAGGTGCAGTTTCGGATGCGCTTGTAATCTAACTATGGCGTCATGATGTCCCAGTGCATGAGTTTGGTCTTAGTACTCGTGTATTTTTGCGTTTTCAATACAATTAGTCTTGAGTTCAGCGTCGTTCCTTCTTCTTTTTCCCGTGTATTCATCTACTTGGTTTCCCCTCAAGATATTTGTGTATTTCACTTTTAGTTACCCGCCCTATAAAATAGCCCTAAGGCGAAATCTGTGTTTCGCTTGATATCGCTCCGTTTGCTGGGGCAAGTAGAGCATATCTATGGCAGGTTCCCCGGGGTGATGAACAGCTACGTTTTGTTTAGTGTTTACAAGGTCGGAGATCATTGATTTACCATGCCATGCGGGGCTATTCATAAGCCGTAACCAGCATAAACACAACATGAGAAATTCGTTTTTTTTTTGTTTTCCAGCAAACGGAGTTGAAGGAACACAGTTATACAGACAGGGGTCCTAAAGTGGAAAAACTGCGTTTACCTTGTACACTGGCGTAAATGTCCCACACGTTTCACTCCTCGATTCTGCGCATAAATAATTCACTAATTCAATTAGAAGTTCACTTGGTCATTTACGGTTTTCGTTCGAGACCACTATGTGTTTAGCAGACGTGCACGTGTGAGTTAGTTCAGCAGACTCTACTTTACCAAAATTAGTTTACCCAAATGCGAGGAAATTGGCTGCTTCGCAGTTGGACTGTTGTTCTCAGAGTAAGCCTCAGCGCGAGAGCGATGCATTGCAGTGTGACGTGTTGTCACTAACTGTCCAGTGGTGCCCCCTCAGACCACCGGCGAAGTCAGAGGATGCGCCGAACCGTCGACATGGTAAACGTTGACTGATATGATCGAAATGTAGAAAACCGTGTATGCCGTAAAACTGTGAGCCGCAGAATGTGCCAAGCGTGGGTGGTTTTGCGAATAGGGTGGAAGTAATTCCGAAGTCTGACAAACGGAAAGGGGCGCAGAAAGAACCCACCAACACCATGCGCGGAAAAGGTAACTCAGCTAGGGTTGCCGTCAGCATCAGCTGTCGCTAGTCTATCAATGGGTTTTGTACCACTTTTTAAATTTTCTGCCTATCTATTACCAAACACACTGCTAGCCTCACATCCAAGGCTGCTGGGAAGGTGTTCTGTATAGATATACGATAAAAGCATGGGACCTATGCTGCCTGTACGCAGGCACCTCCTGAGGACAAGATGGTCGCCATCTGACAGGCCTCAGCTTTTAACTATTTTGATGTCCCCGTTGACGAAGGCTTGCAGCCCCTACCTGTCAGTGAAGCAGTGGAGTTTTTGGCGTCTTTCCCAATGACGGTCACGCCCCCTCCCTGGATGGCAATCGGAGTAACGCCGGTGTCGTTGCTTGCACGTCCAGATCTGTCATGGTTTTTGTCAGCCCCTGCAAAGTCACCATGTGGGCAAGCAGGCAGTAACTACCGTGAATGCAGCGTTCGCCAAAATTTCAAAACCGTTTTTCACTTATCAGTTGAATACTAAAGAACCTTCGAGTTTCCCTCGCCCTATTCTTAACTGCGGTGGGCAAGGCCGTTGTCACGACGATTGACCTTATCTCCCCTCTCGTTATTCATTTGTGGTAGAGGCTGTGAGCACTAAATCTGGGCCAGAAATCCGTCAAATTGGCAATAATGCATGTGTTTCTTAATCAGACGCCAGGGATCTTTAGAGTTGCCTTAAAGATGTACGGCACTTCATGTAATCACACCGCTTTCCAATCATTACCCTATCAGACTTCCGGCACACGCGCATTCCCCTCTCTGGTTCCATTGCTCGGCAGTCTTTAAAAGGTATGACACATTCAAGACTTGTTCTTGCTGCACAAAATGGCTTGACCACGCTGTCACACAGAATACAAGACTCTGTCACAAGTTTTCTAAAACATTCTACCCTGCTATTTACCCTAATCGCCGCCTGTATACCGCCTCTTTCTGCAATCTATAGAGGTAGTCTCCAGGACCATACCTCGGCAAAGTTATCGTGGCTCACTCAAACTCACTCACAAATTTATTTTCCAATTACTCTCACTCAAACTCAGACTTCTTGCTAAGCAGCACGTGTGCGCTCACTGAAACTCAAACTCACGCGCGAGTTTGAGTCCAATTGAGTCTGAGTGAGTGGACTCATGAGTGAGTCTGCCGACCTCTGTCCAGGACATCTTATGGATCGGCCTGGCCCCACACGTGTTACATAGTGACTTTAGTGGCACTATTCTTTTTGGAACACTGCATATTACAGTAAGTCATAGGCGACCTCGCTACGCTGTTTGTCGCAGTGACTTGGCTGTAGTTAACACCGGTGGGCCTGCCTTAAACCGAGGCTGAGTCTGAAGCACACTCGATGTAACCATAATTTCTTTGAAGTTCTTGAAAGCAGTCGTTTGTCGACGTTGACTGGCACGATCGCCATAATGTGCTCATCTATTACGGTGAAACTGTTTATGGGTAGGCTTCCTTAAATCCTTCCTCTGCATAGACAAAAACTCAGCTCCAGTCAAGTGTCATGCGTCACTCCAGGGATAATTCCGAAATCCATCCACAAAAAAGGGAACGTTCCAGTAGGTGAGCTATCGGCACACGGTCACCATAAAAGAAGCACGCCATTTAAAGCGTCCCACTTGTGCGTCTCATCGCTTTGACATTCATTATGAGTAGATTAGTTGTCAATAAGCCCTGTCTTTGGTGATTTGGAGTGCACGGCCACCTTGTCGTCATGCGGGAATGTCTTTAGCATTCAACACTCCTCCTGTAATGGGCAACACCATGTGCGAACTGGAAGTGCCTGATGTACGTAGAAATGACAAAGACTGTCTTGAATTCCTCGTTCGCCTGAAAGTTCCGGGCCCAGTTCGAGTGCAAACTCGGGCGGCAGGTTCGTTTGCATAGCGACCACAAGACACCATTATCTGGCCGTTGATTTTCAGGACATATTTTCAGGACGTCGCGGACTGCGCCGTCCGATACACAGATTCAGTGGTGGCCGCCAAATCACAGGTAGTCTGCAGCTAAGTCTTATGCGGCAGCATGTGGCGATTTTCAAACATGTCGCTGACATTCCCCTGCAACCTTGCCACCCCCTCCAAGCGGCGAGTCTCTGGATCAACAGTCTAGCCACGCGAGAATGGACAAGACTATGGAGTCGCAATATGCACCTGAAGACGAATCCGACATCATTAAGGAGACATGGTGGCCTCCAGTGACCTTGCTGATTTCCTTGTGAAAGGTTGCCTTCCGGCGCAACATCTCTGTTTAGCAATATCAACTACAACACGAGACCAGCCCCGACTCTAGCGTCGAAAAGGCTACCTTCAAAGTATAGCCAGTTCGCAAAAATGTAACCCCCGGTCATACTGCCCGCCAGCGCGGGCCGAGAAATGGCGACCCTGCACGGCGGTGAGGAGAGCATCCGCCAAGCCTGGCACAGCCGTCACATCAAGGGCTCTCAATCAAGTTCACAGTGTCTTCTACCCGTCAGCTGTTGACTACGGCATTACTGGACCCATCTTTGTTCTACACGACCTTCAACCTCATCAACCCATGAACTCGGTGCAGGGCATGCTGCTTCTCTCTCCTCTCCACTGGACCTCCAGAAGCGTCAAAGCGGACGCTGCCTCCTTCGTGGGCGGGCACAAACGACGTCGAATATAGCAGAAACTGTGCGTCGGAGTTGAAGTGCCTTCCGACGATAGTAAGTTTTCAAATTGAGAGGATGACCATGGTTCGTTCAAGTATATTTATTTATTTATTTATTTATTTATTTATTTATTTATTTAAAAATAATGTCAGTCACTTTTTTAGATCAAATCAGGTAGGTATACATGAATAGATGTGAACAAAGATAGTAAGAATAATTAGGTAGAGAACACAACAACAGCGACTATACATTATTAAGCTCGTAAAGAGGAGACATGCTTGTTTTATTTGCACCGCTCAGTTTCAACAAGAAAACGAAAGTTCACGACTCATATTTCAACAAATATATGACGGGACAGAACTGGGACATGTACATGTGTGGATGTAGCGTTACAACTTAATCCAAGTAAAGACTGATGACGCCTACAGAGCATGTGATACAAAATCAATAGGTAGCAGCAAAATAAACTGTTATGGAACGCCGTCATACACAGTCAAGAGTAGTTGCACAAACAAATTTGGCAGCACGCAATACAGGCAAATGGCGAGATAGAGTTCTATGCACCCTGCAGTGTAACCTCCAACGCGGGCTTGCAAAACTTTCCAGGTGTATGTTTTTATCCTCTTATAGGGCTATTATTCGCGATTGCAGATAAAAGTTTAGGTAGTTAATATGTGTTGGTGGTGGACGGGCTGAGGTAGTTCCTATTCCGAATTGTGAAGACAAAAAAATGAGTACTTAAAATCATCTTTATGACAGGAATATTCTGTTAATGTGCGCGGCTGAATTGCCTTGTTTCCCTGGTTTCTGGAAGGCGTCGGTTTTATGATTTCGCAGGAGTTGAAGGAGGTACCTTAGACGCCCTTGTTGGGCTTTAAGGTCTATAGTGAAGGAAGCCCGCAGTCACATGACATACTTGCTGAGTCGGCAAGCGTATACTTATTGCGGATACAGTTAAACCTAGATATAACGAACTTGAAAAAAGTTTGCAATTATTCGTTACATGCAGGTTTTCGTTACATGCACGTTTCGAAATAAAGCTCGCGTAAATAAAGCAGAAACAAAACCGACATTTTAGATATCAGTGAAGGTGAAATCACCCTGGAAATATTTATTTCACAGTGGAAAACTGCGTGAGTTCCGCCTAAGGCTTTTGGCACGTACTCTGGCACTACGCGGCACTCCGATTAAGCAGGGTCGCTTACCCCCGTGTCCACAAACGTAAAGTAATTATCACTTTTGCCTTTTGACACTTTTTGGTTCCAGACGCGTTTTAAGAAGCAAAGTTATGCCGAAAGGGCGCCTTTTTGTGCAGTTGATGCTCTTTCCCACACTCAAAATTGTTGAAAGGGGCTAGATGGGATACTCTGCCGGGAGGAGACGGCATTTTAAAGTGCGAGCTCGTCTTGAAAACAGAAAATGTTTAATTTTTTTTTTTTTTGGCAGCAGAATCCGTCACCGACGAACCGGCACCCCACGTACCAGTGAAGACGCGCGACTACATGCCAACAGGCAGGCTTAGCACCTCAAAACTTAAGTGTCCAACCGACACCACGCTCACCTTGCGTTGTAGTTAAGTAAAGTGTCATTACTCTTGTCGCCTGGTGTCACGCTGCAGAAGCAAAACCTAAACTGAGGGGGACATTAGCCATGGAATGACGATTGCCTCTCCGTTCATCATCATCATCACGACGAATTTTGTTTTTAGTGATCCTAGACACTTCCATATCTGCTGTCTTCGTGTTAGTATTCGGTAAAATAGTGCATTTCTCCTGCCGATTTTTTGGTAAAAGTGCAAAACACAATGACTGATCATCTTAGTGAGTTCGTTACATCGAGGTCCACTGCCGCAGCGCCTTTGTTACACAGAGGTCGCGAACACATGGGCTTCAATGGAGGTGGCAATAGGAATTAAAAAAATTCGTTAAATGGAGGAATTCGTTACATAGGGGTTAGTTACATACAGGTTTAACTGTAAATATGAAGGCTTCCGCGTGAACCTTGTCCAGTCTTCTTTAATATTAGTGGCAGTATACGGGAACCATATGGCATTGACATGGTCCAGTAATGGCCTTATGTACTTGGTGTAAGCTGATAGTTTAGTTGATCTCGGCGCAAGCCGCAAACATTCTCGCATATAAAACAAGTTTCCCAAGGCTGCGGGCGCAATGCTTCAAACGTGAGGGCCCCATTTGAGGTCAGATGTGATAATCACCCCTTAACTATTCTGTTAATTTACTTGACCAGTAGCGTGGCAAATATGCGGTAAGAGAAATTCATTTCTTGTCAATGCGGTAAAGACTGTTAGCTGATTTAAAGAACGAGTAAGCGCGAGATGGTCTCTAGGATTGTTGATTTCCTGGAAGATAACAAAATCGTTATTCACGTTACAGGAAATATCTGCCGTGACGTCATTATTACAGATTAGGAAAAGGAGTAGCCCAAGAATGGGGTCCCGGGGGACTCCGGACGTGAGACGTTTGCTCTCCGATAGCACGTGTTCAAAGATTACGAACTGCGAACGGTCATATATGGGAAGTCTTCAATCCAGCCTAGTAAATTACCGGTTACGATTATACCATTTGTATTTCGATTAGTTTGCTATGGCATACCGAGTCAAACACTTCTGAAAAATCGAGCAGTATTAGGCCTTATTGTGTGGGGTTATTGATGGAAAAATCGCGGTCGCGTAAAACATCTGTAAGCTGCGTAGTGGTTGACAGTCCACTTTTAAGCCATTGTTGGCTAGGTTATAACGCGCCTTTAGCCTCTAAAAATTTAGATGATGATGTTAGATGCTTTACAATCATGTAGAGTATTTTGCACGATGTACTAGTCAGGGAGATCGGTCTGTAGTTGGAAGGGGCTGTACTGTCGCCTGTTACAGGTAGTGGTGCTATTTCTGCCTTTTTTTCAGTCACCCGTAAGCACGGATGCAGAAATTAATTTACGGCAAACCAGTCGCAGATACCTGCTACACCATTCTGCATATCGCCTGGTAAAATTGTTTGCGATAGCGTCTGACCAGCAAGCGTTTTTATGGTCACCGTTCAACAAAAAATTAAGAATTCCCTCCCCAGTGATAATCAGGGGGTCAGTTGCAACACTGTCAGCTTATGGGATGTCAGGAGTGCTGCCGTTATCGGCCGCGGCGGCCGCTTTTCTGATCTAGGCGAAAAGCAAAAACGCCCGTTTGTACGAGATTTCGGTGCACTTTAAAGATCCCCAGGTGGTCAAAATTAACCCGGAGCCCTCCACTACGGCGCGCCTCATCGCCTGCGTTGCGTTGGCGCGTTAAACCCTACAATCAATCAATCAATCAATCAATCAATCAATCAATCAATCAATCAATCAATCAATCAATCAATCAATCAATCAATCAATCAATCAATCAATCAATCAATCAATCAATCAATCAATCAATCAATCGATCAATCAATCAATCAATCAATCAAATTTTGCATGTTATCTTTTGTGAAAACTAAGTGCAGAAAATCGTTGTAGAGATTACCTTCAGTTCTTTTTTCTTCCGACGAAAAAGAGGGGGTGTCTGTTCTTGGGGGTAGGAGATGGTTCAGAATCTACCCGAGTTATCGTTCGTGAATAAACCCAGCGTTGGTTTGAAGTGGTATTGTTTGAAGCCGTATTGAGGTTTCTTCTTTTGCATGCTCAAGACCTTTGGGACTTTGCCAAACAAAGATAGATGACGCGGGTGCAACAGGTTGACCACGTTTTTGTGCAACAGGTTAACCATGTTTTCTTGCAACGATAATTTTTTAATGAATTATATTTTTTTATTTTTTAGGCAATACTGCAGGCCAGAATTAGTCCCAAGCAGAAGTGGGAAGATGAATACATAGCATATCACGTAGATGTAACTATACAAGCTCTATCTTAGAAACATCAACAAAGATGACAGTAAAAAAATTCTACACGTGAAAAAGCTGATCAATTGATGCATGCAGATTTGGCGAAGTTAAACACAGTGGAAGATTGATTGATTGATTGATTGATTGATTGTAGGGTTTAACGCGCCGACGCAAAGCAGGCGATGAGGCGCGCCGTAGTGGAGGGCTCCGGATTAATTTTGACCACCTGGGGATCTTTAACGTGCGCCGAAATCTCGTACACACGGGCGTTTTTGCTTTTCGCCTCCATCAGAAAAGCGGCAGCCGCGGCCGGGAATCGAACCCGCGACCTCGTGCTCAGCAGCGCAACGCCTTAGCCACTGAGAAACACAGTGGAAGGGGTACTCTTCCACTCAGATATTGTTCGCGGGAAAAATGAATATTCATGAGTGTTTGTGGGGGCGAACAAGGGCGTAAATTTAAAGGGGAGGTAGTGACTGGTAGGCCGAAAGGAAAGGGAGGTCAATGGGTCAATACGAAGTTTGCGGTACCAAAGATCGACAAGAAATTTTAATCGGCTGCTTCTTCGGGATTCCAGCTTTGGAATTCCGTTATTCTGCATAGGTGTGGCAGGTGAATCGTGTCTTTGATAGCGGTTATAAATAAGCTTGCCTTTGATTTCCTTCTTTTTTGAATGCGTGTCCCAGACAACAGAAGCGTAGAACCGTGCCCAACATTTGGGGTGTTGGATTTTAATCAAGCCGTTGACCCTCATCTTGATTTTCGGGGACGTGGATGAAACAGTACCTATAGTGGTACTCATGCGTTCAAATGTCTGATGGTAAATTTCATCATATCGACGCGCCGGCACGTTGCACGTAGTGACCAACCACGGTCACGGGTTTGTTTCTACGTGGGCGGGAGCTGTCTGATAACCCGTCTTGGAACTCTCACATCAGATGAACTAGAAAAGCACTGAAAAAACGTGGACTTCTAAAGCATCTTTTAAGGCAAGCTAACTCCATTACCAGATTTCACGATTATGTCTCATTGCTAGAAATTCATTCGAGCATGCGTCGATTGTATGGCACCTCCATAATGTTAATCTAACGAACTCTTTTAGAGCCTCTTCAAAAAAATTCCCCGCATTTCCCCGAGGGGAAGAATGTGAAAGTGCGAATGCACGAGTTGAATTTGCGCGGTTCGGTAATGTTCGCGAAAGAGAGATCACACACACACACACACAACTACAAAGAAAGAAAGATGCATTTATTCACAGGCACCTATTTGTGTTGTCGTTGTACTTGATTGCTAGAGCGGATCTTAACTTTGAAATTTCGTGTCAGTACTCCTTTAAGCAGGTGCATTAGCCCTTGTCACGCCCGATTCTTGGCCAATCCCCCACGTGGGTATGTGCCATGTCAGCGGCCAGGCAGCGCGCGCCCATCTCCCCCCGTTGCCAAGGAAGACGAGGAGATTCCTGGCCAATCCCCCACATGGGTATGTGCCATGTCAGCGGCCAGGCTGCGCGCGCCCATCTCCACGTGCGCGGACATCGCCGGTGGACGCAGGTTCAGGGTCGCTTAAGAAGTGCATTGCACTTAAAAGAAAGCTGCAAGGTTCATTTTTTCGTACTACTCTCGACAGCACAGTGTGCCTTCACAGAAAAAAATATCTCTTTATCTTCCGCCCGTCATTATGCGGGGAAAGTTTTGTCATAGTTCCATTCCTTGTATATACAAGGAATGGAAGTATACAAGGAGGAAGTGGAAGTAGAAGGAGTGGAGGTATGACGCGCGCAAACGAGTTGGTGCTACGATATCATAGCACCAACTCGTTTGCACGCCCTCACATTCCCCGCCGCCCCGCTTTTTTCTCGTCTTGATCATGCTCATAAAGTTAACCCGACATTCGCCAGAACAAATATTTATCCGAATTCCCGCTCTTCGCAGTATCGCCGAATAAAATTCGTTGCCGTGACACGTAGCCAACATAACCGAGACGTCCTCATTTCAAGCTGCCCTGTTAGCCTTCCTTGGAAATGAACTGATCACTGTCTTGATGCCATGCATGAGCCAATGAACACCCGGAATTTTTTTCCACTCGTTTTATTTCTTCTGGAGCAGCCTATGAAACAACCGTGTTATTGGCTCACGTCTGATTTCTTCGCATTCGGCTGCAATGGCGCCATCCAGAAACCCCGCCTCCTTTAGTCTTTGCTTGGAAATCAAAGCTAGTGACCATCAAGTGCTGGCACTACTTATCAAGTGCTGACCGTATAAGCATGCCCATGGTATGCTATTATTAACTAGTTAAACAGCTGTTCTTAAGAAGCTATTCTTAGCTAGTTAAGAATAGCATAGCATGGGCATGCGCATAGTGTAGAGCTGCCATGGGTTGGTGTGAGCTTCCTTTATAACTCCTAGCGCATGCGCAAAGCGCTCACACGGCCGCTACACATGCCGTGGGCGGAGCTAGCAGCGGGGCGAGAGGTCGCGTGACGCTATCACGTGGCATTCAGCGACACCGAGGGTGGTGAAGCCGCAGATGTGCTCGGTGAGTATCTCCCGTCTGCATGTGGTCTCGTAGCTCAATTCGTAAGACAACGGGCTCGCGTTCCGTTTCACCATTTGTTCCAGGTTTGATTCCAGGCGGGGCCAGTAACTTCTTTTGTTCGTTCGCGGGAGTTTTCTGTTCGCACCACCGATCGCGACAGAACCCATACGGGGCAGGGGTAAAAAGTTTCGCTTTAAAAACGTCTTAGTTGTTAGCGTTCATGTTTGTGTACTTCTTTCCCTGTCCTCGTTTAGGCGCTGTATTTCCCTAAATATTTAAGTCGTCTGTGTCGGCGTCGCTTTATATGTACCACGAGTAGCAAAACCGCTGCACCATTTCACCCTACCGCCCATCACGACGTTTTGCTAGTTTTTTTTAGAGAAAGCAGAAACAGTGTCCAATGCGCTGTTCATACTCCCTAGCTGTAGGGGTGGTTTCAGTCTGCCTTGCCTGCAAACCATGTGCAGCGACCGGTAGTAGTGCACGCGCATTCAACTTGGTAGGCTCTACTTCGGATCTGGTAGCCCCGGTGAGTGCCCTGCAGCAGTACTTTCTGGGGACTACCCACTCGGTGCATTGCGGCGAACACATTGGACGTCTGCCTGCCAAGCAGCAGCCGCTGGTTTATGCGCATGTTAACAGAACAATTAAGGATCCTCAGCCTGCATTGTCAAGCGTAATTTCGAGAGAATGTACGGCAAGCGAATTACCGTAATTCCTCGTTAACCCAAACTCGGATATCTCGAAATATTGGTTAAGTGGAAACCCTTCCTCGTCGGGCATTTACAGGGGCAATGCATACCGGTGTAGTCGTGGTGTTACGTGTTTTCAAGCCATATCGCACCGGGCGGTGTCCCCAATGCTGTAGCCGGTACAATCGATCCTCATGAGTCGTTCGGAGACGAAGCTGGTAACGCTAGGCGAAGAAACTTTTTTCTCGTTGGCGCGCTCGTAACATAGTGGTCAAGGGAAAGACCTTGAGCATGTTACAGAGGCGTTGTTTATGCGATTAAATATAGTTTCTGGGCCCTTTCTTTGAACATCTTGTGAACTTAAACTCCCTGTAAATTTAATATTGTAAAGCTTGTTCGCGGCTGACGACATTTGGCTTGTAGTTAGTTGATTTTCCGGATTGCTGTGAAGCCAATTGGGCGATTTCATGCTGATAGGGAAGCGCTGTTAAAACTAGTCTGTGCGCCATGATAAAGTTTTTAATAATTACTTCTTTCTCAACAGACAGACAGACAGACAGACAGACAGACAGACAGACAGACAGACAGACAGACAGACAGACAGACAGACAGACAGATATTTTTGTGTTTTGGTAGCTCAAAAACAAAAAAATCATAGATTATTCCCCTTTGTGAAGCTTGATAACCAAGAAATCTCAGGTGACACGAAATTTTAGCAAAGCTTCAAGTTCTCACAATAAGTCGTGCGGCGAATAGCAATTCCTCTACATTTTCAATCTCTATTAATGATCTGGAATTAGTGCGTTGACCTATACGCTCGTGGTGGATAATCGGGGCCCGGCACCTTTAACCAAAGAACCTAAACGTACCTCACGCTTGCTAATTTTTGACGTCCGCGGAGTAAAGGAGTCCGGCCTTCACATGACCGCGAGACAATGTGAAATTCAAAATTGAAAACTGCGTCTTTCTGTTCCTCTGTCACGTGCTCAACTTTCAAAGTTAAAGTGTCTGCTCCAGAGGACGGGGTAGCAACTACGGAATTTTCCAGCTCGCCTACGAGCAGCTGTCTTAAGGAAAGCGGGCCGGTAAACAAGCAAAACTACGCACACACACGAACATCTCGCGCTATGGATCGCTTTGTGCTTCAACGGCACGTACGCAAAATTCAATTGGCCGCGTGTCACTCTTTGTGGGCATAGAACAAAAATCCCCGAGCAAAAATGTCCAGTCAGAAACGCCTTTGCCATAAACAAAACCACGGAAGGAAGGCAGAACGAGCAGGCAGCCGTCATGGCTCCTCTAAAGTGTTTCACAAACTCTTAAACTGTGCTCGCGCCTGCTTTTTTCGCTTGCATTTCTTCGTGTGCATTGTTTATCATACCTATTCGGAACTGCGTAATGAGAGGCTGCACATCTGCAGAATGTAGCTTTATATAAGCAACCGGCAAGACACTCACGCGAGGTGACAACGGAGAAGTCTTTGATAGGTATTACTAAGGAGAGGCACAGGGCTGTTGCATCCAAAGCAGGTAACAGTGTTTAGGTACACCTGCTATATTTTTCGGTTTTTTAAATATAGTCTGTGACACATTCCTCGAAAGAAATTGTACGTTTTACTACGGCATTGTTTGAACGTAACTACACTGTACTCCTGACCAAACTAGTTCAAATGACGCCTCAGCAAAATTGTTCCCTCTTGTGATTCATGACACATGAGTATTGCTTCGGCAAAAAGTGTTCATAAATGTTATAGAGAGGGAAAATGTAGTAGCGTTCAATGATTCTATTAACAGCAGTGCTTTCCATGCACAAACCTGTTACAATTACCTTGACCTACAGATCATCAATAATTAGTTTGAACTAACCATATCCAAATGTCGTAAATATTTGTAACCGTAAGTCTTAGTTTTATGATTGCATTCAATATTTACAGCACCGAACGCTCCGATGATCGCACATAAAGCACAGATTTTGCAATGATTAGCCGATGCAACTTTAATTTCGGTCCCTTTCACAAAACTAATAACAACAAACTTCAGGGAGTTCACAACCAAGAGGCCTAAACTTATATATTATACCATTCGGAGACTGTCTGGGCATGAATTTTTAAACACAGTGACCATATAACTTAAATAACTCAAAGAAATGTTCATTCATCTATAAAATTCCAAAATATAACTATAAGTTTGTCATTTTGGACTCATTAACATTTTTTATCAGGGCATGCCACTAGGTGAGAAAAACCAATTGTTAATTACTCTCTCTCCCACACATAACAACGGCTCTACTCCCGTATTTTTTCTCCGAACAATACATTTTTTTACATCTTGTCTGTCTTAATTACTATTCTGATACATTGCTTCACTTTTGTTTATCTGTGCATTCTCTGCTTGCTTTTAATGTCTGCTCAATATTTGGGCCCGCCAACTGATATCCCCAAGTCCGAGCGTAGTAATAAATAAATAAATAAATAAATAAATAAATAAATAAATAAATAAATAAATAAATAAATAAATAAATAAATAAATAAATAAATAAATAAATAAATAAATAAATAAATAAATAAATAAATAAATAAATAAATAAATAAATAAATAAATATGAAGGCCAATTTGTTGTCACAGAAATGCAGCGTGTAAGATAGATGTACGTAACGAAAGCATACCCGCCTGCCAAAAGTACTTGATACAAATTTCCGCGCACTGCGACCCCAGATTGGAAACATGAGTTAGGGCTTTCTGCGCCATCAAAAACCGACTTACTTGTGTTGAGTCTCCCCCAGCCGGGCACCGTGACACGGGTGTCTGTGACGTTGACAGAGCTTGTTGGGACGCAGACGGGCTTCGTATAGCGCGTAAAGTCGAGGGGTCTTTCAACCTGCATAACGAAGGAGACTAGTTTGTGGGCTGTGGCCGCCGAGATGCGAACACATGCAGAGCAATTACGCATAAAGTGCCAGGGTGGCTCTTAAATAGGTGTTATTAGAATCACGCATGGCACTTATTTCTAGAAATTGTGCAGCCTTGAGCATGAAGGAAGAGTCGGCCGCCGCCAACGGCAGAAGCCATGTTAAGAATCGAAAAGTACACAGAAGCACCGGACGCCATTCCGGACTTCGGCAGTACGTTCACGCTTGCACCATGAAAGTCGCAAGCAAATGGAAAGGGGGGCGGCGGAGTTAATATAAAGCTGAGTTGGAAGAAAGCAATAATAATGGTGATAGGAAAGCGCGAATTTAGACTTCCTGCAACTGACATGGTTGCGATTCCCGCAGCGATTAAAAGTGTGGAGCTTCGTACCACGACGGTTTTTTGTGCCATAACCCGCCTTTTCCACCTGTCCAACATAATCTGACGGCCGTTTTCTTAGCACCTCCTCCCCCTCCATTTGCTCCCCCCACTCGGTGAGCGGAGGATTCCGCAATGCTTATGCATGAAGAAACCGATTTCCAGGATCCCCTTCACTGGAGGCCTGAGTGGAAAAAGGACTCAGAACACCGGGGTAATTTCCAAACTCACCCTTTGTCTTCTGGCACAGTTGGGACCAAGTGCCGCCAGCGCGGAATGGCATAACGTGGTGGGCTTAGCTTAGGAGGTGTTTTGTAGCGTAAGCTACACTGGCCGAGGTTGAGCAGTTTCGCGTGTGCAGTGAAGGTCGGTTCTGCGCAAGCACGAGGGACATTGAATTGGATTGGATTGGATTGGCTTGGCTTGGCTTGGCTTGGCTTGGCTTGGCTTGGCTTGTATTGGATTGCATTGGATTGGATTACATTGGATTTGGATTGGATTAGATTAAAGTTGATTGTGTTGCGTCATAGCCACGGCAGACGCACTGGCGCCGGCGCGTGCCCAGGTGTGCGCCTGAATTGCGCAGTAGCCAAGTCTGACGCTGCACCAGAGCCGCTTGATAGCCGTTTCGTGTGGCTCGTGAAGAGCCGCGCTGAGCATGCGCGAGGAGCATTTACTGGACAGGACTGGACTGGGTTAGACTGAATTGGACTAGACTGGACTGGATTGGACTGCATTGCTGAACTTTAGCTGACGCTACGTATATCCTGGCATAGCAGAGCTAAGCCACTACTAATTTTTATCCACAATGTGTAATATTAGCGTTGGCTTTTGTTATTTACCCTTAAAAGAGTCCGACAGAAGGAACACTGTTGGCCATCCCGATATCAGATATCTGCTCAGATTGTTAACCTAACTCTGGCCTGGTGGACGAACAACCAGGCTACTTAAATCCTCCATTTACAATTCTCGAAAATGGAGTCATATGTTTAAAAAACGTTTCGATATGCCTTTAAAAATTTAGCGTTTCGCTGTTGACCCTAAGGACGCGGGCTTGATCGCGACCGCGGTGGCTGCTTTCATGATGAAGGCGGAAAACGAAAACGTACGTGGCTCCAAATCTCGGCGCACCTTAAAGATTAGGAGCTGTTTAAAATTATGTAGCAGCTTTCAAATACGGTGGGTCTGATAGCCCAACTGCAGCTTGGAAGCATTGAACGCCCCCCCCCCCCCCCCCCGATCAACAATTGAAATGTTTAGCAAGTGTATTCACCTGCAAAATACTTCATTTATACCAGACAGGAACGCTCTTGCACAGACAGTAACAATTCAACAAAAGTAACAAAAGCTTGCACCTACCAACATTCTGACGGGAGCCAGCGTACCAGGAAGCTGGCATGAACTTTCCAGTTCCTATTTTGGACACGACTGAGACGAATGTTTCCTTTAGAACAGGTGAATATCTATATCCGAACGCCGTCTCAGAACCTACTGTCATGTATACAGGGTGTCCCAGCTATGATGCACCAAGATTACAAAAAAGACTGCGTTAGAACGGTGGTTTGGGCTACTTGGTGCATACTGGAATTCAGAAAAGCGCAAAAAGACGGGACAAGCGGCTTGTGGCGTCGTTTCCTTGTCCCGTCTTTTTGCGATGTTTTGAATTCCTATAAAAAAGAGTAATGGTGTAAATCGAAGAAAACCTAGTGCATAATGTTTGCAGTACTGTGGAGAAGCGCGCAGCGTTTTTTTCGTTAATTAGGCTTGACTAATTAATTTTAATTAATTATCTAACTCGAGAAGTACTGTCCTAATCACTAAAGTGTCAATGAGGCACTTGTACCCACGAGGGGTATATAACTGCGGTATTTTCAGGGACGAAGTATTTCCGTACACGTTTATTCTGACTGATAAAGAAAGCCCGCGAAATATAAAAAAAAAATACCACGTGACGGCGCCTCCGCCCGCATTGTAAAGCAATGCCCTCAAACAGGCTGCCTCTGAGAATGAAATAAACAAAAGAAAAAAAAAGAAATCCCGACCGAGTTTGTGCCTTATCTGCGCACGCGCCCCGCGAATCTTGCTGTTGCTGCTCCTTCTATAGATGCGGTTATCAAGGTGATGCGCTGTCTCTTCGGGCGGGTGGCAGGCGAAGCAGTTGCTTTCAACCAGCTTATTTGGGGACGCTGCTTTACAATGCGCCCGGAAGCGCCGTCACGTGGTATTTTGTATATTTCCCGGGTTTTCTTTATCAGTCAGAATAAACGTGTACGCAGATGGTTCGTCGCTGAACATGCCGCAGTTAGATGCCCCTCGTGGGTACTAGGACACGAGTTCTCGAGTTAGATCATTAATTAAAAAAATTAATCAAGCCTCATTGACGAAAAAATGCTGCCCGCTTCTTCGCCAGACTGCAAACATTATGCACTGGGTTTTCTTCTAGTAACGCCATTGCTCTTTTTTTTCTTGGTGCATGATAGCTACGACACCCTGTATATTGCCAGGGCATATATGTGCAAACAAGCTCAAAATCGTAAGCACCACGTCTCTACTCTGTAGGAGAAACCCATTTAGGCAGTTTTGCTTACATTAGCTTCCGTAGAGTGCTGTTCAGCCTTGTTACATTCATAAATGAGTAAATCAGTTCCATTGAATTCTATGCGATAATATTGTACGAAACCTAACATTTTTTTCATAAAAAGTAAAACAAAACTCTCATGTAGTCGAGAAAAAGCTGCACTGTCAGTCGTCGATATGCCTTTGTTAAAGCGAAAACTTTCTTACTGGGGCCGACAGCGTCGTGCCAAAGAATTAATAAATTTCCTCATAGACCGATTGGTGTCCGAGAAGCTCTGATAAGTTCTCTGAAGACACGGTGCGTGTGTGAAACTGCGATCTCTTTGTGTCAAAGCAGTTACTCGAAAATCGCGAAAAAAATATGGTTCTAGAAAAGATAATTCCCGCACCGATCATAAAAAAGGAATACAATAGCATACCTTTATCGCAGAAATTACTTATCGGGATACATTTCGATCGTTCGTGGATTCGTTGCGCGAAATATGGTCGCATGGGTTGGTTCTTCGTTTGTGATTTCGGTCTTCGAAGGTGTGACGATCGATAAGGCGCACTTTTAGCGAAGGTTGGACGCACTTTTGCCGAAGATTATGACGCACATTTGACAGAGTTTGAATGCTTTCCGTCTTCTCTCAACTTTCTCTAGGAAGGAAAAGGAAAGCTGGTTGTATGCGGTAATTCCGCATCAAACGTTTGATTCACACCGTCAAATCACAACTTGTGTGGCTGACCCAAAAACGTAGACATATATCCATCGGTTACTACATGGAAATAACACGAGTAGTGGAATTCATTTATACATGCCGTTGGTGATTCATTTATTAGTGTGTTACTAGCATTTTTTAAAGCATTTGCGGTGTAAAAACCATAAATTGAAATAACTTCTCTGAAACCTGCAAGCCCTAACTGGCTGGTGTTGTTGCACTTTATCCATGCATAGGGTGAGCTTGCCTCTGAGGCATACTTTAGAAGTATTTTACGAGATGAACCGTTCTCATAAAAAACATTAATTGAATTCTTACGAATGCACATAGCATTACATTTCCGCATTATTTTAGCTCGTCTGCAAATAGCTTAGGCTGAGCCTAGCACAACGCCTAAGCCAGCCCTCTCACAATACTTAGACCAACGCCTCCTCAAACAGTCCCCATCACCGTTCCATAAGTGGACTAAATCCGCCAAGAAAACCTTTTCAAATGTATCTGATCACCTTCCTTGTCATCATCACGTCATACACCGTTATCTGTTCCCTGTGGCAAAATAAAACACTACAAAAAATTCCGTTTACTATCACCGTGAGGAAGGAGCTAGAATCGCCAGAGAATCTTAAGGGACAATGCGTCGACCAGTTTAGTATGGAAAACTAAATCTAGTCTAAGCGGCAACCCGATCAGTTCACTGCTACACCACGCTGCGCATGCTCTTACGGTCATGAGGGCGATGTCGTTCCTGAAGGTCCTGCTGGCGTAGTCCGTGTGGATCCGTATCTTGTCCACGTATACGTAGTCACCCGTGAGTCGCACCGTGCTCTCGTAGTACGCTTTCGCCCATGTGGGGTACGTTCCATTTCTGCAGAAAGTTTTTGTTTTTGTACGTTTTTTGTATGTTTTGATATTTCCGGCACAGGCATCATTCATTTCCCGAACTGCTTTCGGCTTAAGATGTGAATAAACATCTCCTAGATCACAATCGTTTATACCCGTTCATCCAAGCGTGAAAAAAAGTAGAGTTAAAGGAGAGGCTTCCATCTTTAGTAACAGTATATTGTCTGCGGAATTGTCGCTTTTGTTTCGAATTCTTCGTGTTCCCCGTGTAGGATTTCACTCCTTGCTTTCGCTACGACTGTTTGCTGCTTTATATCGTTTTTCTACCTTCACTACTCTAAAACGTCCTGACTCTGTCCCTGACTATGGAACCCACAACTGTATACACAAATTTTGTTACCCAATTAATGGAAAAATAAAACCACTTCTGACTCTGGCTCTGCTTGAGACGTGGACGAACCTACTGAGATAAAAAATTGGCCTTGTCTCTGCTTCCTTCGCTGCAAATGGCGGGGAGAGATAACATGTTACTGCCGTCCCGCCATACAACTCCCTTTCCCGTGTGCCAGAGCTCCCACCCTCACTCTCTGCACCTCCGCTCTTGCTACTCCCATGAGGAGTAGAGGCGAGGTATTCAGTTACAGTAATGTAGTGATTCTGCGCACCGAGTTAGTGCCGCATGACCCACGTATTATTGCTACTTCTGAATTGCGTTTCCTAAAGATGATATTCTTTTGTAGCGTGAGCTCTACTGGCCGCGGTTGAGAAGTTTCGCGTGGCTTCTGGAGAGCCGTGCTGTGCATTCGCGAGGAGCAGGGACGTCACACGGCGCCCGGAACGCTACTCGCCGCCCGGCGTCTCTCGCACACCCCATGCGACCAGCGTCTTCGCCGATCTCCGTTCCGCACGTGGCGGCCCGGTCCTGTTGATGATCATGTGAGGGGTGGCCGGGTGTGGAACCGATGGCTCGTACGACTCAGCAACACCGGCGTGCGCCTGTGGAACCAGCTTAGCTATAGGGCAATTGGTGACGCTGCACCGGAGCCGCTTGATAAATATACATGTGTCACATAATGCGGATACCGAGTGTGTGCCATTCAAGCAGCAGTAAGCATGATAACCAAGCTAATCATAGACAACCAGTAAAGCTACGTATAGCCAGCTGAACCTTAGTTCATGTGCACGTACGTATATCCTGGCACAGCTGAGCTAAGCCACTGTTAATTTTTTAGATGCGACGCATCTCATTCACTCGCCTTGTCCCTGCATCCATTCGGCGTTGTTGTCGGCGTTGTCGGCGTCCACCCCTCCCCCATTCTCCTCGCCGCGCCAGCTGCGCTCTCCGCCGCTCACCCCCTCTCCTCTCCGATAGCGAACACTCTCTCGCGAGGGGCATTGGATTGGATTCGATTGGCTTGGCTTGGCTTGGCTTGGATTGGATTGGATTGGATTGGATTGAATTGGATTGGATTGGATTGTAACTCGGCGATGCTTCGCATCACCTCAGGGTTCCCCTCGGGAAGATGGTGTAAGTTTTTTTAGGCTACCTAAACCTCAACGTTTTGGTCTCTTTGTCTGCCTGCCTGCCTGCCTGCCTGCCTGCCTGCCTGCCTGCCTGCCTGCCTGCCTGCCTGTCTGTCTGTCTGTCTGTCTGTCTGTCTGTCTGTCTGTCTGATGAATCAACTGCTTGTCGCCAGGCCACCGCCGAGAAAAGACGCCTAGTTTTCCACAGAGGCTCCACGCTTTTCTTCTTAAGCTGACCCATCTCATTTACCACCCTTTCTCCTCTCTAATCTTTCAGCCATCCTCTTCCGGCTCCCCCCCCCACTGGGTTGTATGCAGGTGAGCCCCTGAATGGGCTCAATAATATCCCCAGTGCACTTCGTTTCCTTTTCACCCGAATCATCTAGTAGTAGTAGTAGTAGTAGTGAGCGCATTCAATAGGCCTTCAATCGTTTTAGTGTGCAACACGTACAGGGACAGTGAAGACAAAAGCGAAGTTTGTCTAAACACATGGATTAGCAGCCGCAAAAATGAATATACGAGTCTCTGGGTCAGTATCTTGAAGATATTCGCGTAAAGAATCAAAAATTGAAAATTGAAAAATTAAAAAAAAGATGAATGAGATGCGTATTTCAATTGCTAGCTTTTCGGCAATTCGAGCATCTTTCGCCGCCGAATAAACGCTGATGGGGCTTCGGGGCAGTTGACCATTCGTCTGAGGCAAACTTGCTATTAGCCTTCAGTGTCCCTTTTAACGCCCGCTACCGTGGTTTGACGATGCCGTCGTCCCTCGTAACTGAGAGAACCAAGTTAACAATAAAGACGGAAGAAAAATTACGCCCACCTCCCCTCGCGGGACCCCTGGTGTGATGCAACGCATCTCATGGGGGGTTCCATTGGCGTTTTCCATCGTGCTGATTACGCTTATAGCAGGGATTTTCACCCGAAGGGGAGGAGGGCGTAATTTTCCACGTTCACCATGCAATGCACATGCAGTACACGTATGCTAAGAAACGGTCTTTATTGCAGACGAGAATAAGTGTCTTGTGGTCCGTAAAGTGCACAGTTAGAGGCTCGACGAGCAATCGTTGAGTACTGCGAGAGAGTGCAGGCGTAACGCGGACGACCGTCGACTGAGACCGTCGGAGCGCGGCGTGCCGCTTTATATTCACAGCGCCCGAAGGAGAGGAGAGCGCGGAGAGAGAGTACTGCACATGCGGAGCGCGCGCAGCGCCGCCCACCGGCGCCTAGCAACGCAGTGAGAGCGCGCTGCGCCAACCCGCAGCTGTTTGGGAGACAGTGTTCGCCATCCGAGAGAGGAGAGGAGGAGAGGAGCAGCTGTGCGGACAATGCCGGACAGACGCAGGAAGGACAGAGGGGCGAGCATGAGATGTGTCGCATCTAAAAAAAACGGAGGAGGAAAGGCGGCGAGAATGTGAGGGAGAGGGCGGCATGCCAAGGCGACGAGAGACGCACACCGGTGGCGACGCGGTACGCGATAACCGACAGGCCACCGAAGACGAGCGTGCAGGAGAGCGGAGGATGAAAGCATGGAGGAAGTGCACACAGAGGATATCACAAGACAGCTCCCCCCTCCCCCCCCCCTTCCCCGTGAATTTCCTGATTCTGCGATCACTTCCTGAGACGTAGCAGAAATGCGCCGTAACAGAGGAAACTGCAGTTCGCGAGCCGCACAAATTTCTCACTCGGGAGTATCTTAATCGTCAGCCGTTTTTTTAACACGAAAGTGTTTTATTCCCCGATAAAGGAAGATTTGGCTGACTTCATATGCGTCACTGAAGTGACTCCAGCACAACGAAGCAAGCGGCCCGTAAAGGGTGAACCCCTGCACACTGAATCTTCTTGTGGGGAAGCAACCTCTAGTACTAAAGACTACGTTACACTTAGGGTTGTTCGTTTTCGGGTTTTATATTTTAATACGAAAGTATTTGATGCCGGGATACCCCAACATTTCACTAATGTCATATCCATCACGGAAATGATGCCAGTACACCTTTGCCGAAACGACCCGCCAGCAGGACGCCGCTCGCCAAGCACACCGAAAAGACCGCCGCCGACCCGCAAATCATGCTCAGCTGAATATTTCGCTGCACATTTCACTTTCGTGTTTTACCAATTCCTATGACAGAGGAATCAACCACAATTTTTTTTCACTTTTACACGTGGTATGCTGGTTGCTAACTGCGCATTTATACATTTTTTGCTTTGCTCAACTGCACTTCTCATTTGGGAAAATATATTGCCATGTGTTTAAATAAACTGTTCGACTTCATATTTTTCGAACCCCGTGAAACGGCATACGGACGCTTACAACTACTTAAATTGTGTATGTTGTTTGTGGCTATATAGCAGATCGTGTTCTGCAAAACGTACCGTCCCCCCTTCATATCTGCTTACATTTATCAGTAATGACTTACTAGCCTTGCTATAAAACCTAACCACACTGGATATTTGGAGCGACGTATACTATTTAATGCAAACAGGAAACTCACGGGTACGCCTTCATCGGCATGCAGTATCTTCATGGCATATATCTATCCCTCATGAAGTTCAAGTTCAAGTTTATTGCAGTAATTTACAGATGTTTACAGTTGAGTTGTAGTGAAGAAGAAGGTCCCAAGGCCGAAGCTATCCGCGGGACCACCATTAAAATACACAAAATAGAGAATACGAGCGACACAGCAAAAGAAAAACATGTACATAACTATAGCACTAAATATAACTACATGGATAATCATAAACTACACATAACCATAGATACAACTGTAACAATATGCGTCAGATTAAAGGCACCCCAAATGTAAAGAACAAGTTAGAAGCAGAAGAAAAGCTAACCAACAATATTACACTAAATGGAAACATTAGACTTCAAGCAGGTAGTTCTAAGTAAAGTAATAAACTTGTAGGATGATTTTGGTTTTATATTGGTAGGCGAGAAGTTTTAAAATTATATAGCAGAAAATTGCATTTGTGTTTGCCATAATTGGTTCGAACGTTAGGTACGTTAGAACCAATTGCGTTCGAACCGAATACCATATCGCTTCTGTTCCTCCTACCTCATTTTTCGATGAAGAGTTAGGAGACGTACGGGTTTTCTTACCGGTAGACGCAACTTGCTGTAGTCAGAAGGTGTACCTCGGTGAGGATGACTGCTGAGCAGTAATAAGTAGTCTTGGAGAAGTCGACTGCCAAAAACACCTGACAACAAACAAAGCAGAAAAAGGAAACAAATATGAGTAATTCCACCCTGCGTCAGTGGATGCCCAGCGAATCTTTTCAGCACGTGACTTAGAGGTCAAAGAATTCAGGCGAAATGTAGGAGGAAGTTACATTTCTCTCGAGCACTGACGGTGGTAATACCAAAGAAAGATTTTAGCGTCTCGGCGACGATACAGACATGGACATGACACCACGTAACCATAAATTTTACCTTGGTTAGAGGCGCTTAACCCAAATTTGTAAGCCAAATCTCGGTTTTTATGCTTGGCCAGCAGTGAACGCGCAAACAAATTGCCCCGCAAGACCAAATACAGACGCTGACCGGCGTAGTCACTGATCTAAAAACGCTTGTGCACTGAAGGTGGGTGCGCCCAGAGCCTCCTTTTATCGTTTTCTGGTGTCATTATCCGTTACTCTTTCCCCCTATCCCCTTCTCGAAACCGCTCGCATTGGGACGAATGAACGATGAGACGGTTGCACTGAGCAACTGCACTAGAGGCTGACTTGACCTTGGCTGATGCTGAAGGTCAGATGAACGCTATGACGATCGACCCGTCTTTGTTTTGCTAGGGGCGGGGGGCGGGTTACTGGGAGTAATGGGGTCGCCTAAAATCAGAATGGGTCCGCAAAAGGGCTTCCTCAAGGAATACACAACATATGCATTGGTGAATCGGCCAACGTTGTTCCTTGCGAGTGAAGCTGTTACAACAGCCAGTAGAACCTGCTGTTCACTAGTTCTCGCATTAACGAGACTAGGGAACTCATTAAGTTTCCACCAAACGTTCGTCAAACGTGACTAAAAAAATTTCAGAATGTCTGCTTGCTCTACTGCAAATGTCGAAAGACGACATTCTTCTGCTTCCCGAACCATGTAACACTCTCTTTTTCGCCTGCACTACGCCTCATGCTTTTGTCACGTCTCCTCCCCTACCTACACTAAGGATGCAATTTGTGTTTGCTCAATTCAATTCAGTTTTACCGCCTTAGCATTGCTCGCATGGCATCCGTTGGGGCCTTCACTCCGTGCTTTTTAGAATAGCCCGAAAACATCTTTTAAAGACGATAGTCTTTATTTGGCTACTTGAACGCAGAAATTTTCATCTGTCGGTCTGTATGAAAAGATAGTTTATTATAACCCACATATCCGGGCGCAGCGACTAGTGCTAACATCGCTGCCCGAATTTAACTCGATTCAGTCACCCGGCGGAAGTTAAACAGAATCTGAACAATAGATTTATATACCCACAGCCAAATTTAAATGTCTAAGCCCGCGGGCAATGTCCATACTTGTCAAGAATGCTGAACAAGAACAAGACATTACGCAAATATGAGTTAGAAAATCAATACGTAAGTAATATTTGCAGTGTGCCTTTAACAAAAAATTCTGGATGCTTGATTCTTAATATAGCAAACGAAATACCACATCCAGTGCGAATTCACTCTGTCGCCTGCTGTCACCCGTGGCTGCATTTTAAGAAATCAAACGGCAAAAGTTACGAAAGGTTCTACTAGGTAGGTTCCCCGTTCCCCTTGGAGCGTACGTGGAGTAGGGCAACGTAGTTCTATAAACGTTGAAGTAGGGTGCCTCGATTCACGCGCGTCTCTGCCGTACGGCAGCGCTGGCATCGAGACACCCTGCCTGTATCAGGGGAAGGCAGTAAATTTAAATTGACTTTAGCAAACCTCTAACGTGTTTCGTTTGTGAGGATCGCGACGGATCGTGAGAATCGCAGCATGAGAGGTGAGCCGGAGAGCGAACGGATGCATGTACTTGGCAAATGTCGATGAAAGACTATCGTATTTTGTCGACATTTGCAATGAAACGAACAGACACGCGGCCAGTTTTTTGTATTCAGTTTTGTCTCGCCTGTACTGTATCACAGCACGTGCGAACTCAACATCCCTCGCACCCGAGCTTTCGCATGCACAGGTCAAAATTCTTCAATGCACCTAACATGTAGTCCCCACGCTCAAACAAAAGACAGCTAACCACCATCGTAGTACGCTGGCCTACGCCGCCATCTGCTTTGGGAACCGTCCTGGCTGTCCTTGCTCGTGCATTTTTAGCTTGTATGCCTGCCAGGACTGGAAGGGCGTTTCCATTCGGAGAATCGTCAGCACTTCTTTCTGCATTAGAGGAACTAAAGCTCAGGAGATGCCCCATACATATATAGGTGCATTGAGGGAAGTAGGGCACAAGTCACGGGGTATTTCACGCTCTCAGAGTGCCCTCAGAGGAACCGCTTTGCGGCTACAGATGACTGGCGGTGGGGTTTTCGTTCTGTCGTAAATTCATGCTTCGTGTTAATTGCGTGATTATGAGGTTTAACGCGGCGACGCTGCACTGACGACGAGGCGCGCCGTAGTGGAGGGCTCCGGATTAATTTCGACCATGAGGGTACCTTTATACCGCGCCTAAATATCGAGCACACCGGCGTTTTCGCTTTTAGCCTCCATCGGAAAAGCGGTCGCCGCGGCCGGGAATCTATCCCTCGTTCTTGGGCTCAGCAGCACAACGCCTTGGCCACTGAGCCACCGCGGCGGTCCCTTCCGCACTAAATAGAAGGGAGGTGCCGTCAAGGGGGACAAAGTGGCCATGCAGACAAAACACAAGTTTGGTTCATTCGAAAGACTGTATAGTTAGAATCATACTGACACCACTTTTAACGCAAACTTCGCTCAAATAAGCCGTATACTAAGGAAAAAAGGGAACAGCCATGCTAAGCACTACCTCATTTTCCGCAACAGAACCTATGACGTTGTAAGCCCAGCTGTGCGATTGGATGAGGCCGGAAAAAGATAACGCAAATTAGGCAAGGCTTATAAGCTTCCCGAGATAGCTATTCACGGTTAAAGTTAGTGCACATTCTTTTTATGGCAGTAATAATTGTGGGGTGAACACTTACAATTCCAAACGAGCGCGTAAACGCCGAAGCAGTTACTGCGCAGTTTGCCGTCTGACACTGCCTAATACAGGCATCGTACGTGTTGGACTTGTCTGACACAACACTGACCAACTTACGTAAGCGGCACGGTCAGTTACACGACCATGTTTGCCGAGCCATAGCTTACGTTTCAGGAAACGATTAGTATGAACCCCAAATAAAATTCGGCAGGTGTAGAGGTCCTGCAAGAAGCACAGTGCAAACACTGGCACTTCAGCAGTATTGCAGCGCTATCTATGAAAGGGGCGATAAACAATATAACCAAACGGCTGTCTGTGAGATTGTAGCAGCCGTGGTCAGCAGGCTATCCTTAGTTTTAAGGCCGTGCTCTGGATGCGTCTTCGTCGGCGTCATTAAAACAGACGATTTAGAGGGAGAATGAAAATTTTGGCTTACAATGTTCGATTTCCCAGTGAATAAAGCATCGCTTGCTGCCGGAGAAGTGCTGAGGGCACTACAGAACACTTAATATTAACCTTTTTAAAAAATGGGGTGTCTCTGCGCACTGCATTTCCATATTATATAATTAAAGTAGCCATGAAGAGAAAACAAAAGTTTGTTTTATTCGAAAGATTAGGTGTTTCATAGTACCCCAAGCGCTTTCCCGGACGCAAATGATGCTTTATTCACTGAGAAATAAGGCAATTTAAGCGAATATTTTAAATCTCCCGCTAAAATTGCACATTCCGTGACGTGAACCATGGCGTCATACGAGCCGGTCCATGAAACAGATACTTAGTATGTCGACTCCATATAGCACCCACACGCGGGAGTCGACCGAGACGGCGGCCATTTTAAAAATACTAGTAAAACCTAGTGCACCCGCAGCACTAGTCATGGAATCGCCTGATCCGGAGAAGAAAACTCTCGCCGAGGAGCTCGGGCTTGCATTTAACAACCTCACACAACTTGAACGCTCAATGCTTCTAAGTGCACGAGCGGCAAGAGTTGTGGGATACGCGGTGGACGGGAAAGCGACCATTCCGCGATAGCCACAACAGACGAACGCCCTGCCGTCGGCACCGCTGCCTCGTCGTCCCCGTCTCGACGGACGAATACAGACTGGTACGTATGTGCCGTATTTTTATTACGGTTAATAATAGTTCAATTTCAGTAGCAGTATCGCTTATGCCAGTTGGCCGTTGTCGTGTATGGAAAGCCGTTCGCGCGAGCTCTCTGCTTCGACCAGAAAGATACGAGCGTCAACGCGCGGTGTTTACGGCATTTTTTTTCCCCAAGGTCAGAGCGCTTTTACGGCGATTTGATGAAGTCGGCGACGAGCGCCAGCATGTCCCAGGAGTGAGCTAACGTAAGGGTCCCTGCCGTAATCACTTCCTCGGAAATGAAGCGAGCACACTCGTACTTCCTTTAGCTCTCTTTCTCCTCCGTTTGCAAAGTTCACAAAACGTAGCCACTTTCTTCGCCGAGGTTCGTCGTTGGGCAGCACATGAATGGAGATCTCCTCACCGGGGATGTCGCACTCCCTCGACGATTTGCCCGTACTACATGGGCATTTCAAAACGTAGCAACGAAAGTTCATTGTAAAGTACTCGAACAAACTGAAGTTTTCAGTGGTTGTAAACTGGAAACGAGCTCCTAACAATAGCAGCAAGCCAACACCATTCCGAAACTGCGACGACTGTCACTATCTCGTCGCTGCTTGCTGTTCCTTACTCCCCTCGTTCCTATTTTTACCTTTGCTTGTTGGCGATATGACGGCCAACCTCCTGTGAAGGAATTACGATACCAAGGAAGGTCGCGGCTGTGCGTGCTGGGACGGTTCGTTGGCCCCTAAGAGCCTCGAACCCGAAAATTCGTCTGCGCGACGGCGAGATGTCGAGCTCGGCCGGCGCTGGTTTCGTACGCATTGGCGCACACGCTTGCGTGTTCGTTCGGAACTTCAACCGTTTACTCCACCGTTCTTTGTCATAAAAAGAATGTGCAGTATGTTTCACGGGCATTTAGCTCGCTATGCAAACTGTAAGCCCTGCCTAACATGCGTTTGCTTTTGCCGGCCTCCGCCAATCGCAGAGCATTCTCGAGTGACATCATAGGTTCTGTTGCGGAAAATGAGCTGGTGGGTCGCATGGTCATTTCCTTTTTTCCTAATTATGGAGCTTATTTGAGCGAAGTTTGCGTTATAAGTGGTGTCGTTATGGTTCTAACGAGGCAATCTTTCGAATGTGTTTTCTCTTCATGGCTCCTTTAAAGAACCTTAGACACTAATACACTCTTCTGGCAAAGATTCAGCCCCATGCACTCGAATGGCATTTCCATGCAGCCAACAATGATATTTAGACGAATGGTTGCGTCGAGCATACCACCCGATTAAAAGCGTTCCTTTTATGATCCAGAATCACGCAACGCGAGCATGACATTCGGCAGTGCGTAGTTCCACAGCACGGATACCCTTTCGGGTCACATTGTGTGCACGCTGCCGTTACTAGCCTAAATGGATTTGTTGACGGCGTGGATTCGTCTTTCCCGTGCATTGTCCTGGATTGCCTTAGAGCGATGGATTGCCCTAGCGTGATGAAAGACACGGGAAGTCCAAGGTTAGCACCCAAAGTGGAGACTTATCGTCCCCTTTCGGTATGGCGTGTCTACGTGGTGTGCTGTGTACGCCTACGCATTCACACTCACAGCATTGACACATCGCATTCAGCCACACACGCAAACGCCTCATCCGTTTTCAAGTGCAAGAACAACAGCGACTGGCACGCTACGCGCTGTGAATTGAACTGCACCACGCAACGCGGCCAGCCTGCGGAGAAGCGAAAAGGTGAGCGCTCTCGAATGCCGCGTCTGCACGATGGAAGTAAGGAGTACCGCGCAGTCGGGAAAAAATCGCTACTGCAATCTTACCACTTCAGATGATTGTAATGGTGAAACTTCATGCTGTCCCCGCCATACTGAACTGCTGTGATATTTCTTCATTGGTTACGAGTGAACTCAAAGTAATCATCCTGTGTAAAATCTCGGAAGGTCTTTCTAGATAAAATCTCTCAGTAACACAAATCCAAACAACGAGAAAAGAAGGCCAATATGTCTGCTAAACCCCCAGTGCGAAATACACCCAGTGCGAAATACACGCCCCCCCCCCCCCCCCCAACCCCCAAGGGCATACCTGAAGGCTCGGTTCTTTCTCGGACGCTTTTCAATGATGCATAGAACCCCCTTTCTCGGCAATATGCTTTGCGTAAAACCCTATTTTTATTATCAAGGGAGAACCATTTGCATCCACCCTGGTTTAGCAGCAGATTAGGTTAGCGATTCTCCGTGCGGCCTATGCCTTCATCGACAGCTACAATCATGCCATCGACCTCTCTTTCTCCCCTCTAAATCAGTACTTCTGAGAGTTTAAACTTTTGTAGATACATCGCCGAACTGGCTGGGATCAGAATGCAAACCAGCGGCACTTCAAAATCAAGAAACATTTCCTGGTCCTCTCTTTAAGTATCACGGTGAAGCTAACGTCATTGTCAATACGTTGCTGAATGTAAATTCCGAGGTCAAGACAGCACGCCGAGTTCCTGGCTCCCAACTAGCGAAATGGAATATAGCCGAACTCTCGCTACGACCTGGAGTACGACACTGTGTCATTCAGCCTTGGTCTTTCTCCTTTTGTTGCCGCATTCTCGCGTCCTGCGTCGCTCCTCTAAACAAATGCTCCATAATATTAGGCCTTACGAAATCAGACGGCAGCTGTCTGCCAAACGTACGAAATTCACCCCCTTCCCTTCTACCCACGCCAGCGCTGCGAGCACTCCAGCCTACAGAAATTGCCCGCGTGTCTCGCACGTAAAAATACGACTTTTTTTCATGGTATTCCTACGTAGTGAGCAACGCGACGGGGCATGGTGCAGCTGGTATGTGTAACAGGAGGTTGTGAGCCTACCACGATCGTTCCCTTTTTCCGTTCTTAAATAATAAATGAAGTGGTGAAGATGCATTGTCTGTGGCATAGCCCTCAGGTCGACAATAAAGACGTCGAGCTAGATGGAGAGTGCCAAGTGCGGGCGCCTGTGCTAATGCCGTTGTCTTCAGTTGTACATATTTTAATGCAGTTTAAATGTTGCACATACACCTCATTTTCAGCGTAGCATCTCGTAGCCGGGGCTAGGGGTTGTAAAACAATCTAAACAGGCGCTTGTCCTAAAGAGCGGCTGTGGAGATCGAAGGTGTCCCCGTACGACGTGAGGACGAGGAGGAGGAGCTCGTCAGCTCTCAGGGTGAAAGGTCAGGTGTGATTCTATTGGTAAGGGAAAGGGTCGATGACGGGGGTCATCTGATCAGTATCTTTGTTTAGGGAACAGGGTTGTGAAGGCTGATACGACTTAATTACTATTGTAAACAGGTGTACTAGATGATAATGTGATGTAAGTCACGGCTGTAGGTGCAAGCAATTGTGTTCGTTGGGACAAAACTTGTTCTCCATGTCGTTGTAAAGAGTTGCATCGGCGGGCAGTTCGATGGAGAGGATACCAGTAGAAAATTGGACGGTCGCGCAGTATTATAATAATGGCACGGGGATAGTTTTCAGTCCCACTAAACATAACAAGGGCTTGTGGGCCGTGATGGCTCAGCAGGTGGCGCTTATGCCGATCACCACAGTCATCCGGTCATCGGAGACTTGTATGCTGCGTTCGGTAGCAGGTATCCCAGCTTTCTAAAGCAATAGCGGAGGTTGAAGCTTACAACTGATGCGTGTGTGCCAGTATTGGTGGTGAAAAACGTACGCTCATTTCTGGTACTTCATTAATTGCCACTAGAAGATTTTCTGGGGAGGGCGTAAGAAGTGCGAACTTCGGGAACTGCCTGAGCTGGTTTTATGAACCAGGTATGTATTTATTCAGAGATGGAGGAAGGCGACGCGCTTGCGTTGGGCGGTACTGGTGTATTTGATGCTGTGATGAGCGTCTGGGTCTGCAAGATAAGACGGGGTTATTTCGCGGCTGAAGAGGATTGACGAAGTGACGAAGGCTGTCTTCTGACGAACGGAAATTGTGTGAGGGACAACGCTACGTAGTTAAGCGTTGCGCCGGCAGGTTTCGGCAGTAGCAGCGATGCGTCATGTATTACAACAGTTAAAACTAACAGACTTGTCGTCCGCAGTTAGACGCTGATTCAAGTTATGGACTTTATAACAAGAAGCTGTTCTGACGCTCAATGCTTTGAGGGCCAAAGTTGGCTATCTCTTCGCGGACAGCTCGGAATGCTTTGCGGATTAGGCCATCTTCTTTCCTTATCTGGTTGTCGGTAAGGGAAAGATAGACAACGAGATAATAAAAGTAGATGACATGATCGGCAAAGCATTCCGAGCTGTCCGCGAAGACAGAGCCAAGTTTGGCCTTCAAAGCATTGCGTGTCAGAGCAGTTATGGTCCTTCCCGTTATCAAGTCCGTAACTTGAATGGGTGTCTAACTGTGGACGACAAGTCTACTGTTGTAATACGTGAGGCATCGCCGCTACTACCGAAACCTGCCGGCGAAACGTTCAACTACATAGTGTTGCCCCTCACACAGATTCCGTTCGTCCACAGAACTGATAGAAGGCCACCGCACTGGCCAGGTAAACCACCTGGCGCGCTCCTACAAGAGCAGAATCCTCTAGAAAGACTTGTGATCAGCCCAGCTCAAGGACATGCGTTAGTGCGCAGCATTAAATCATCAATCAGAAATCATATCTTCGTTCGAACCATACCAAAACATATGCACCCACTATTCCATACCGAAAGGCTGACACATCGAGCCTAGTCACTAGCTCGAAAATTTCCCCGTTCCAGAGCTACAATTTATGTGGACGTTGCAGAATACCGACATAAAGAGGCGTTCGCTATCGCCGTTACTCACTCCTCGTCATCTCCTCCTTCTGCTACCCTCACCTTACGTAACCGACAACCGCATGTAGCAGAAGAGACGGCAATCGCGCTGGCGTTAACACAAGGGCCCACCCCGGAAATTATATTCTCCGATTCGAGAACGGCCGTCCTAAACTTCGCGATGTGGAATCTACCCTCCATGGAGCCAGATCAACCAGGGATAGTCTCCTGACCTTCAGAGAGGCCACGCAGCATTGCCGCTTCTTCCGTTACAAGCATCCCCCCGCCCCCTCATCCCTCACTCTAGAGGAAGAATGCCTCTGGCGTCAACTCCAAACGGAATCCCTACCCTGCACAGCCGTCCTGTATCATATCCACCCCTCTCTTTACCCATCCGCCCTCTGCCCCATCTGCGGTGAAGGGGCCATGGTCCAACAGCGAATGTGGGCTCGTGCAGAGGACCCATTCCCTACCATTAATTCCCCTGACCAGTGGATGGAGGCGTTGCCCGCTCGGACCCCCAGCTCCAAAAGGAGCTCGTAACTCGAGCGGCTGAAGTCTATGCGGTATTTTGAAACGCTTATTTCTACCTTCTAGCCCAACACCAGGGCACCCGGGTTGTACGGCAGGTATGGTTCGCAAGATGTCTGAGCACGTGACGCCCGCTCCGGTTGTACGGCAAGTTTTCGACACACATTCCTTAGGGTTACCATTGTGTGTTGAGAATGCCTTCGTGTTATCAATGCCTCATTGTGAGAGAGCAGAAGCAGTTGGCTTATGCGGATTGGTTCAGGTTTTTTCTAAAGCATGCCTTAAAGATTTCCTTGAAGTTCGAATTTAGTTTTGGCAGAGAAAGTAAGTTTGTGCCTAGAAGGCACCTTTTCGGAAATGTTGTAGTTGCAGCTTCTTACCATCCATGGTTCCTGGTCTCTCTGAACAAACTTTCCGTTCAGTACCCTCGCCACTTGGAAGCCTTTTCCACAAACTGAAAATTAAAAACGGGGCAACAGAGATTAGTGCATACTGATGCCCAAATACACGTTAGCATCGAATATCGAAAAATCTTTAATATGTTAAAAACTTTAATTAACATAGTTTAAAACACCAGCAACATATTTGTCCTGTTTGACGTTGCAAATTATTTCGTAAATACACGGAGTGTAATAAGAATTTGAGGTGAAAATTGACCATAAATGGTACGGGAACATGGCCAATATAAGTGCGTGTAATTGCAGCCGTTGCACCATTGTAGAGTAGAATCTAGTTGATTCGGCCCCCACTACTTCGGAAATCTGGATTATTCGCCATCCCCACACCCACCCTCCACAAATGTACATAATCTTACGGCAACAAACATTCGCTAATGCAACGCAAAATTGCACGCGCACCGGTTAATTCGGACTGGAGGCAAGTCAAGGACGGCGGAACTGAAACGAATTTTCGGAGTTTGATACATACTTTGGCGCGCGTGTGGTTCAATACGCCGGCCCGAGGGGCGGCGAACTGTTTTCGACAGAGTGGATTTGTGCGGCACGAGGTCGTCAACGCTCGGAAAGCAGCCCTGGAGCCCGCGGTGCCAGAAGAGGAGGGGGACGATATGACCTTCATTGGCCTGCTTCCCTCAGAAAGGCAGCGTTGCAATTGATGACGGCGTTGTCGTCGCCGGCCAGTCGACCGATGACGATATCATGAGGGTGCATGCCTCCCTTCCTGGAAATGAGCACGCACACGCGCTCGCCCGAGAAATGACCCACCTGGCGTCAGATGAAGTGGACAGACAGATCCAGGGTGACTCCAAGACATCAGCTTCGATCATCCCATCACACGAACCTCTCAGCTATATACTCCCACTCACCTACTACTGCGCACAAAGAAAAACACTACCTCCACCCAACCACTTCCTATCGCGCGCCGACGCCACTTCATGGCGGCAGCTCCAGATACATACGTTCCCAAACTTACACCACAAACACCTCTTCTTTTCCACCCAAGACCCTAACAACTGCCCAGCTTGCCAGAGCCCCACTCCAACCCTCTACCACTCTGAGTGGGAGTGTCCGCCTCCACGAGACGGGCTCACCCCTATACGCATCCCCACCCTCTCCTCTTGGGAGGCTGCTCTGTCCAGTACTGCCCCGCAAGACCAACAACGGCTGATCGAGCGGGCCCGCCGGAAAGCGTCCGCCATTGGCGTCCTGGACTGAGGACCCCACTCATCGAGGCTGCTCTTCCACCACCAAATTAGTTAAATAAATGTTTTGACCACCCCCTGCCGTCGGTGTGGCGGATGAAGCGTCCGACGAAGAAGACCCGTGCGATTTGTACGCCCGGCGCGTCGTACCGCAAAAGAAGCCGCGGACGCTCTCGCCGTTCTTGCGGAGTTTTGCTAAAATGTTACAGGTAATACGCTTGCGCTAGAGGGATTGTCGCATGCCCGCAAACTGGTCCTTTCCGCTCAGCTGTTCGCATAAAGAAAAACGAAAAAAAAAGAAGCGAGCCTCATGGACTTCTCCTCAAAGTAAATGTATAGAATAAAATAATTGAAAATATGCGTTTTGTGTTATTCATTCGATAATTCGGCATTCCGATAATTCAGACATTTTTTCTACTCTGTTCAGATGTGAATTAAGAAGATTTTACAGCAGTTCGTTTATTTTTGGAAGCCCAAAACTACACAGGCTACTTTTTTTGCATTCCGTTTTGCATGTCAGAAAATGCGTTAAGAAAACGTTCGGATGAAATTTTTTGAATACATTCAAGCTTAACCGGTTGCACAGAGCTAATAATCGATGCTGAGTGCGCGTTTTTAGAGCAATCAATCAATCAATCAATCAATCAATCAATCAATCAATCAATCAATCAATCAATCAATCAATCAATCAATCAATCAATCAATCAATCAAATCAATCAAGCAATCTTTATTCTAGAAACAATCTGCAAAGGCTGCCAGGGCTAAAAGCTGCGTTACGCCGCTTGACGGGGCCCCAGAGGCCATTACAAGATATGTAGGCGACACTGGACAATGATATATCATTGAACACCGCAATTAATACTGACAGTGCAGTTGAACCAAACACGTACATTGCAACAATACGACACATGTTGACAGCAATAGCAATTTTACACGAGTAAACATACACATGATCTATTTGTACAAACAGGATAGCACAGGTCTCAACAAATGGATTCCTCCAAGTTCACAAAGAATTCTCGCAGACCCCTAAGTGTTACCTGTTGAACTTTCCGGCATGAACATTTAGTAACTTTACTCAATTTTTACCACTATTATGTAGCGGGCAAATTTGTTGCAACTGGTTCAAGGGCCGTACTAAAATTAACCTCGCTGAAACGCAGCTGTCAAAGTGCCCTGTCACAGATTTTTCGGCGTTGGATTCCATTCAGGCTGGTTCAAACGGACCATTTGTAACTCCCGAGGTCCGTAAACAAAGAATTCAACTGTTATGACCCCCCCCCCTCCTTATGTCACAGAATTGGGTACTTACTATCGGAATTTATGGTGCACTTGGTACTACCAGCCTGTATCAGAAAGAAAAAAAAATGTGCGCAAATTCATACAATCGCCTACTAATGAGTGATGATTCTCACACCACTTATCTTCGTTGTGAGTATTTTATAGCCAGATTTGCGTACGATTAGCAAAACACATTGGGTTATGATATTGTTCGGTAGTTGATGTTTCTTATCGTCAATGATGGGTATTTATACTAACGCACAGACTAAATTACTTAACTTCGCAATCACTTTAGAGTGCTCTTTCGGTCACACGATACACACAATTAGAGAGGAATGAAGTGGACAGCAGGAGCGCTTCGCTTGATCTGTCCACTTCGTGAATTTTTTCATGTATAATTGTGTACCGTGTAATCCCAAGCGCAGTCTATACACCATTTTTCATAAGCAGCCGGGGAAGGAGGAAAATACTCGCAAACCAGTTGTCGCGGCGGCCCGCGCGCCTTCCGCTTCCGGCGGGCCAGCGTTGCCTGTGCGCGCTGGGCTGCTAACATCGCTCGGCGCGGTGTGCTCCGCTGCGTGGTTCAGGAGTATTTCGCACTGTGTGCTTAGTTTTTGCGGAACTTTCAACTGTTTTTAGCCAATGCTGCGATGCCGTTCAAGGCGGAAACGTCGCTTAGTCAGCACCTGTGCGGTGGTGGGTTATCGAACCAGAGAAAGGGAGAAAAAGTCGCCGAAAGCACGTGTCTGCACGACACTGCCTGGAAAAAATGCAGTGCGGTTGCGACGTGTTTTTGCTCCATCGCTTCCCAATGGACACCGAGTTGAGATATCGGTGGACGCCGTTGATAAATCGCAGCGACTTTGTACCAACGACCAACTCTAGGGTTTGTTCGGTGCACTTGGACGGCAAGCAGACGGAGCAAAATCCATTTATCACAAGCAAAGCTGCGACAGGGAACGAAGCCTCCTTAAATATTAGAAGTAACTTTATCCTTTACAATACAGCATTGATTGATTTGTTGATTGATTAATTGTTTGATTATGAGGTTTAACGCACCGACGCTTTATAGATGATGAGTCGCGCTGTAGTGGAGGGCTCCGGATTAATTTTGACCACCTGGGGATCTTTCACGAGCGCCGATACAATACAACACTACAACAACTTCTGGTTCCTTGTAGTCAATTTAAAATACCATATATTGTTTGCTCATTATCGCCGATTGGCATTAACAATCCCCTTTTCATCTAAGCTAACCTTTAAAATCACGGCGTTTTGTTTACTTTTTTTCACGCGAACGCAATACACTGCCAAACGATTTGAAAGGATAACTTTCTCCATCGCACACTGCTGGTCGATAGCAGGATAAGCAGGTAGCCCAATGCGGAAACGCAGCTCGGAATCTAAAGTACTATAATTACAAAACAGTTACTGATTAATTGATTGTAGGGTATAACGCGCCGACGCAACGCAGGCGATGAGGCGCGCCGCAGCGGAGGGCTCCGGATTAATTTTGGCCAACTGGGGATCTTTAACGTGCGCCCCAGGTGGTCAAAACAGTTACTGCTGGTCGCGTAAAAAATTTATGGTGCAAGCAGCGGTTCCACAAAGGTAGGCTCCGAGTGACAGGCCACATGCGTGCGCAGAGTTAGGCCAATCATGATCACGATCAAGCAAGATCAACCTATTAACTCGCCGAAATGTAAATCCTTCTGCTCAACCTTGAAATAGTTATTTGACTGGTTGTGCGGTCGTGTTATTTTTCAGTCCAGGTAATTTCGTTTCTTGAGTAACCGTCATAAGTCTAGTTAAATAAGTATATATTGCATTGCAATGTCAACAGCGTTGCAATCGCTTCGTCGAAAGTCCATCGCGAGCGCGGATCAGCGTGACTGGCATATGCTGTGCGCGCTCCGCATTCGGCGTCCGCGCTTCCGTAAAAATGACCAATCGGTGAACATAACAAGCATGGTGGCATTTAAAACACGTATTCACTCCCCGATATCGATTTCTATGTCAGTCGGTGCCATACCGGTACGTTTGCATCGCGGAACAGCAGAGCACCACCGGCACCACCACTACCAGTGCTACTGCTGCTCGACACAGCCGGGGTCGGCATCTTCTACTCTGGCAGCAAATTAGAAGCTAAAATCCGTCCGCAGATGGTGAAAACAAAACAGAACACGCACACGCAAGCACTGCAACCGCTAACTTAACGGCAAAGCACTATGGTTCACACTGTAATGCACGGGTATCGAGCAGACGCACCGAAAGAACCCAGCACTTAACAGCCCAGCGCGGCGGTTTCGGCGGTCGCTTCTTAGACAGCGCTAGCGTCTTGTCAGAAAAAGCAAACGGCGGTGCCCACCTCCAGCAAGGAAAATGGGGCATAGTAATGCAATAAAAACTACCCCAATTCCTTACGTTACCTACTTCGCCAGTTATGAATTTATGTGTCAATTTGTTTGTCTCCCCACTAAGCAGCAGTGGGCTTCGGAAATAAAGGCACCACAGAGCGTGACAACATTTCCGAGCTGTACAGAGTCCGGCAGCATGCATCGACAACAATTCAATCACAATCTTCCTTGCACTACACACAGCAAAGATGACATCTGTATGCTCGTAAAGCATCAAATCAAAGAAAACTTGATGGATTGATTTGAGGGTTCAACGTGCCGGCGCAACGCAGGCGATGAGGTGCGCCGTAGTGGAAGACTCCGGATTAATTTTGGCCACCTGTGGATCTTTATCATGCGCCGAAATCTCGTACACACGGGCGTTTTCGATTTTCGCCTTTTCGTACACACGGCCTGGAATCGAACCCGCGACCTCGTGCTCAGCAGCGCAAAAACCAAAGCGAAGTGGTGCATTGGTTACACACAGGCGATGAACGGGCTATCATAAAGATTACGCCACAAAAAATATACAATCTCCTATATAGAGGAAATATAAGAACAAAAATGACACTGCACAAATACATTCAATAAATAACTTCTAGTAAGTGTGACGCATCAAATACGGGTCAAACGCAATTCTAGATTGCCACAATTCTAAACAAAAAAAGCAAGCATAGGCCTTTTATTAAAAGTAACGGTGCCGAACTTCGGTGTTAAGGTATCCTCATACTGGGTACGTTGTTTACGGAATGCCTTCAGGTATTAGTGTATGCAGGATAAAGAGGACTACCTATGCTAGAGGAAGCGTGACCATCCTTCTCTATAAACATTTTTCATTTGGCCGTCGAATAAAACAGTTCGAATTATATCAAATATATTTAGTAGAGTTCCCGCTTTATAGGATGCGGTTGAAAGGCACTTAGTGATTGAAATCGTTGTTTATGCGTTGCAGTTTGAAAGATTTCTACAAAATCCATCAATGGCGAGGCACTAATCCAGCGCTCCTTCCTTCTTGCACCGTCATGTGGCTCTTGTTTTATTTTTTGATATAAGTACACACAACACAACGAGCCCAGCTTGTAGTCTTGGTACCATCCATTACATTTCTCGCGAACGTATTACATTTCCGTATGTTGTTGTACATCGCCACAATGTGTGTTTCCTCCCTTCTAGGTAATCAAGACGTCTTCTGTTGTAGCTACAGTCAAACGGACCATCATCACTGGTGAAAACTTCGGTATCCTCGAATATACCCTACCGCAGGCTTTCGTGCCATGCGTCGAGGGCTAAGACGCAAATTTACGAGTACATTTTAGAAGGAGGGTTTTCACGGGGGTTAGTTGCTAGATTAACGAATTAAGTTTTTTTAAAAGGTAACCATCTCCAAAAGGGAAGACCTACCTTTCTCACACTGAGGCTCATGACAGACATGAGAACATAGATGACAGCAGCCGTCCGAGAGTGAGGTGAACCACATTGGTAAAGATTTTTCAACGTCATGTTGATGCCGTGTCGGTACTTGTTCTAAGAAGAAAATCTTAGCACTTTTCTTTGAAGGCTAATGCTGTTGCTGAAAGAACTCCCAAACCTACCAACAGCCCAGGAGCCCATCTACGCCATGACCTTCCCCGAAACTAAAACCGCATTCGGAACTTTGTCTCGTCGCTGGCGAGCACACAAAGCAGGTGCGAAGTGTAACTACAAAGCACCTCACTCACAGACAGCAGAAACACGTTAAGACGATTATCCCTCCATATCTTCTTTTCAAATTGGGAGATTAAGTTGAAGGTGAAAATGAACAATCGGTGGCACAACGTCAAGAATGTTTTCGGTAATTGCTTGTGCTTGTAGCGCTCAAATTGGCAAGCGTCACGAAATGTTTATCTTCACGTTTGCACAGGGTGAAAAGTAGAAAGCAGCTGCATCGTCTGATTGAAGAATAGCTACAAAGTTCTTTTGTTCCTCAGCTTTATACGATTCCAAGCAAATACGCGTATGTTCACGGTGCAAGTGGGCGTAAATGTAGCCATTCGTACTATTTTATAGAGCAGGAACATCTGTCTGCCGGCTATGTAAAGCAGAAACACACAGGCACTAAGCTCAGCATAACTTTATGGCAGACTAGGAGGCCTGCAGTTTGCAACGTTCACAAAAATATATTGGAAGCAGCTAAGTAAAAACACGAAATCACGTTAACTATGCCTTGAGCGCTCAGGACAGTGATGCACAAGTCATATGCAATGATGTATGGACTAACACAGCTGATACATGGCAATGGTGAATAGAGAATAGTGCAGGATTGAAAGGAGCCATCGTTCGTAACATAGAGAGATGCTTTTTAATACCTACTATAATATTGGCGTTTCAAACTTCTATAGCAAAGAATGATGGTTCTTTACACATGAACGTGCACGCAAAGTAAATATTTAGGAGCATTTTGGAAGCTAGATATTTGAAGAAAATCGATCCCATTTTCAGTTGCTCCCTAACATCACTGCTTCATTAGCTTCAGGTTTCCTAATCGCACCCTCTGCGCCTTCGTGAATGAGCAATGCATAGATTTATTTCCCCTTGTCATCGAGTCGACCCAAGCTCATCAGCTGACGAGTGCATTAGTTATTTCTTCCAGCCCGCCTGAGGGGGTTTTGCCACAAGTGGCGAATTTTCTTTACTCTGTAAACTTACAAAACTGAAATCCAGTGGTAGCACAGATCCAACAAATAACTGCAGTTTGAAAGTATTTGCATGGCCCTCGCCTGCATACAATATTTACACTGCCCCAACCTTCCCTTCAAACATTTACTCCGCGTTATCTTGGCGAGTATTTTTGTAGTAAAAGAGACTAAAAAACAAAATCGCAAAAAAATTAGTCAGAATACAGCAAAGTCAGTTAAAGCTGTATGTCAACGCGGTTTTGCTTTTGCAGCGAAGCTGTTAGCAGTGCGGTCGTCTGACAAACAACCCAGGCAGTACAACCCAGCCAAACAAACAACCCAGGCATAACCGAGCAATTCTCGCCCAAGACGCAGAGCGCATGCGTCAGGCTAATCCGGCGTGCAGCAGAAATCAGTATTCGTGTACAGAAAAAAACCACAGAACCAGCGTCGAAGCCGCATACTTGCATGCATGTGAACAATGGGAACCCCCACCCTATGTGTTCTGCTAGGGCCGTATTCTGTGTTCCTCCTCCCCTCCATTTGCTCCCTCCACTCGGCTGAGGGGAGGATTCCGCAATGCTTATGCATGGGGAAATCGATTTCAAGGATCTCCTCCAGTGGAGGCTCGAGTGTAGGAAGGACTCAGAATACCAGGGTAGCTTTTCAGCTGCTATCAAAATTGGAGTGGGGTTGGCGTAATTCGAGTGCTAGCACACGCGTCAGGCTGGGCAGTAACCAGCAGTTCTCGGCCAAGAAGCCATGCGCATGCGTCCGCGCCCCGAATGAGCCGCCCGAGAAGCCGAGTGCAAGCGAGAAGCCCGCCGAGACAACGTAGTACATTTCACATCACCCCCACCAGAATGTGTAGTAGTTTACAAAGCTGCGCTGGGCATCCAAATTCGCAGGGCGGGATGGCGTCCATTTTTTTGTTGTGTCCTTGTGGTTACTTCCATGGGGATGGCAGAAGGAAGGAACGTTCATTTCGAGCACAATAAAAGATATTGAAGCCATTCCCTCTCGCGGGGGACGCGCTCGGCCTAACATGTCCTGGCAATGTGTTACCAGCTGCGCCCGTGAGATGGCGGAGCGGATCCTCTAGGTTACAACTGCCCAGCTCGGCCAGCCACTGTTGCTAGTAAGCTGTTGGGACAGGACAGAAATTTAGTGTGTCGGAGCACTCCGATACGGTGCAAGGAGATCGGTTTAATTTACATGTTAGGCAGAACTGGTAGAGGTAAATCCAATGTTGTGACGCTCCGTGGCACAGGTCTGAATTTTCCAAAGCAATGTTTCCTGATTCTTGACTACATTGGGATTAGGGAAGGGCAAAGTTCGTCTTTAAACACGATGATGACTAGAGGCCGGACTTTTAGGCGTTATAAAGCGCGTTTTGGGCGCCAACAATAGGCAGGCAAAACAAGGTTTTAGGCCCCCGACGTCGTAAATATAGGCACCATATTTCACACAACAACGTATGCCACCTGTTTCTACAAAAGGAAAATCAAAAATGCTATTGTTTATGATGGCACAAAGGCACCAAAAGTTGAACATAGCCGTTCCATTTTTAGAGAGAACTGTTGGACGATTGGCGATTCATTGGCATAATTAAACGAGTGCACTTCTAACATTAATGTTGAATGGCCTCTGCAGCTTGCTAGAGCATTGCATATTGTGAAACAGGCGGGAAAACATATGCTTGAGTGCTGGGAATATTGATTTGCAAAAGCGCTACACGTCTCCTGACGCAACTAATATAGAACAAAACCAGGCACAAATAATGAACGCGCCTGAAGGCGGTTTATTAAGATATTAACACGTTCTTACTTGAGGATTAAGGTACAAATCTGGAAAATTTCTCGCATACAATGATATTATCACGAACTCAAAGACGACGCAGTTGTCTTCAAGGAAAACAAGGTTATTGGAGCGAACTTGTGCTTCTCTAACAACTCAAATAATACAGAGGCAGCGAAACAGCAGTCAACAAAGTGACGTGCTCAAGCGAGCGTCGCCGATTCGAATGCCGCGGCGGCTGCTCTGCAGGATTTTATCTTTCGGCGCGGGTGTTTCTGGAACCGTCGATTTACATCCAGAACATGTCGTCTTCTACAGGCGGAAGCATGGCGTCAAGCATCGTAGTCGGCCGTCTTCCATAGACAAGCTCGAACGGCGTCATCTGCGTAGTTTCCTGGATCGTCGTGTTGTACGCAAACGTGACATACGGGAGCACTTCGTTCAAGTGCTCCCGTTCAACGTCGACGTAAATAGACAGCATATCTGCGATTGCCTTGTTCAGAAGTTCTGTTAGCCCGTTCGTTTGGGGGTGGTACGCCGTCGTACTTCGGTGGTACGTGTGGTTGTAGCGCAATATTCCTTGCATCAGCTTCGCAGTGAAGGCCGTTCCGAGGTCCGTGATTAGGACTTCCGGGCTCCGTGTGGCAGCACAACTTGGTTTATGAAGAACTTTACGACTTCTTGTGCAGACCCCCCCCCCCCCTCGGAAGAGCGGCGGTCTCTGCGTAGCCCGTCATGTAGTCTGTCGCTACAACATTCCACTTGTCCCACCACCATGAGGGGAGCGTGCGCATGACGATGATGTGCTTTCGCTTAAAGGAGTACTGACACGAAAATTTTACGTTCCACTTTTATTGCTTTTATCGATGCTTAATGGTCTGTCGAACCCAACACAGCACTTTAAATACTTCAACGAGCGATAATTAATTACATTGAACGTCCTGCAAATCATTTGTTTCAAATTCCCGCGCTTTCAAAGGCGCATAAATCGCGGCATGATCTCACCGCTTTGTGCGGGCGTCAAAACGCTGCGGAGGTTGTAGAGGGCGTTGCTTCGACCGCGGCGCCGCCGGAGCTGAACTGGCTGAACAACTGAGCTCCCTGAAGGGGCTAGGCCTACCATCATCATCATCATCATCACCCGCCTATCTACGCCCACTGCAGGGCAAAGGCCTCTCCCATTATTCTCCAATTATCTCGGTCCTGTACCAACTGTGACCAATTTATCCCCGCAAACTTCTTGATCTCATCTGCCCATCTAACGTTCGGCCGCCCCCTACAACGCTTGCCTTCTCTAGGGATCCACTCTGTTACCCTTAAAGGGACACTGAAGTGATTTGTAAACATTGCGGGATTACTTGCGCAAATTGTAGTCCGGAGTCCCCAGGCCATGTTTCGACCACCCTGGGCGCATTTACGCGATTTTATTTAGTAGAAAAATTAATTCGAAAATGCTGTCCTCCTCTCTTTACGCTCGCGCATTTTCTGCGGCGTTTTGGTGTGACGTCGCGAGAAGCCGAGCTCGCAATTGGCTGCGCTACTGCACGGCTCCCCGGCCTTCAGGCAGAGTCAGTCGGCCCAGCTTTTCGTCCGCCGGCCGCCGACCGCCGACGGGTCGTCGCAATTCGTTCGCTCAGTTGAAACGAAACTACTACTACTACTAAGTGGTTCGAGTGAAAAGGAAAGGAGATGCACTGGGGATATTATTGAGCCCAGCTGGGGGCTCACCTGCATACAACCCAGTGCGGGGGGGGGGAGGGGGAGGAGGGGTATATAAAGATTAGAGAGGAGAAAGGGAGTGATAAAGGGATAGGTAGGCGAGCAACAAGAGCGAGGAGCCTCGACGTGAATCCAGGACACGTTTGTGAATGGAAGAATGGGCCTTTCTTTACTTGGTTAGTTTGTACACTGTATCTAGCTCCAAGTCAAGGTCGCTTCACACAAGCGCTGCACAAGCGCACATGCGACGCTTCGCAGTAGGAAAATATAAGGCCTCTTGAAGGCGGGAGAAGAGTCAGCGAAATCAATATAGGTACTAAGGAAATAAAACGAACTGATATTTTTACCGTACAGCGTAAAAATAGGGTGCAGGAAGCACTTTTTTGCGCTGGGCGAACAAGCACAGCGGCCAGCAGCACGACTACGCATCTGCGAACGCTTTTCCGTCTACGAAATGCAATTGCTAGACGTGAGCTATTGTGGAAACTCGGGGGACGCTTACTGCACGAGCGCAAAACAACAAATAGTCACCTAAGCTGCTTGAAATGCCAAAACTAAATAAAAGTGTAAACTTGTTGTACAATATATACCTTATATTACCAAGGTCGGCGGAGCCCGTTCCGTAGCCGAGTGCTCTGGGGCGCTAGGTATGTTGCCGCAAGTGTTTTACAAGTCGCGAGTTCGAGTCCCCGCGGGTACGTGCTTTTTTTTTTTTTGTAAGTTAACTTTTTTGTTTTCCGCCGATGTTTTCTATATTGAGTTCACCTTTTTTTGGGCCGCAACGTTCATGGCTACACGAACTAGTTCACAAAACGCGCGCAGGCTGGCACTGGCGCGCTAGCGAGTTCTCGTTGGCGTGCTGTTGCCATAAGCACCGACTGCTTGCAGGCAGTGGGCACAGGCCAGAATGAACAGACCCTTGGCCTGGTGCGAACACGCTTTTTACGATACAGGCATGAGGGAGGCAAGTTCCAAATATGGGGGAAAAGCGCATGACATTTGGGCGTCTGCGGGTACGCGGAGGGCGTCCATGCACTGCGTAGGCCTCGGCTAGTGAATGCTACGATTCCAAGCCGTCCTGGGAGGCTTATCTTTATGCATTTTTACAGCTGACAACATGGCAGAAGCGCGGTACGATGATTACTGAGTTATTGAAAATGCCCATCCAACAACGCCACCAGTTGTGTTTTACAGAACCGAAACCGCAACCGAAACTTGTTTGGTTGCTCACCTTGGGCATCGTCCAATCACGGTGCCCGCTCCTCCCAACGTCATAGCTTTAGTTCGTGCGGCCGCCGCAAACCGCGCATGGTAGTTTTTCTTCTTTCGCGCTTTGTAAAATAATTACCGATTTGTCAACCGGATAAACGATGAAAAGTGTGCTAATTTGAGCCAGTCTACGCAGTGCAAGCAAAAACGGGAGCTTGACAAATTCACTTCAGTGTCCCTTTAATGACCAGCGGTTATCTTGCCTTCGCATTATATGCCCTGCCCACGTCCATTTCTTCTTAATTTCTACTAATATGTCTTTAACACCAGTTTGCTCCCTGACCCACTCTGCTCTCCTCTTGTCCCTTAATGTTACACCTATCATTTTCCGCTCCATTGCCCGCTGAGTCGTTCTCAATTTAATTTGAACCCTCTTAGTGAGCCTCCAAGTTTCTGCCCCGTAGGTGAGTACCGGTAAGATGCAGCTGTCATACACGTTCTTCTTGAGCGACAATGATAGGCTGCTATTCATTATCTGAGAATGTCTGCCATATGCACCCCACCCCATTCTGATCCTTCTAATTATCTCTGCCTCATGGTTGGGATCTGGGGTCATTGCGGCGACCATTGCGGCGGAAATCCGATGATCGCTTTCAATAAAAGTCTTGATGGCGTCTTCTGTTGCAACTCCGGGCTATATAATCGCTTCCTTTCCCGTGTGTGGAACTTTATTTTTGCCAACAGTGCCTTTCTGGGCAGCGGTTATGCCTGTAGCTCTGTCTACGTGCATCCGTTTGTGAATGCGCCGGCGCCCGCTCGCCGCTCGCGGGGCAGGCGGGCCGCGCGCGTGAAGTAACTTTACGAGTTTTGACGAGCGTTGTCCGCGTCACCTCTTTTGGCTACCACGGGATGATGTCACGCTGATGTCCATTTGCTGAGTGCCGCTCAGCGTGCTGCTCCGTCGGCGCGATAAAACAGATCCAATTAAAGTATGTTCTTCGCGTTGCAGGCCGCTCATATTTCAGCCAGGGTATTCTGTTGAGTAAAGGAATCGAACTGTGCAATAATGTTAACGCCCAATCGGTGTCAGTACTTTTTTAAGACGCAGCTCACGGCCCCTTCCTGATAAAAACTTTGCGTCGCCGACGCTGAGGCTCACCGCAGTGCCCTCGAGAGAACCCACGAGTGAGTGCTGCATCAGCGCAGTGCAGCCATCAGGAGTTAATGCTGAACTGCGAGTGAGGCAACTGGTCGTGCGCTTCGTCAGCCTCTGCAGCTAAACGAGCTGCCGGAGTGGAAGCCCAGCACCGCTGACGCCAGAACCCCTCCTGAGGGCTGAACAATGGGCAAGGCAACCGGTGCATGTGCTTCGTCAGCCACTACAAATGCAAGTTTTCTGTAACCATACAAATATGTCCGTCGAAAATTATTTGCCTCAACAAATTTTGCTCACTCAAAAAAGCTAAAGACTGCGCCTAAATATTGCATTAGGGAGTATCATAATCACAAACCATGTTTTTTTTCTTGTGTTGTTTGTTGTTTCTTGTTTTTAATTTTGGTTTGTCTTTCCCTCGTTTGCCTTGTTTTGTTCATTTCTTTCGTAATTTGGACAAATCACTCACGTCTTTTATTTACGTTTTTGCTTTCTTTTGTTAACCTCCTTCGATTATACTTAGGTGGCACGGGTATAGGCACCTCTGCCTGTGTACTAAGTGAAGTGCCATGTGCCATTGCAGAAGCATTAAATATCATGTCACGCAATAAACAGATACAGGAATCGCTTCACTTGCTTCTTTTAAAACCTAGTTGTGCTATTCCTGCAATTTAAGCATTGCGGTGCAGCGGTTCCCACCACAGCAACAAGTTGGAAGCATATCTGATGCCTTGGATATTCCGCTACAAGCTAAACCAAACCGAAATAAAAAATTACGAATATTACCTGGCAGTGGCAGTAGCAGAAAGGCTGCTGTTTTACAACGGCATTGGAGCGAAGAATGCAAATACCCGACCTTTTATTTTATGAAGGAATACAGTTCAGATAAATAAATAAATAAATAAAATAAAAGAAGGTAGATCGAATAAAATAAAGCATTCAAAACAAAACGAATATACAGGGCGCACAGCCTTAAAACACTTTCGTGACCGCGCCTATTCCCATCGATAGTATGCTATCGATGAATACAAATTTAAATTTTGGCGCTCTCCGAGTGCTTCTGGACCGCTAATGCCATCTAAACTATAAAAGAGCAAGTATTTTATCAGTTTCGCTTTCGAGTTTCGTTTTTCCGCAGCGGGAGGGGGGTGGGGGATTTTTAATGTCCTTCGCGAGTGGGGTGAGGAGATCACGTGGTTTCAGCAGTTTCAGTTATGGCGTCGCCGACGCTCGCGATGCTACGGCCGAACGCCGAATTTCGACGGATTCCGATGTATCTGAGCTAGAATGTGTCCATGACGGTAGCAGCACAGACACGGAAGACTTCGATTCGTCAGACTTCAGTACGGACGGTGAGACGACGTCAAGTCGCACTGGACCGTCATCAGGCATGCGCCGGTGAGTTTGGCTTTCTCCTCCGGTCGGTCTATCGCGGGCGCGCGCTGTTGTAAATAGACATTTGCAGCGTTTCGGCGACGTTCCGGCGAGACTGTTTGTCGCCGGCTGCACAGAGAGCCGAGTTTTCTCCAGGAAGACGGCCTGGAGTTGACCTTGGCGTAGCGCTCCGGAGCAGCGAGTGACTGTTTGTTGATATTTTTGTATGTAAATACCTTTTGTACTTCGCACCATCGGCGTCGTTCACGGCGTGGAGATGGTGTGATTTTTGTTTGTGCCACCGATTTTCTGTTCCTCACAAGGCTTGTTCCTAAACAAATATATGTGAACCTTTCTCCTTAGCTATACGAAGCAGAGATTCAAGACCATATCACCACCCATTTAACGGCAATGGCCAATATCGCGTGTACGGGTGTTGTGATCTTTTTTAAAACAATGTTCTTTCCCTAGATTGGAGAACCACTACCGGCGCGGTGTTGACATTCCCATAATTATGCTCTCTGCATCTGTCAGTTAGGATGCATGCGCGTTAGCGCAAAACTAGAGTCTTTCCTTTTCACGCTGTTACGTGTCTTGTCTCACTCATTTTGTCTTTTCTGATTCATTGTAGGGTTTAACGCGCCGACGCAATGCAGGCGATGAGGCGCGCCGTAGTGGAGGGCTCCGGATTAATTTTGACCACCTGGGGATCTTTAACGTGCGCCGAAATCTCGTGCACACGGGCGTTTTTTGCTTTTTCGCCTCCATCAGAAAAGCGGCCGCCGCGACCGGGAATCGAACCCGCGACCTCGTGCTCAGAAGCGCAACGCCTTAGCCACTGAGCCACCGCGGCGGGTATTTTGTCTTTTCTCTCGAGGGACGTGTTGCACCTACAAAAATAGCATATAGTAGGAGGCTGTGTAGGCCCTTCGATACGAAGCCCCTTTTGCACCCTTGGTGTTTTTTTGTAAAAACACAATAAACAGACCCGCACAACAATGAGATCAAAATAAAACTGCCCACGCTTTATTATGGCACTCTGTAGACGACACAACACACGAAAAGTTGTATTCCGATCACCCGGAGGTAGTTTCTGTGATTACTGATGCGTTTCCATTATAATACATCCAGCTCATTACAACACCAAACAAACTGACCACACAGTACATGCAGGCGGGTCGCATCTGTGTGTCCTCGCTTCACCAAAAAATATATAGGCACAGGTAATCCTGGCACTTAAGAGCCTATCGACGTGAGCAGGGATGTAGGCATTGACAACGCACTAGTCTTGATTCCTTCGCAAAACGGTTGCCACATTAACACAAATACATTTCCATGCAGTGGATACAATAAATTCCTAGCTAAACAGGTGGGTAGCTTAGGCGCAGCTGAACTGTTTGAGCAGGTTTCACAGCAACAAGGAACCACTGAAACCTCACAATTACCCGGTTCCAGTTTTTGTTGGTGACGCCCTGAACATAAATGGGATTAAGGGTGACCCTTCGTCACTGTCGTCTCCTCAGGACAGAATTGAGCTAGAAAATTGCTTACGACACTCGTAAATCTATGTGTATCGCTTTCTGGGTAACAGGCAGTTGACAATAGGCCAGTTTTCGTGGTTTGTGGATTCCACTGCCAGGCAGTATGGAACGACACAAGTCATGATTACATGAAAATGAGGAGAGCTACAACAAAAGCACCAGGCGCCGAGGCACACTGGCGTATTTTAAAATATACATATGATGTCTTATACGCATAGAAGAAAATGGGAAGTACGCGGAACATTAAACATTTGTCATACGATTGCATTCAATCGCACTTAAAAGTTGCCCTGTACAGCACCTGTACGCACCTGTCAACACGGCAAAGTTGTAGAAATTCGTTACTGCATGGACATAAATGAATTCACATAAATTCAGATATTTTTCACATCACACCAAGACGGCGTACATTGTCGGGAGTACCATTTTTTGTTATTTATGCCGCAAGCTCACTGGGCGAAGTAACTGTTACGACTTTGCGTCAGCTGAGTAATTGGACAACTGCAATTTCTTTTTACCTTAGGCCACCGAAGTCCGCGAGCGATATACAAGCTCCTGTAACGCTTCTAACTGAAGCAAACACTTTCGGGCTAATTCTGTGTGCGCGAGTCTGCACTTATCAGTCACAACATGCACTTCCTTACTTTTTTTTTAGAGTGTCCAAGTTATACCGGAGTTCAGCAAGTGCTTGTCCAGATGTTGGGTGCGAGGCGGAACCATGGCACCTGAGTGCAGACAGAAAAGGCTGAGTCTGCAAGCGTCGCAAGTTGTATGCAGTAGAGTCGTCATCTTCTCCGATTCCAAAGCCACCACCTCGGATCAAGTGCACCGCTCCACAGAGTCCGATGGGTTGCGCGGATCATGTCCGACGCCTTCTCGGCCACCATGATCACGGGTGCGTTGGTGTTTCCGGAGGGAATCTCTGGGAAAATGGAAGCATCCACGACGCGCAGCCCCTGCACTCCTTTAACCCTGCAAGAAATAACACACAAAATACAAGATTCCATTGCTAGCCATTGCTAGTGTTCTTTCATGCACGCAATTCTTTCAGGTCATCGTCCACAATGCCCGCGAACCGTCATTTCTCTGCAACTTGAACAATACGTGAATCTAGTCAACGTAAGGAGGAAAGTCACAGTACAGGAAGGGCAGAGAGGTAAACCAGGGAACTTTCCGGTTGCCTACCCGACGCATGGGGATGAAGATACAAGAATTGAAAGGAAAAGAAATTGCCCAGGTACATATTGAAAAAGAGAAAGAGATTACGAAAATTAGGCTGCTTTCAAAGTTTACGGAAGGAAAAAGGCGAGTTATTTCCCGGTTGGTTTGTGTCCTCGTCCGAGGACAGTACTTTCAATTCTTTTTGCACTTCTACAATATTTCGGCCAATCATTTTGCACACTCAGGCTTCCCCCCTCCCTCCCCCCCCCAAAAATACTCTAAAACTCAGACAACGCATGATAGCACTGCGTCTTTAGCTGGGCTTTCATTGTAAGTCCACACTTTTAGACCAGCCTTTTAAGATCAGCTTTTTAATGTTTTGAACTTTGTGGAATATTAAGTTTCTTCATATTTTGGGTCCGACACTTCCTTCTAGGGAATGCTAGCTTTTCAATAAAGGACCGTAAAAAGACACACGACACTGACCTTTAAGACACATTTTTATTCTTACTGAGATATTCTGAACCAGCGTGACACATGTAGCTGTGTAGGGAGAAATGCCATTAACTCGGAGACCTTAGCCCTGTAAGAATTAGAATTAGAAAATAACTCAACAGTCAGCAGTTAAACACCGGTCCCGTCACATCACAGTGCTTTAAATAACCTGTCGGTACACTCAAAGCCTCCAATGCCCAGTATTTGCCCACGGGAGACAAGAGTTCATCTGCCCGCGAAAATAATTAACATTGATCAAAACGTTGCCTCTTCCGGTTTAGGTCAGCATAATTGAAGTACTTCACAGCTTTAGTAAACAGGAAGAGGGGGAGAACAACACCTGAATGTTCCCATAATTTGCCCCACCTGGAACCGAAACTTGCAGAAATGCCGGCCATTTCTGATTGGGCTCGCGGTTCATGTGGAGTAAAAATGTGTCCCTGATCAATGCCAAAAAAGGGGAGCGCTGAAGGATAGCTAAAAGTCATCATAGGTTTGGAGAATCCCCCGCTCAAGACAAAATTGCTGCAGGCAATCAAGTGTAAAGACAGCAAATACTCCCGACAAACAAATGATACATGTCCATAGTCCAAGCGTTGGGCACGCCGTGAACCACACGACCATTTATTGTTGGAAAACCTAGTTGCATGGTTAATTTCCGCATTTCAGCTGCCAGCGGCTTCCCCTGAGACCAAGACACAAGTTGTTCACAAGATTCGGTTCGGGGATCCATGAAGATCGGGGATAAAAGCCAAAAAAAAAAGCCAGTGCCCTTCTACTCTGCGAAAAAGAATTACCTGCGAAGCTGTGGCCCGTAATGTTACAGTGGCCTTACCGTCTAATTGTCATGTTACTTGTTCCACGACACTTTGGATAACACAAGAGGTAGATCCGTTTCCTGTAATAATACGCCCTGCGTAGGTGGCGTTACTTCACTGTGCAACATACAATGCGAAAAAGCCAGCTTGCTAAGAGCAAGGTTATACTGATCCCCTTGAAGTTGACTGCGCTTCTTAACAGAAATTTACTGCTGGGAAGACACTTTTCCTGGGGCAATATAAATCGTCTTATATCAAAATACGAAGACTTTCGGACCTTTCTGCATTTTCAGTGACTTTTTGTTTTTCATACGGTGCAGGCGTTGCGCACAGTTTCATGATCTCGGGGACATGACAGGGCGCCGCAAGGTGGTGCAACGCGCGCGTGTGATTATTGTCTACATCACTCTTTGATCCTAGCTGCAGACATATTCGCTGTAACAACGTCGTTTGGTCGGAGTGTGAAGCCTTTCTTTCTAGGTTACAGAGGGAGGAAATGATGCGTCAGCAAACAAGAAAAGATAAAGGCGACACAAAACCGCCGGTGTGTGGCGCTGCAGGCGAGGGCATTCGAAGCAAGCGCTCCCCACTCCCGGCGCGGGCGCTCGTCCTCATTTTGGTGAAGCGAGTGACTTTCAATTTTACACGCGATCGTACACTCCGTAGCCTTTGATTTTGACGTCGCGTGCATATGAAGCTTGGCAACAAATTTTGGCGCCGCAGTCGCGGCGGATGTACTGCCCGTAATTGGACTGTCCTAAGGAAGGCTAGAAAACAAGAAAAATCATTGTCCAACACTCCGATGAACAGTTACATAAACAACTGGAGAATAATCAAGCTAACAATGAGAGTATAAATTATGCGAAGTACATTCCACGAGTTCGCTTCGTCGAATGACCCTCTAAGTTTCCATCTTCGCTATAGAGAACTCCACAGCCGCAGTAACCAATATTTTTTGTGTGCACGCGAAAAATATTAACAGCAGCAGTTATTAAACAGCTTCTGTGGAGGACGCATGGGCGTTGTCGGAATTTGAAAAAATGGATACCTTCGACGATCGCTGTAACGCATCGACTGCGTCCCACCATTGCTTACTAGTGGATTTTTTTCAAGTAACGCTTGAAATAGCTGACTTGAACGTCGACATGGGTTTGCTAAAAGCCATGCAGTAAAGCCCACCTGAACGAACTCTAACGGTGATGATTATGACGACGTGAATTCAGGTTCGCAGGCCTACCTGTAGGCCAAGGGTGATTGTTTCGGCCGAAGAGCTGCATGCGGATGACACATAGTAAACTCTACATTAAAAAACCTCTGATAACGATGCTGACGTGAATTCACGTCCCCAGGTTCATGGGTAAGCCATGGGTGATTCGTTCGTCCCAAGAGCAGACGGTTATTCAGGCATGCGCTCGTTAGCGTACTCATGCTCGCGATAACACAGGCGAAATGACAACGGCGGTACGCAGGGGTTGGGCCAGCAGAATTCGGGCATTTGGTCTGACAGGGATTTCAGAAGGTATTAGTTTACGGTTTCCCATGGTTGCAAAAGCTTCGCGTGCATCCTTGTTCCCGGTAGGGCAGGATTTTCAGTTTGTTTCCTTGATTTTCAAGCAGGACACGAACCAGCTCAATATGTAACAACGACCAAACGTACAAAGTTCAATCTCGTTGATATGAAAAGGCCTGATACGTTTTTTCTTTCAATTTCTGGCCAGCATTGCTTAGAAATTTTGCATTTTTGTGCGTTTAGTACAACCCCATTTTGAGCGAAAATTGGACACTACGACCACGGAAGTGGATCTTGATTAACATTTCTAGAAATGTTACCTTTATTCTTCGGTATAATGGCTTAAACCGCATTACAACAACCCACGGTCTGCGCGTTGCAGAGGCGCTGAGGCCGCGGCAGCGCCGGTTTGGCGGCGAAAACACCGCTGCCAGGCGAGGCAGTGATTATGATACAACAGCCGATGCACCTCGCAGTCTAGCGAAGGGTATCATAAACAAGAAAGAAGATCGGCAATGCTCTCGGTAGGAGCGACTTCCCTTCCCGGACCTATCGCCATGCTCCGTGCTTCCCCCACTGTTTTTAAAGACGATAGTCTTTCTTGGGCTCCTTAAACCCAGAAATTTTGGTCTGTCTGTATGTCTGTCCGTCTGTCTGTCTGTGACTCGATTCAGCCACCCGGCCAAAGCAAAACAATGCCTGCCCATTAGTCTTATATAGTCACAGCTAAATCTACCCGTCTATGTCCGGTGTAAGGTTCATACTTGTCAACATTGTTGAAGAAGAACAAGACATTACGCAAATATGAGACAGCAAATCAATACAGAAGTGATATCTGCAGTGTTCCTTTATTAAAAAATCAAACATGCTTGCTTTTGCGAAATTAAATACTTCATCAACTGCAGAAAAAGAATTCACTTCGCCGTCGCTACTGTCGCCCGCGCCACATAGCTTCTTGCGCCATTTTAAGAAATCAACCGGCAACAGTTACGCAAGGTTCCACTAGATAGGTTCCACGTTCTGCTTGCAACGCACGTGGAGTAGGGAAACGCGGTTCTATAAACGTTGAAGTAGGGCGCCTCGATTAACGAGCGTCTCCGCCGTACAGCAGCGTTCGCATCGAGACACCCGGTTTGGAGCAGTGGAACGCGGGAAATTTAAAATGATTAAAGCAAACCTTTGGCGTCTTTACCTTGGGAGGAGCGCGACGCAAGAGGAACAACATGAGAGGTGAGCGGCAAAGCGAAGGGAGGCATTTACTTCGAAATAGCCGATAAAGACTATCGTCTTTTGACGACATTTGCAACGAAAGGAGCAGATACGCGGCCAATTTTTTTATTATCTTCCTGCCTTCTTGCTGTGTTCGGTGGTGCTGCTGTGGCTCTGAATATATCTTCTTTGTTCTTCTTGGGCTGTCAAGTTGCGGTGCGCGGTGGCGCTGCCAGGCGTTTAACAATGTCGAGGAGAGGCAAGGCGCTCAGTTTAGCAGAAAAAGTAAAAAGTGCGCAAAGTCGAAGAGAACCCGAACAGGAAGGGCGTGGACATGGCCCGCGAGCTCGGTTTGTCCGCGTCAACGCCGAACACTATTGTCGGTCAGCAAGAGGAACTTCGAAAGAAGCTGCGAGTTTTCGGCCCCAGTGTTAAACGAACGCGAGGTGGGAAGCATGAGAACATGGCAAACATCCTGCTTTAATGGTTTTTTGAACCATGGACCCCGAACCAGCCATGAACCACGAATTAGCGGCAGGAGTGAACGTGGACGGGTTGTCGTTACGCGAAAAAGTTGACACATCGCACTTTCCTTCAGCATTGAATACTTCCAAGCGTCCGCGGCTGGTTTCACGTATATAAGGCACGACACAGATTGTCGTACAAAAAAAAAAACAGAACGTGTTGGGCGAAGCGAAAAATACCGCACCTTCTTTTTTTCACGTTTCAGAATAATTTACTCTTGCGCGTTTAAAAGAGGAAAGTGCAGCGCAAATTGACGAGCTACTTCAATGTTGGTCAACAAAACTTAGTTCCTGACGGAATACGCACATTTGCCTCCTTTTTTGGCCTGTTGTAATTATACAGTTATCGTTCGCATAATACGTTTTAATTCCCGGTCCCCCTGAAAAACATAGTAATGAAATTTCACTTTACTCCTTAGCCCCTGTTCTCTAAGGTGCCCCCTACCTGAGCTGGGGGTCGACCACCGTGGTGGAGCTGCCAGGTGGCCCCATGCGGCACGTGCCGCTGGGGTGGTAGATGGTGGCCGTGTACGTGCGGGCGAGGCAGGCCAAGTGTTCGTCCGAGTACGGCGCGTACACCTCGCACCCGGGGAAGTTGGCCTCGAATATGCGGGCGTCGTACTTCTCGAAAGGCTCCGACTGACCCAGCGCTATCAGCTGCTTCATGGCTGCATAGGGTAGGAGACAAGAGGCATAGATTTAACACACACTTTAAAATGATTTACACCCTCTTTTTCTAGAAGCAGCACCTTTACACCGTATGATAAGACATAGAAAGAACACTGTTGGCAAGGGCGTATTTAACAATAATACCACATTTAAAAGTGTGTATTGTGTTACTAGACAGATTTAGTTTCACGTGCGTACAGAATTAACATACGCAAACGTGACAAGTATATGTAGTCAACGCGCAAGTAGTTTGGAACTCTTATAGCTACGCGTACGCGAAGAACGCCGCGTGTAGCCTGCTATAGAGGTCCGCTGTATAGCTCCCTGCGGGAGCTATATAAAAGAACTCTAGGGTGATTATGATGATGATGATTGCGTTTCGTTTCCCTTTTGTAGCGCGTTGTTGACGTGTCATCTTACCAAAATGGACTAATATACCTATGTTTTATACTCTTGGTTTAATACTAGCGCTGCTTAGGGTGCCTGGATGCCTAGCACCATCTACGAACAGACACTTGCGAAGCCGTTGCTACGAGGCCGTTGCTACGACGACGACAAACACTACTTCGTCAGGCTTAACAGCTGGAAAATCGCCCTTCTATCTAAAAAACAGAACCTATTTGTCGCTTGAAACGTTATGGAAGGGTAAGAGCGGGCAACTTGAAGACGAAATGAACAGCTTGCAACCCCATATCCCAGCGAAAGATCAGCGACGAAGTTGTTATCGCTGCGAAGCGGGAGAACAGGGCGCTGCCAATTTGTTCCACTCGACGTACGGAAGCAATGTAAGGACCTCAACGTAAAAATTCGACTCTAACGTACGTCCGCAACACACGCATACCGTTTGCGTTCTGAAACTGCGCAATAGACAGTTTTAGTTGAGCGTACGCAGAGAGTTGCGCACGCACGTAGCGGCAGCGCAGCGCGCGCAGCTAAGTTCTGGCGAAGAAGCAGTTTTAGTTGACCGCACGCAGAAGTTGATGCATGGATAAACCAGCAGCGCCAAAATGCGCGATGCTGCAGCTGCTGCTGCTGATGATAATATTTGGGCTGTACCATTTGAATCGGGTGGGTGTGCCGCGAACACACAAGCCAGGACAAACACAAAGAGAAATACATGAAAAACATAACGACAATAACGCGGCACGAACAAGACACAAACATATGACACACCAAAAGGAAACACTTGACAACACTCAGCCACATACGAGAAGCAAACAAACAAAAAGACAGCATAACAAAACGCTGATTCTGAGAATGTACAATTAACGTCACGCTTTGTGTGTCACGCAGCGCCACTAAACGACAGATTGGCGAACGAAACATGCGGTTGTCGGCCGGAGCCAGACGTAAACCTAGCCAGAAGAAGCCGTAAACCAGTTTGTGCGGAGACGCCGTTCCTTTGTTCCTTTCGTTTCGCGGGCGAGAGACCGGAAAGAGGACGGGAAGGGCCTCGAGCACGACCCACAAAGCCCGCAAAACCCGTAACGCAAGAAACCCAAACTTGCGGGCGCACGAAAAGCGCGCAGCTCCCACTTGGGTACTGCGCATGCGCTCTCGCGCCCCCGCAAGTTCCTCGCGTGCGCAGAGTTGCTGCGTGCGCGCAACTAAAAAAGTCTATTGTCCCCGCAAAGCTCTACGTGCGTGAAGATTCTGCGTACGTAAAACTATGCCTATTGCTATGGTGTACATAATGAACGACAAAACACACTTAATTGTTTTTTTTTGTTTGTTTTTTTTTGCTAGGGTGTAAGAGTGATAGTCATTGGCAGCTGAAATCACCATTAAGGGTGTAAATGGTTTTACAGGGTATGATTCCGCCCACAGGAGGACTTAAAAATCGCCACCCAACCTAGCGGCCGATGTAAAAAGCGTTCGTGTACCCCCTCCCCCCTATAAATGATGTTTAATCCCAACTGAGCTGCAGAAACCAGAGGCGGGTTGCAGCACTGGCTGTTCCACGTGAACCGGCCAGAGGGTGTCGGATTTTTAAACATTTATTTATTTATTTATTTATTTATTTATTTATTTATTTATTTATTTATTTATTTATTTATTTATTCATTGAATTATTTATTTATTTATTTATTTACTGATTTATTTATATATTCCTTCAATTGAAAAAAGTTTAAAGTTTATTTATGTGAGCAGGATGAAATGAACCCACTTTCCGGGGGGCCCCTACGCGGTATAGCCGGGACTGTAGAAAAAGAAATTTACCAAAGCTTATATTCCGTGCTGAAACACCATTGAAGCCTTCGTAAAGTTACGAAACAAGAAATAGTAATGCTCACAGAAATAAATCAGGCGAAATAAAGATCAGTGGTTTTTGAGAACTCACACATTTCTTGAGGTGAAAACTCTCTTCTTACACATGCCAAAAATTTGCCGCTCCCTTCGCGCGAAGGTCGCACAAAGACGAGACTTCTGCCATCCCTCCCACGTAAATCCTTCTCCTTTCTACTCCGCGCACCTCCTATACTCACCCGTATCGCTCCTACCGAAATAAACATAGAGGAGGTATGCACAAGTGAATTCAATTTTCTTGTGGTCAACTGCTCGCGCCATCTACTGGAACACTTTGATGCTGTTCAACTTGGAACCCTGCCCCGAGGCCCAGGCTCGGGCAAGCGCTTTTTATATTTGCTGGTCAAAACATGGTGTTCAACCCGAATTTCTTCCATTTCCTATCGCAAATATTGATTCGCAGTGCTCTCTCAATATGCAGTTAAAAGTACAATGGGGATACCACTCGTGTAGTGATGTTTTCCTTCAAATATGCCTGATGGTTTCTTTTTACTGAACGATGTTGACGTCAGGCATATTTGAAGAAAAACATCAATGCATGAGTGGTACCCTTACCAATGCATGGTAAGGGTGTTTTTAGATTTAGTGGTTTGGAGCAGTTTTGCCTATGTAAACAAACCTGTCGTTGAAGTATTCCTTTAACCTTCGGCCGGATTGGTGAATCAAGAGACAGACAGACAGAAATTTTCTGATGTAAGTGGCCCAACAAAGAGTATCGGCTTTAAAGGTGATTTTAAACACTGTCTTTTGTCGTGTCGCTTGCCTAGGTCTTGCTACCGCTGTTTGTTGAACCTCATACGTTGTGAAAGCTTGCTTGTTGTTTACCACACCTCCGCTTGCGTGCGTGAAACTGTAATTTTGGAACAACCATACCTTGATCCGGACACAAGGTGCGAATAAATAATCAACTGACATGTTCACCATTTCCTTCCATACCTTTGCCGCAGGCAATGTCATATTGACAGCTAGAGCAGGACCTGAGAAGCTTCAACCCGGATTTGACCGATGTTTCAAATGTTGTATACTGGAGTTACAAAATCCGTCTATAAAACCTACTTTTGCGTCATATCTGTTCTAACTACATGACGCATGCTTGTTCAGAAAATTCAGCCTTCCTTAATTAATTGAAGTTTTTTTGCAAGCAAACGAGCTGGCCTTTTCCAACAAATTAAGAACTGTAAGGTATCCACTTAGGTATATTAGCATTATCCCACAACTTTGGCTATAAAAACTGCGCCCTTTCATTGCTGTCATTTTATTCCCCCACCGTCAACGCTTAATTGAGAATCTAATTTCCGAATTTGTTGAAGTCGGCTTAGCCTCCATAATTTCTTGCCTTTTAGAAGGATCCAATTGAGAAACGACAAGGCACATTTAACACGAAAGTGTTTTATTCCCAGCTACACGAATATTTCGGTGACGTCATATCGCTCACGGAAGTGACGCTAGTACAATGAAGCAAGCGGCCTGTAAAAGGTGCGCCCCTGCACACTGGGTCGTCTTGCGGGGAGGCAATATTTAGTACTAAAGAGTGCGTTATACTCAAGGTTGTTCGTTTTCGGGTTTAATATTTTAACACGACAGTGTTTTATGCCGCGATACCCCAAGATTTCCCCGATGTCATATCCGTCACGGAAATGACGCACGCCAGTACACCTTTGCTTACGCGACACGCCAGCAGGACGTCGCTCGCCAAGTACACCCACAATACAGCCGCCGACCCGCAAATCATGCTAAGCTGCTGATTTTGCTGCACATTTCACTTTCGTGTTTTACTGATTCCTATGACAGAGGAATCAACCACAGTTTTTTTACAGTGTTCTCATCACACTGCAAAAAGATTAACACCGGTTTTCTCTATAACTAAGACCCTTACACCCAACCAAAAAACAAAGAAAACAGACCTTTCCACGGGTGTAATTAACAATAATATTCCCTTTAAGGGGAACTCGCCTCATCAAATTAGTAATTCGAGACCCACAGGGTTACATGATGATGATGATGATTGATGATTCCTATTGGTTTCCCCTTTGAAGCGGGGTGATGACATGTCATCTTACCAAAAAGGACTAATATAATCAGGTTTTACACTCTTGGTTTGATACTAGCGCTGCTTAGGGCAGGCACTAAAGCTTATTAGGCCCGAAATACTTTCTTTTCCCTGTTACAGGTGGTAACTGTCTTAGGCAATATTCCCCTCTCTGCTTTTCGTCCACCAGCATTCTAATCTTCTTTTCGTCCCCTCGACAGCCTTGAAGTTAACTTCCTCTCTGATACCCTTAAATCCTAGGGCTTCTGGAAGCCCAATATTCCATTCATGTAGATTTGGATGGATACCCTCACATTCTAACACTATGTGCCGCACAGTTTCTGTTTCTTTTCCGCAGACCACACATACCCCATCATTTTGTGAATACTTCCTCACAAAACTCTTAGTTCGCAGGCAACCTGCTCTAGCCTCAAAAAGCAAAGCACTGCCCTGGGAATTATCGTAGAAATTTTCCTTTGTGATGTTCATCTTCTCCGCCCTGTACATCTCTAACGACGTTTTAGCTTCCATTTTTTTCCTCCATTTATTCGTTTCAATCTGCCTTGCCTCTTTTTTGGTTACTTTGGCTGTTTTGGATTCCCCACTGTTCTTTCCGTATTTCGTCGTTAGCCCTCTAGTCTTCCTTTACCACTGCGTGTCCACGCTTTTCAAGTATAGGTACCTAAAAACCTTAGCTGCCCACCTTCGTTGATCCATTGCCCTCAACCTCATCTCAAAGCATATTTTACTCTGAGCTTCTCTAACTTCAAACGACGCCCAGCCCATATCTCCCTGAACTGCTTCGTTAGTTGTTTTTCCATGCGCGCCTAAGGCCAAAAGTCCTACCGTTCTCTGGTTTACTTCAAGGCCTGATAGAACGTCTGATTTTAAGCAGAGTACAGCATTCGCAAACGTGAGACCCGGAACCATTACTCCTTTCCACATTCCTCTTACTACTTCATATTTGTTATACCCCCACAGAGCTCTATGCTTCATTATACCTGCGTTTCGCTTTCCCTTAACCTTAAGTTGCTCCTCGTGAGTACTTAAGTAGTTATCCCCTTCGTTTATCCACACTCCCAAATATTTATATTCCTTCACTCTAGGTAATTCGCCTTGCTGGATAGACACTACGTCGGTGGTAGCGTCATTGAAAACCATTATGACCCGCCGCGGTGGCTCAGTGGCTAAGGCGTTGCGCTGCTGAGCACGAGGTCCCGGGTTCGATTCCCGGCCGCGGCGGTCGCTTTTCTGATGGAGGCGAAAAACGAAAACGCCCGCGTGTCCGAGATTTCGGCGCACGATAAAGATCCCCAGGTGGTCAAAATTAATCCGGAGCCCTCCACTACGGCGTGCCTCATCGCCTGCGTTGCGTCGGCGCGTTAAACCCTACAATCAAATCAATCAAAACCATTATTCCCGATTTTTCTGCACTGAAATTTAACCCGAGGTCAGTGGCTTCCTGGCCGCAAATATTTATTAGCCGCTGCATATCGGTTTGGTTATCAGCTAAAAGAACAATGTCGTCTGCGTATAACATTCCCGGAATATGGTGTTGTACCACTTTGCCTTGCAGCATATGGATTAGGCTAAACCCTACTTGACTTTCTTCCAATTTCTTTTCTAACCCTGCCATGTAAAGCATGACCAGTACAAAGCATAGTGTACTGGTAAATTCTTTTTTTACAGATACATGAAAATGTTCCCACCGGCCTAGTTTGCTTCTTTTAGAAATATATAATTTCTTTACTGAAATGAAAATAAAACGAGGAAGACATTTTAGTTTATCAAGCTTTCATTACATGGAACTATCTGTCTAGCAAGCGAGAGTGTTGCTTATTTCTTTCAGTAATGAAGTGACATGTATTCAAAATAGGCTATCTGGGCCGTTCGGCGCGTTTTCATGAATCTGAAATTTTTTTCCTACTGATGCACAATGGTTTTTAAGCCATTGGTACGGAAGTAGTAAGTGCATAGGAATGTTGACAGGTGTGTCCCCCTTAATCGGGTGTATTCTGTAGTTTGTACGAGGATGTAACGAAACGACAAAACATCCTTTAAAAGGTCCACGACAAAAAAATAGAAGGTTGGTTCACTAAAAAAATGCTTTCCTCCTATACAAAGGTACCAACTTTAGCGCGAACTTCGAACAAATAATGGAGATATTAAAGAAAAGATGTGGAGCAGTGGCGACTCCCTAGCCACCCTCTGGCAGTTTTTCTATGACGTCACATAATCTTGTTCGTGCGATTGGCGGCCGATGACCTAGACCATTGCCACGGCACATGACCGCACAACTTTAGTGGGTTGATTGATTGATTGTGGAGTTTAACGCGCCGACGCAACGCAGTCGATGAGGCGCGCCGTAGTGGAGGGCTCCGGATTAATTTTGACCACCTGAGGATCTTTATCGTGCGCCGAAACCTCGCACACACGGGCGTTTTTGCTTTTCGCCTCCATCAGAAAAGCGGCCGCCGCGGCCGGGAATCGAACCCGCGACCTCGTGCTCAGAAACACAACGTCTTAGACACTGAGCCACCGCGGCGGGTACAACTTTATTGGGGCCTTTTGTTCCGTTTGGTCGCATCACTTAAATGATAACGAAAGTTAACACATTGGAAATTACGTTTTCAGTTCTGGTTCGTATGACGTCACTCCTGCACATGACACGTCACTGAGGCGCCCAATTTGAAGTTTTTCGAGGCTTATTACGACTTTTCGGTTTAAAAACATCTCCTGTGTTCAGAATGAAGCTGGCTGAGGTACTGAGCGCTAGTTCTTTCTAATTAAACAAAGTTGTGTTTTGTATTCACGGCCATTTAAAGGGCGCTATACTTTGCTTTTTTTTCTTGAGTGTAAGGGTGGAGTGTAAGGGTGTAAGGGATAAGGTGTAAGGTGTAAGGGTGAAAGGTTTAAGGGTGTAAGGGTGCAAGGTGGAGTTATAGACAGCGAAAATCGCCTTTAATGGTGCAAACTACTTTTCAGCGATTCGTAGAGATGTCGGACCCGGTGCTTTCTCTAGGACAACTTTGCTTTTTACGCGAATAGCGAAGTTATTGAATGCATTTCACCAGCGAGGACAAGAAAAGGACAAAGATGGACGCAGGATACATTTGTCGTCCTTTTCTTGTTCTCGGTGCACTGTAAAATCATTTACAAGTGTGTAAATCACTATGTATAACAGTCCTACTCCCTAGCAAAAAACAACAGACACCGTTTAAGGGTGTTTGTCGTTTATAATATCCTTGCACTCTAGCAAAAACACAAGAATGCACCCTTTAAAAGGGCGTTTTTCTTTATTTTTAATGTGGTGCAGGGGTGTTATTTTAGACAATAAGGGTGTAAGTCATTTTAGCCTCACACCCTTCTGTGCTGCTTCGCAAACAACAAAAGTTCGCTACGCGAGCACTTAGTGGGCGGCGCGTTTAGCGGATGGGGTCATTCCCTTCTCCCACCGCGCCGTGCGTGGCTTTCTTCGACGAGTACTCGCCCACCTCCTCTGTGGCATCAAAGCCTAGAAACAACTGCCTTGGGAGTCGTGTGTTGATCTGTAAAATGGCTTTCGCCATTAAAAACTGACTATTGTTGTTTTTAATAAAAAAAACACTACACCGCTCACCTTCGACGAGAACGAGCACGTCTTCTATGCGCGTGAGGTACCGAGGGTCGATGAGCGGGTAGTCGAACGGGTTGGTCGAGCGTAGCCGGATCCAGCCTCGAGACTTCGGTCGCAGCAGCACCGGGTACATGGTGAACGAGTCCATGTTCAGGTATGGCCTGTACACGCGGTCGAAGAGCTGCGTCCAATCCAGGGAGAGGGAAGGACAGGAAGGACGACTTTAACACGAAGGGATACTTAAACGCGAAAATTTTCGCCTGTCTGTACGTCCCTGTGTCTGTTCAACACTCGATTCAGGCATCCGGACAAAATTTTAAATGAATTTCTTAACACGAAGTTTACTTCGGCAAAACTCTTCCGAAGGGTTAAATCTGAAAGCGCACTTTATGCATAACAAAATTGTTAAAAAAAATTAGGTAAATTTGAGGAAGAGCATGAGTACATAAACGATATCTGCGGTGTTCTTGTTATGAAACATACGTGCTGCTTGATTTTTGCCCTAAATAGAACAAAGTACCTGATCAAAATGTTTTGAACCAAAAATACAAAAACTGCTCGCCCGCAACCATAGCCCTCGTGGCGGCGGTCCCACAGTAACGAAAGGTTCCACTTGATATACCGCGAGCAATGGAACGCGGAAAAATTGAATTGACCGGAGAAAACCTCCACCATGTTTATCGTGGGAGGAGCGAGACGTGACGGACGAGCGTAAAAGGTCTCAGGTAAGAAAGAGGGGCATTTATCTGACAGAGGCGGCAGAAGACTATGGTCTTTCGACGGCATTTGCAGCGAAGTGAGCCGACACGCGGCGAGTTTCTTTTTCTAGAAGTGCGCATAGATACAGGTCTTTTTGTCTTCAGTTCGGAATTTTTATCACCTTACGGGGAACCGCTTCACGTTGTTTACATTTACACGAAATTTTGAGATATTTTCTGCGGCTCTGGTAATTTGCATTGAAGTCTCCCCTTTTGTATCCCGCAGACCGACTCGCATGACAGGCAGGTTGATATGTTGCACCTTACCAGATGTAACTTCCGCGCAATTATTTCCAGCTACTTCTGAGTTGACTAAAACCACACCGTATCTTTAGCTACTCTCGTTCGAACAGCGAAGGTCTGCAGCATGAAATAAATGAATGAATGAATCAGTGAAACTCACTGCTTGGACATTCAGCGCAGCTCTTGAGGAGCAAATGATTATGCAAGTGCTGTAAACTCATTCGTCGCAATGAAATTCCCACACGTAACGGAATGTGGCACTGACGTACACAGCCCCAACATCGTACTCAGCATCATATATCAAGATACATGGTGAGCTAACTAACAATATACATGTAGGCCCTTTTAAAAGTATGCCTGATCATCGAGTCCCTCTGCCTCGCGAACGTAGGACTGTGCCCTATGTACACGCTGTGCTATGGTTTATGTTTGAGGCGTGGACAGACGAAACACAAGAAGAGGACAACACGAGCGCTTTTTTTTACTACTGTAGAAGTCAAATAAAACGACAAAAGCTCCAGAAAACTATCATCAGAAGTACCGCTGCTGGTTGTGAAGGCAAACTCGTCATTCTCATCAGTAATACATTGTTTAACACAGTGCATCAGTTGGTCATAGGGAATGGAATAGAATAAGTCCTCTACATCAATGCTCACTGCGCTGCACAGTCCCGGGTTATCCGTTAACAAGTAGTCGACGACGTCCTCCGAGTTACACACCAGAAAAGAGTCCACGTAGCGGAGTTTGGCGAGCGAAACCGTTCTGCTCTAGTTTCAGAAGCTCGCAACGCGGTGCTTCGCATATATATATTTCTCAAACAGTATCAACTGTGCTTAGCGGCCTAACCGTCTGAGTTGCCACGTTTGCTTCCTTTAGCAATAGCAAATAGGTGCTTGTCGCTCGTTTTGCTTCCCACCAGTGCCGGCTTTCATCCGCCATTCCCTCTGCTGCTTTTGCCGCAGCGTTGGCCGCAGACTTCATTGTACCATTTGTGCAAGCGGTGGTGGATGTCACGGGCACCGTCTAGTCAGAGGCAGTTGGTACACCGCGGTTCTACTTGTGGCCTAACTGGCAACGTCACCAGCTTTACAAAGGCATCCCTCTCCGCCCTTGCGCGCAGCCCTCTCGACGCGCTCTCTCCACTATCTCGTTCTGTGCTTTTGTATTGCTTGTACTGTTGACGGAGAGACGCGGCACTGCGAAGCGACGCGAAAACTTCACCTTCATGCCTCACTTATTGTCCACGCAAAAATATTAAGCCAAGTTCTCCCAGCCACAGGGCTTCACCTATAGTTCATACCACAAGCTGCATGTAGCACTGTCGAGGCTACACTGTTGTCAATGGAGCGTCCACTAAGGAACTCACCGTGAAGGGGATTTTGAAAGGACCTTTCAGTCTCCCCTTCCGGCAGGTGCAACCGAGACTCGAGAAGCCCCTGCACCTATTCTTGCTTCCCTTCGCGGTGAGTTAGGCCCCCTCAGTGGACGCTTTATTGACAACAATGTAGCCTCCACAGTGCTGCATGCAGCTTGTGGTATGAACAATAGGTCAGGACGTTCACTGATGGGGAACGGAACTGTTCATTGACGCACGGTCTCTAGGTGCGACACCCGGCCGCGCCGGCCGCTCTATGGTTGTAGGCGAAAAGCAAAAACGCACGTGTGTACCAGATTTCGGCGCAGGGTAATATCCCCAGGTGGTCGAAATTAACCCGGAGCCCTCCACTGCGGCGCGCCTTATCCAGCGTTGCGTAGGCGCGTTAAACCCCACAATCAATCAATCACAGGGTCTCTGATAGGGTAACACGAACTGTACACGTACTTCGTCTGTCATGCCCATCACGCGTCGTATCGTGCTGCCTCCGTCGGCAGCAGGGCTGCTGGACACGAAGTGTATCTCCACGTCAGGCCAGTCCTCGTGCGCTGCGTTGAACTTGGTTCGGATAAAGCCCACACCTTCCACGCCACCGGGAATCGTCAGAGGGCCTGTGTAGGAAGACTGGCATGTTGGGTGAAGTCTGCACTATAAAGTGATTTACACCCATAAGAGTGGAAATCCCACCATATTACTAACACCATTACACCCTAGCAAAAACAAAAACAAAGGAAAACGCCATTTAAGAGTGTTTGTTGTATAGTTTCTACCACCCATACACCCTCGCAAGAACAAAAGAATACTCCATTTTAAAAGAGGGTGTCTTGTTATTACACCCTTGCAAAAGGTGTTTGCACTTGTTTTTTGATAGGGTGTTAACGGTTATAGCCAAAGAGAGTGTCTATCGTTTGAGAATGTGCGAATGCTACAGAGGCCAGAAGTATGAAATGGGTTCGCTGGATGCGATTTACACCCTGAAAGGTGTAAATTACTGTTTTTACTTACACCCTCAGTCAGCATCAGTAAGCACAACTCTTGTAGACCCGCCGCGGTGGCTCAGTGGCTAAGGCGTTGCGCTGCTGAGCACGAGGTCGCGGGTTCGATTCCCGGTCGCGGGCGCCGCTTTTCTGACGGAGGCGAAAAGCAAGAACGCCCGTGTGTACGAGATTTGTGCGCACTTTGAAGATCCCAGGGTATTGTGCAGACTTCCGGCGGCTCGCTGATCTGTAGCACGTGATCACGTGAGGTGTTTCATTTAGACTTCGAGAATATCGTCCCAAATCTGGTGCACACTGTTGTTCTTGTTTTTCACTTACATCTCGAGGGGAGCCACTGCAACCGAAAGCCGAACTCCTGACCTGCCACACAACTCACGCAATGATTTGTCATAAAATTTCTGCGCTTGTTCTGAACCCTACCTTGTCCTTTGATGAAGTAGTCGAATGCAGTCTTTGGGTTGAAGCGCTTCCTCACCACGGAGACGGAGTCGTTGATCATGAAGCTGATGCCAGCGCCACCAATGTGGTCCTGGAGGTTATCGCCCACGGGGAGGTCACTGACCACTGAAACCTGAGAATACGCGACTCTAACTATAATTCAAGAAATGCCCCGAGAAATCCACAGTCGTTATGGCCACATAAGTTTAGTAATGCATTCTTCTCGCGACTAACGGCCCTCAGGCATTGATGCCTAGGTTAGATTAAAAAAATCTAGCAGCACCTTTCCCTACTCTAGAAGATTCAGAAGATAGACCGCAGCGGGGACATTTTCATGGAATAAATATTTAGGCGAAAAGGTTCTCGCCAGTATTGTCGGCTATGATTAAGCTATAATTACGCAGGATTTCACATCACTGGGCAAGTTAGAAATGCCTTTGTAATCGCAGCTTGAAAGCGAGATTTGTTTCGCGTTTATCGACACCGGTGGCTTGTGCACTGCTTAGTGCGGGCATGCGTGCACAGTGACTTTTGGACAACTGCCTATTGACGAACCTTTGTGTTGCTTTGTAGACTAGCTGGAGGTTATGGTCAGTGCTTGCCACATACCTTCGCAGTTCAGGGCAATGTTTACTCAGCGTTAAGCGAATGCTGTTATCACTTCAACTTCGTTTATTTCTCATTCCGTAAGCGGTGGTAAAGAATGCTTTTACGCATTGTAAGATAATAACGAGAGAAGGAGAGACAGGATTTCGGCTTACACCGAGCGATTCCAGGTGAAGTCGAGGACCGACGCCGGACAGCATTAGGAGCTGAGCGCTGCCGATGGACCCAGCCGACAAGATGACCTCCCTCCTGGCTCGAACGATTCGCTGCAGCCTTCTGTACCAAAACACTACGCTGTGGGCTCTTCTCTTTTCATCGAAGAGCACCTGCAACAGATTTTTTGCAAAGAGATTTTTTTTTCGCAGAGCAGCCCATGACACAGTCTGCAGGCCTTGCCTGAAGCTTATGCTGTATGCTTCAGCATGGACCGATTCTGTTTGGTATAGCGTTCCTGTAATAACTCATAATGCCGCCAACACGCAGAAATAGCTTTACAATGGTTGGTTTATTGTGTTTTACTGTACCACAGATGGAGTGAAGCGGATCGCGGCAGTTCCCTCTTATGACCATCACATTTCATACATAAAGTTACAGTGCAAAACTTCACTGTAACAGCGTGCAATGCTTCCAGGGCTAAAATGCGTAATAGGGCGCTCCTACGACAAGGAAAGCAGTGCACAAGGCAGACCAAAGCAATGAATTTGCCAATCTTGGGAACAAAATTATTGTAGTTAGGATTTCGTTAGGGTTACGTGAACAGACTAAGCTTGCATACGTTTACTGCTGCAACATTTTCTATTCTGTATTTGTTACAAGAGGAACTTCGAGATGGCGCTACATGTGTAAGCGGAGTCCGGATACAAGCGCTTCTAGAATTTGGGCGGACGACGTGTCCATTTTTGGTAATTCACTACTGCCTTCTTCTTCAGTTATTTAGGCAGAATATTTTTCCAGCGCTTTTTCAAGCAAAAACGCCCGTGCGTACAAGATTTCGGCACACGTTAAAGGTACGGATTAATTTTTACCACCCAGGTGGTCAAAATTAATCCGTACCCCTCCACTGCGGCGCGCCTCATCGCCTGCGTTGCGTCGGCGCGTTAAACCCTACAGTCATTCAATCGAAGCGACACGGAGTGTTACAATATGTTTATTTTTCGCTGGGAGCTACTTCCGTAGCTTAAACTGCATGGCACACTATATTACGGGAGCGCTTCTGCACTGCTGATCACACCTGCAACAAGCTTCTAGCCGCGACACACGAGCGGTTTCAATATTTCGACAGGATTTTTCGCTACTCCACGATTCAGTCAATCACTCACAAAACACCCGTTATAAACTGACGTACATCACGCCCCTGTTAATGAATGGGCTGATGTCATAATATGCAGGACAAAACAGATATTATACCATGTCTTATTTATTTATGTATTGATTGATTGATTGATTGATTGATTGATTGACTGATTGATTGATTGATTGATTGATTGATTGATTGATTATGACGTTTAGCGTGCCGATGATACACAGACGATGAGGCGTGCCGTAGTAGAGAGCTCCGTATTAATTCTGATCATCTGGGATCTTTAACGTGCGCCGAAAGCTCGAACGCGCGGGCGTTTTCGCTTTTAGCCTCCATCAGAAGCGGCCGCCGCGGCCGGGAATGAAACCCGCGTTTCATCGTCGCGTTTACTGCCTTCTTTCAGTTCCAAAGATATTAATGATTGTTTATATTTCCAGGAAGCAAATGAAATTGGTTGAAATTGTCATGCTCCGATGATAAAGCAGCTTATGATAAGCCTCCTGTCTCTGAAATGGAGAGAAAGAGAGAAGTAGGAAACAACTTTATTTAAGCAAGGGGTCACACTAGCGCGGTGGCCACCGTCCGAAGGCTGGAGGCGACTTCGTGGCTATTTTTACCAGGCCATCTTATATAGTCAGGTGAGAGCTACCAGACGCCTCTCTCCCCCGCTAGCTGCTGGTGATTAGAGGGGAGGGGTATTTGGGAGCATTCCTACGTGGACTGACTTAGTGAGGCGTGCTACCCATGAACGGGGCATGCTGCCGAAGGGCATTCTGTTGGATGGATGTGATGGAGGCTGGCTCTGCTTGGGAAAGCGTCCGTTTGCAGAAGCCGCAAAATACGCGCCTGGATTTTCTGAAACGCAGTGTCTAAAGTTACGTCCGACGGAACTTTAAGCCAGTTTCTAGAGTTACGTCTGATGGAACTTATAATTTATAACTAGGGTTACGTCCGACGGAACTTTCAGCCAGTTTCTAGAGTTACGTGTGACGGAACTCAGAATTTAAAACTAGGGTTACGCCCGACGGAACTTTAAGCCAGTTTCTAGAGCTACGTCCTACGGAATCCAGAAATGAAAACTACAGTTACGTCCGACGGAACTTTAGGCCAGTTTCTATAGCTACGTTCGACGTAACCCAGAAGTGAAAACTAGAGTTACGACCGACGGAACTTTAGGCCAATGTTTCGAGTTACGTATGGCGTAACGTAAACCACAGAAAAAAGTTTACAGCTTACGGCCCCAAATACCGTGATGCTCTATATGTGTAATCTACACGCAATTAACATTATTGAAATAGTCGCTGTTACGATACATGACATCAAATTCCAAAACACAAACGTTGCTGCTTTACTGCCAAACTTGTTCGGAATGAGTAAATCACAGGTAACATGTTCGGCAGCGCCGGTTCCCCGTCGGACGAGTGGTCAGGAGCGTGACATAAGCGCCCACACTGCTGCAGCGGTGTTGGTTCGAATCTCGCCTGGGTTTATGGAGTTTGATTTTTTAATTAAGGGATTAAGATTTTTGTGTACTTGTCGATGTACACTTTTTTCCATATGCAACACATGCAAGCAAAGGAGAAGACGGGAATTATTACAATAGAACCTCCTGCCGTGGGCACAGTGCCAGTTTGTAGCGTCTGCAGTTTGTGCCGAGAACTAATTTACATGGGTCAAGATCTTTTAACAAATGTAATTAATAGGTCCGGGTGCATAAAGCCAGCTGATTAATCGGGTTAAAATATTTAACCGATGCCCAGACCTATTAATTTGTGTTTTCGAATTTGACGTCATGTATCGTACAAGCGACCATTTTAATAATGTGGCGTGTAGATCACACATATACAGCATCACGGCGTTTGGTGCCGTTTGCTGAAAAATTTTTTGTGTGCTTTACGTTACACCGTACGTAACACAAAACAGTGGCCTAAAGTTCCCTCGGACGTACCTCTAACTTTCAATTCTGGTTTACGTCGGACGTAGCTATAGAAACTGGTTTAAAGTTCCGTCGGACGTAACTGTAGTTTGCAATTTTGGGTTCCGTCGGACGTAACTTTTGACACTGCGTTTCTGAAAAAGGCCCCGAATTCAAAGCTGGCTCCGGTTCTTATTGTCACTCGCCTTGGTGGCCTGTGCTCGCACGAGGATGTGCAGGTTCCGTCGTCCCCTGCACGGCTCCAGGAACGCTTTGGCCGTGCTACAGCGGGCACCGCGCCTCAAAGTGCTTTGCGGAATGGAAAAACCTGCAAGAGGAACGGAAGGAGGAAAATAATAATCGGCTTCGAGGTCGCCGTAGTAATCATTACCGGTACCAGAAATTTAAGCTTGAATGCCGCTACTAACTGTAAACCGCCGCGGTGGCTCAGTGGCTAAGGCATTGGGCTGCTGAGTCCAGAGACGCGGGTTCAATCCCGCCCACGGCGGCCGCTTTCTGTAGCGTGAGCTACACTGGCCGAGGTTGAGCAGTTTCGCGTGGCTCCTGGACTGCCGTGCTGCGCATGCGCGAACAGCAGTCAAGTCACACAGCGCACAGAACATTGCTCGCTGCCCGGCGTCTCTCACACACCCCACGCGCCCAGCGCCTTCACCGACCTCCGTTCCGCACGTGGCGGCCCGGTCCACTTGATGATCATGCGAGGGGTGGCATGGTGTGGAACCGATGCTCGTGCGTCGCAGCAACACCGGCGTGCGCCTGTGGAAGCAACTTAGCTATGGGGCGATTGGTCACGCTGCGACGGAGCCGCTCGATAAATATACATGTCACATAATGCGTATACAGTCAAACCAGGTTACAGCGAACTGCAACATGGGCCATGATTTGTTCGATATATCTGATAGTTCGATATAGCCGAACCCGCCTTTAACGAGTTTATTGTTACGAGTTCGCAATACGCGGGAATCCCCTTGCCATCCCCGCATGCAGAAACGAACGAAAAAAAGTATGTCATTACCATACACAAAACAATAGATTTATTACAAATAATAAATATACTTTCCGCCTTAACGCTTTAACTGCCTGCTTCCAAAAAAAGCGGTGATTTTCGTTTTCCCTTTCGTTTCGGCAGCGTCAACTATACTCGGATACAACTCAAGAAAAATGCGGCTTTTCCTCATCAAAGGACCCCCCTCCAGCCAGTGGTGTCACCGTATCAACGTGACGTCATGGTAGACTGCCTCTACGCCGCGTTCACGGAAGAAATCACAGAGCATGTTCTTCCGCGCTTACGGACTTTACCAAAATGGCCACCTGCGCTGTTCGCATGGCTGTTCGCGTCAATCCATCGGCGTCGTCCGGCTCTGAGAATGATTTTTAGTGCCGTTCAGTCGTATTCCTTGTTTGCGTGTTGTGTGCAGTGTTCTTACCATGCTCGGTAACGACAACCGCTATGGTGTTTTTTTTCTGCTTTGTGAGCGACCGGCGTTGCCGGGAAGCAGCCGCCGCGGCCGGTACTGGATTCTGTGTTCGCTGCATGATACAAAACGATCGTCGTCATCCTGTGCGGGCGTTTCGTCTTGAGCGTGAAGTGCTTCTCGTTCTACCGTGTAGTTCCTCCTGTGTCTGTGCTACCCACGTTATCACCCCAGTGACTGCGACAGAGGGCGATAACTCCTTGTTTATTTCTCGTTCATTACGCCAGTCGTAAATATTACTGTTGTGCATAGCGCGCGACGTTAACGCCATGGAGAGTTATGCTCGGGGCCACTATATTATCTCTGTGCACGAGGCGAAACGCAAACAGCGAGATGTTGCGCGCTGCATTTCGTTAGAGCATATGTTGAGCCGTGTGTCCCAAGTCCACGCAGGGCGCAAGCGTAGTCGCCCAAATTATGATCAAGTCGCCAAATACAAGAAGCTGAATTATCGCGTTTTTTTGAACGTGAACGCGTACGAGCTGTAGCTTAGCTGCGTGGTGTGATTTAATATGCCACCTTTTTCATTTTGATTCTCGGTTACGCTGAGATTCCATTGTTAATTGTGTTATTTGCAGCTGGCCTGTTTTCGTCGCCTGTTTTATATTGGAGCGCTTTAAGTTGTTGTTTTGGACAAAAACATTTGTGAATCAAATACGAATAGGGATCTGCGCTGAGTTTGCATTGTCTATGATAATAAAAATTATGCATGAGTATTACCACTGTAAGTTCAATTTCATTATCTTACTTAGGCTTCGCGAATAAGCTGTGCTTCGTGATAGTGAAATTTCATGAGCTAGATTTCACCAGTATGACCAGCTGCAACAGTGCATGTGAAGACATGAAACGCAGCACTGAAATCAAATAAACCACTTTCAGCTTTTCCTACACATGCGCATGCATATCCTTCACCAATCGAATTATTGAATCAGAGATGTGCATTATTGAAGCTATATAGGCACTGCTCGCCTTGTGTTCATATCACTTAAGTAAGAAGCTGCTGCTGTAATGGTAATTTTTATGCATGTGCTGTTAATTCGAGAAAGAGGATTCAGGGTGGAAAACATGTGAGAATTTCACCCATTTTCCCTGTCGCATCACAAGTGGCTGCTGGAGCAAGAAGCTCACTCAGCAGTGCTCAACATCGTGGATGCTAAGTCAGTGCTCAACCTCGTGGATGCAGCTAAGCTGCTACTTGCTGCAGCGCTGTTCACAATGCAACACGTGCAATGTCTACGCATATGTTAGGAGTGTGAATCACAATGACAGCACATCAATTGATGCCAAATTCATAACACGGGCAATAAAGTATGTCTGAAGGGTTACTTAGTGATCTGTACCATAGAAAGTTATCTGATCTGCACTGGTTGATGTATGACATGTCGGTTGAGTGAACGCATGGAAACACACATATGGCACATATCGCTCCGCTGAAACTGGTCAATGCATATCGTACTTTTCTTGTTACGCAAGAGCGAGAATCGGATCATATGCTAAGGAAGAAATTTATTATCTTGCCAAAAATTCACTACATGAAATTATTCCCATACGTGGGAGGATCGATTGACGTCAACATTGTTTCCTCTTCCCAAAGCTTTGGGAATTGTTTTTATTGACGTTGTGCTTCTGCATTTTATCCAGTGGCTTAGAAAACAGATAATACATATTTATCCTAATTCCTGCGTAATACTGCAGACAGCCAGATAGAAGCTAAACAGAATCAAAGTAGAAATAAAACACCGAAGCAACTTTTCTGGTCCTCACTGCTATCATAAGTTAGATTTGGCTCAGAGAGCTAAATAGACACACTGCTGAATTATGCAGAGCAAATGAAATGAGCAATAAGATACCGAAGCAGATTCATTTGTTCTTAACGCTCTATCAGAAGACAACTTGGCTCAGCCAGCCACACAAGCAGACAGTTACAAGCTTTCATGTAGGCATTTTATTTGGAACTGTTTCTGCATTCCATACGGGCGTAAGTGCCCAAATATTGTAAAAAACTTGCAGTGAAAATTCAAACTAGTTCTTGTTCTGTAGGTGAAACTTGCCTTTATCACGTTTACAGTGTCGCACAAGGAGCCCCAACGCCACACACCGCAGAAGTGATTCTGCTTGAAGTGAATTTGTGAACTCGCTTGACTCGGCTTGCACATACCTCATGCTATATATGCGAATAGTCACCCTCGTCATGCAGTGTAAGCGTGGCTTTACTTCCAGAAAATAGTTTGGAACAGTGCGGGTCTTCGCTAGCTCGAGATGTACGATTTCCTTTTATGAATACATCTGCCGCGCAGTATCCTGTAACGACGGAACTTATTCAGCTTAATTCCTGCCCCACACTTATAACAAATGAGATCAGAAACCAAGCACTGCAACAGCCTTTTCTTATTCTCATAGATACATATCAAGGCAATCAACCATGAGCCCGCACCACACAACACACCGCTCCGTTCACTACAGCAAATGAGTTCATAACCCGATTGTTGCAATAGCTTCTGCTGCCCTCACTGTTAAACTGTAAGATCACTGTTGAGTCTACGACACAGCAGACAACACTGAGTAATGGCAAATGAGATTACAAACCAAACATTGCAATGGTCTCTTCTGATTCTCATAGCTACATGTCAAAGCAATCAACCCTGAGCAAGTTACGCACCACACACAGGCTGCTCAGTTAGCTCCAGAAATAAGTCTTAATAAAGCACACAAACGGCATATCTGGTCTTCTCTGCTGTCTGAAAGAGTTTCTTGCTTCTGCAGCTATGGAAACACAGGTACTTAAGCTAAACACCGCACTCCACACTAACTGAACGAGGCAAAGGCTGCACTGGCGAATAGGTCGCAGCCTTACACATCTTGAAAGGACTTGATAGCAGATAGGTCACTGTCGGAGTCCATGTCTTCACCCAGATGCATTATAAAATAGCTGGAACATGCGCACTTGCTTCACCGTCTCCTCTGAACTTTTTTTCAATGCTGATCACAAGCTGAAGGGTGTTTGCCCAGAGCTTAGCTGTTACCTTGGCAACTTCTTCCCTCAGGAGCACCTGTACATCTGCCAGCTTAAATGTGTCATTTCTTGGTGCGACGCCTCACCTCATCTGTGCCCATATGCGCTCAAATGGACTGAGCTCACAATGGCAGGGCTCCCGAATACATCCTGTCCTTTCAGCTGCACTGTCAATACGATACCTCATTTACCGTGTCTTAACAGAGGCCACAAGGATGAGTGCTCCGTTTTAAGCGTTTTTCATCCCAAGCAAGTCCTTCGGACGTCACCCAGTCCTGAACAACATTTTTGCGCGAAGTTGTCGTAGGCACTGATTCTTCCAGCAACGAGTGGTTCGAGGTATTGTCCACGACAATTACACTACCGAGTGGCAGTTGTGGCAAAACGGTCCCAAACCACCTTTCGAAGCGGGTGTCGTCCGTCTCCTCGTGGTAGTCGCCTGCCTTCGTACCCCGAAAGATGTCCAGGCACCCACCGACGAAGCCACCCTCGCTGTCGATGAGCGTTACAATCAGGCGCTATCATTTCCCTGACGGCTGCTTCAAACCTGTCGTCAGACCACGCATGAAGGCGTCGTGGTGGGAAGCAACCGTCGTGTCCGTCAAACAGTCGATATCGTGTGTCCCGCATTCACTCAGGTTTCATCAAAGTAGAATATCTTTCGATTTTCAATCCTGTACCTGGCGATGTCGTAGAGGTACACTTGCTGCCACGCGCAATGGCGTGCCGGTCGATCAGCAGCGAGTTCCAGCTCCTCTTCTCATACCTGAACCCGATGTCATTCAGCAGCCGGCGCACAGTCCATGGCTTGAGAGGAGTAACATCGCCGCTAGCGTTGACATCCGCAGCAATTGCCGTCACTGTCGGGATCCCACTGCGGCAAAAAGGGCGATGCACGGACGACCGCAATGCGCACTTCGTGAAGTCGTCGTACACTTCTGTGCGTCGTCTCTTTCCACCGCTTCGCGGGCACTTTCGGGAGGGCGTCGCAAGATTCCCATCGTTATTTTTCATCTCCTTCTTCACGTCCATTACCAAACTCACGCGGATTCCAAGAAGATCGCTCATTGTCGCGACCGTTTCTTCAACGCTGCGTTCTGGGTGTAGATGCCGCAAGCGAACGTACGCGTTCCGGATCATCTCCTGCCCGCAGCTGAAGATGACACGACGCTTTTGTTTTTCTTGTACCATCGGCGTAGCCGGCGTAGCGTGGATGGGAACGCACCACAAGAACGATAACGCAGACTCGGACGCCACTTCTTCGGGCTCCAAACCGGAAAAGGAAACAGGCAATGCATAAAACCAGAAGCAAGGGGTTGAGGGAAAACCCGGAAGAGCAGAAATTTACCATCAGCAATAAAAATGAAACTCACTACTCCGGCTGATGAATAAGTTTTCACGCGTTGCATTATATCGGCAAATAAAAAAATTTTAGCTGAGGTTCTTATCTCGGCCCAAAATGAAGGCGTCCTGAAGAACTCCTTTTCGGCGCGGACTCACTCAGAAAAGCTTGGCTCCGAGCGCTGCCTGCAGGTGCAAGGCGGTCGGCCGCGACGTCACGTTGGTAGAGCGACACCATTGGCTGGATGCGGGGTAGTGGAAGTGGGGGATTGGGCTACGCCCCTTTTTTCTTGACTTGTATCGGAGTATAGCACAGCATTCTTTACACGAGACATTGTTTGCACCAGTTCGAGTCCGTGACCTTCAATATCCAAGAAATAATGGCGGAGGACATCCACTGCCGAAAGCACTTCAATAGGCGTCGGACGGCTTTCGTTCGCGACCTCCTCTGCCTCCTCGGTGCTTTTCATCAGCATTACGATGGTGCTGCTGACGGTGCCCGTGTCTGAGGGGCTTACAGTGACGGCAACGCCGTCGTCGAAACTCGGGAAATCTTCGAAGGACACTCCTTTCGGCGCAGCATCGAGAACATTGGCGAGCTGCCGTATTGGTCTGGACTCACTGACTGGGCGGGTTCCGCCGTGAGTTCCGCGCGTCGGAAACAGTTACGGAAAGTGTCGGGCGTCATGTCACTTCACACGAGGCGCAATGTCTCAGTCACGGCCTTTGCTCAGTGGTCGCGGCAAATCAACATCTCAATCGCCGCTCCGAGAACATGCATTTTGGCGGCCATTCTAAACACGCCGAGTTCGATATATCAGATGTGAAGTTCGTTATAAGGAACATGTTTCGCGTGTGTTTCCGTAACTGATTTGTTTTTGTTCGATATATAGCATAATTCGCTCTATGCGGGTTCGTTATAGTCGGGTTTGACTGTACCATGTGTGCGTCGTCGAAGCAGCAGTAAGCATGATAATCAAGCCAATCCTAGACAACCAGTAAAGCTAGGAATATCCAGCTGAACCTCTGCTCAGTATGTCCTATCATAGCCGAGCTAAGCCAGTGCTAATTTTTTTTTTTTTTTGATGGAGGCGAAGGCCGGAAACTTCCCTTTGTCGAGATTTCACGGCTCGTTAAAAATCCCCAGGTGGTCAAAATTAATCCGGAGTCCCCCTCTGCGGTGCACCTCAGGGCCCTGGTGTTGCGGCACCTGATCACATTCCTATTGGACATAGTAATCCATTACCCGCAGGTTTAAAAGGCATCGTGTACCGGTAAAATAAGTTTTACGGATTCATAGCAATGTTCATAACGGCCTATTTTGCCTATTTTAGAAATATACCACTTCTTTACTGAACTTAAAAACAATCAAGAAACTCAATTTAGTTTATCCAGTAATCTTTAGATGGCGATAGTTGTCTAGCAAGCAAGAGTTTTATTTTTTTGTTTCAGTAAAGAAGTGACACATCCCTAAAATAGCAAGCTATGCCGTTGTAAACATTGATATATATATATATTTGTAAAGCACGTCTTACTGGTGCACGATGGTTTTTATGTCCGTGGGACGGCCGAGCGGGCAAGGCGTGAGGGGCGTAAGGAGAAACCGCAGAGGCTTCTTTGTTATTCGCCGCGCTTTTGTGTCCACCCGGCGGGCGGGCCCGGAGACGACGCATACAAACGCTTCGGTCACCCCATAATAGCTGAAAGTGATGCAAGCTTTGGAAGGAGGATCTCCTTGCGTTCGTTTGAGAAGCCAGCGGAGGGGGACCGTTGACATTTTAACGAACGCGATTACTGCCATTAGAAATCCCGAAGCGGACGGGCGCTGGAGGTCAGTCAAGGGGTCAAACCTTGGGTCAAACACAGGAAGAGGCCACGAGACGTTATGTCTGTGGCAGTTGCACTGCTCAAAAATACTGGCGAAGTTAACAGTTCGTCAGACGTTTGAACATGGCGACTCGGCGTCTGGGATGCGTCTATAGGTAGGCGACGAGGCTGTGTTAGGCGCTCCACGTGTTTACAAGGGAAAGGAATTGTGGCGACGCGGAGCACAAACATAGGCGTGCACGGTATGACAATACTTTAAGACGTGCCGCCCGAGATCAGATTCCCGTCCTTCGGTCTGCGTTTAGTTGGTTGGTTTTCATTTCTGTTATATTTGTGTGTTGCGGAATACCGTTGGGTTTCTGTATAAGAGTGAGAAAGGTGGGTCACGTGACTATGTTGAACCCACCTAGCTTTGTTTGTCACGGTGGCCAATCAGTGGCCTAGTGTGGGCTAATCAATGAGCCATCCTTACTCTTACGTTGTGACGTCCCTTTTGCTGGCGAGGTTTTGTTAGTAAAACCGAGGAGATTGATGTTTTGCGGGACAGAGAGAGGAACAGGAGGAGAGAAGAGCGCGGCGAGCCCTGCTCGACGCGGGTCTTGCCCGACCTCTTGTTTGCGATCACGAGCCACGAGAGTTGTAAATACCTAGTGTAAATAAAGTGTACACCTTGCTTGGAGTAGCTCATCGTTTTGTTCGCCACGTGCCGTCGACCACGAGCCGTCGGTTCATCGGATCATGGCTTCGATCATCGAACATCGGCCGACCGATTACACCTTCATATTTTAACTGTTACTCTGTGCATTATGCAACGCCCTCTATTAAGGAGGAGTTACTGTCATCAAAAGCGCTGAGCAAGGAATAGAATGCGGCAACCTTTTCAATTTTAAAAGGGGGGCTGTTCGAGGGCTGGCTCTGACGACATAAAAAATAAAGCAGGTCTAGGGCCTTCGTATTTCGGTATAAGGCGGCTTATATTACCTTAGAACACGTCTTCTCAGCAACTCATTGGTATTTGGAGGTTAGGCCGACTTTAAGGAGATAGGGGTCAGTTTGGTCGTTGCAAGCTGGCTTTTCCACAGCGTTGTGCACAGTGAAGCACGGCCATCCAATGAGGGCTCATGGTTACACAAAACGGCTCTAATCTTCTGTTATTGAAAGTATCCCGAATCAAATTACATGAAAAGTATCCACTAAGCGTCCACTACGATTACACGGAGTTTCATAATATTGTCATAATTAGTTCACTGTGAAGTAGAAGCGTTACAGAATTAGTCTGCTGTGAATAAATAGAAATCTACGGAGGGACAATGCCTAAAAAAACGGATTTATCTGTTGTTGTACCGGAACTATCCGGAAACAAATATATATCACAATGAGCCGCTGAGACGCCTCTCCCATTACGCGCCACAGCTTCGCTGGCCATCCTTTTTTACCCAGTGGAAGGGCACTGAATATTTTCGGTTCTTGCTTTTTTGAAAAGCTGTTTGAACAGGTCCTGTTCGAGCAGGTCCTGTTTGAACAGGTCCTGATTGAACAGGTCCGGATTGCACGACCTGTTTGAACGACTAACCTGTTTGAAAAGGTCCGTTGAGGTCGATGTTCGGGTATCCCAGTGTCGCCCCCGCTGCGACGAAAGCGTGCGCCAAAGGAGATGCGTACGGAGGTGACGTCACGGTCAGGTAACCACCCCGACCGTGGTAGCCTGCGCTCGAAAACGAAAAAGCAGTTGCCCACATTGCCAAGTAATGCCCCGGTCACACGGCAAATGTAATGTCATTCAAAGCGAATGACATTAGCTGTTAAGGACATTTGCTTTGGCCGTGCGCGTCTGCATGACTGCAGCGACGACTAGTAAAGTCGCGGGAATGCATGATTGTAATGTAAATGCTTGCATAATCTTTGTATACCCTTTCATACTTTGAAAACAAAGCAAATCAACTTTTTTGGAAGGAAAAGGAGCGCATAACAATTGCAGTGCTCTACGGTGACAAGTACACATCACAAGGCCGAGGGCAGCAATTCATTTGTAGTTGAGTAGCAGCAACATGGCGGATTTAAGAAAGTGTTGTTTGCCTTCTCGTCTTTGTAAATCAACATTCAGGGGAGAATATTCCGCCGATACTTTTTTTGAGAGAATGCTTTTCAGTTTGGTCATTAAACTTCTTTGTTTAAGGGACAGGCCACCGCTGCTGAGGCTACAAATTCGCTTCGTATGCCAATGCAAATGTGTTCTCCGCACTATGTCCCTCAGCAAATGCCATTGGCACCGAATGTACTTTGGTATTCCCGTGTAGCACCAAACAAAATGGCTTTAACACCTAATGTCATTCGCTCCCAACCGCCGCGGCTGCTTTTCGGATGGAGGCGAAAAGCGAGGACGCCCGTGTGTACGAAATATCGGCGCATGCTGAAGATTCCCAGGTGGTCGAAATTAATCGGGACCCTCCGCTATGGTGTTGCTCATATACCAGGTGTACCTTCGGAACTTTAAACCCATCAATCAATCAATCAATCAATCAATCAATCAATCAATCAATCAATCAATCAATCAATCAATCAATCAATCAATCAATCAATCAATCAATCAATCAATCAATCAATCAATCAATCAATCAATCAATCAATCAATCAATCAATCAATCTGTTAATCAATCAATCGGTCAGTTAATCAATCAATCAATCAATCAATCAATCATTCAGTCAATTATTCAACCAATCAATCAATTAATCAATCAATCTATCAATCAATCCAACAATCAATCAATAATATCACTCGCTGTAACTGTCATTAGATCCATGAGTGAAACTTAAGCGCGAACAGACACAGGGACGAGAAAGGGAAACGACACCAGCGCTTAACGAACGCATCATTCCTCCTTGAAAGGAAGGCCCTACACACACCTGGCGCTGCACTGTTCAGACTGCGGTTGTAAGCCATGCTTCACAGACACGCAAGTTGTTTTTAAGCACACAGACCGTGCTACCAGGGAAACTGCTGAAGCCTTCCATATGCGGATTAAGGGTTCTGATTGTATAAGCCACCCGTCGCTGAGTATTCTAGATAAAGAAGTCCAACTTCTTTAGGAAAGGGGGTAGAAGATGAGGGGAAGAAAAAGAGGAGAAGGAAATGGGGCTGTTGTCGAAGTGCTGATTTCGTTTCCATTTTTCGTCCCTGTGTCTGTTCGCGCTTAAGTTTCACTCATGGATGTTCCCCAACTAGCTCGTCTCTCCATTTTGTCGTTAGATGTACCGTGTGACAGGTGCATATTACCCTTCGTCACGCACTTGTTTCGGCTCACCGTTGTAGGCGACCGCGTGATCTCGGTTGTCTTCGGACTTCATGAAGTACGGCAGAACGGAGTGCCAGCCCCAGCCCTTGCAGTCCAGTCGCTTCTCCCAGCGGTCGTAGTCACGCCGGTTACCCCGGATGTAGAGCATGTAGTTGAGCACGCTCGAGCCGCCCAGCACCTTCCCACGGGGCCAGAGGCTTTGCTGCGGGAGGGGGGTGGGGGGCATTTTCTGTACGGGCAACAACTGCTGCTACTACTACTACTCCTTCTACAAAACCGCAACAATGCCGGTTTTTGGCAAAACGGGGCACCTGTTGTTTTTTCCTTTAAAAAGAAGACACTTTGCAAAGGCATTTGTTTTACTCAAAAGATTTGGTGTTCTATTTTAGTTTCAGCGCTTTTCCAGTAGCAAACGATGCTTTATCCACCCAGAAATTGAACAACTTAACCCGAAATTTCAATTCTCGCGGAAAATCGCATGTTTCATGACGTGAGCAAAGATATATTGTTGGCAGGTATGTCAAACAAAAGCTGGTGTGTTTACGCGGGCTGCCGTGTATGAAAGAGACGTATGTCAATACACCCGTTTCATCGCCTTGGTTATCGCCCGCCTTCCGAGATGGCGCAGTGATACCGCTCCATGACCGCTGTTTGCACTCGCTTGGCCTGTGATCATTCTTTTCGTGCCACATTTTTGTTGCGGTTGATAGCAATCGTTTTGTGAAACATTGGGTATGATTCGACAAACCGGATCACGTGCCGCTAATGCCAGTTAGCCAGTGTCGTGTCAGACAAACCAAACGCAGCTGACGGTTGTGTTGGGCAGTGCCGGCCGGCGAAGGGCTGCACTAAATGCCTCTCTGTTGGTGTCTTTGTTCATAACTTCTACCGTTTGTCCCGCCGTTCTTACTGCTATAAAAATAGGGCGCACTCAATTTAGCGCAAATAGCTTGTTCTAAAAGCTTATAATCCCTGTTTAATTTGTGTTCGATTTGCCGGCCTCAGCCAATCGCAAGGAGCTGTCCATTATACGTCACAACTTCAGTGCGGGAAGGAGCGGGTGAGTAGCACGCACATCTCTGTTTTACATCATTATATAGCCTATTTTAGTTATTTTGGCGTTAAAAGTGGTGTCAGTGTTTTTCTAATGAGGTAATGTTTCATAACAGACGAAGTTCATGGCATCTTCATGGCCCCTTTAGGTGTTTTAAAAGTGTAAACTCTGCGGACCGCTTATAGTCGGCCCCGCGCATCGTCTGCCCGGCGCCGTGCTCGGCCGCTCTCCCGCAACCCGCTCTTCGCCCGCCGGCCACAACCCTCTCCGTTCACCGGCCGAAACGACGGGTCCGAGAGATGGCGCCAGGTGCGCGGGTCGGCGGTGCGTGGTGGAATGTGGACGCGGGCGGGGAGACTCTATGGTTTAGGACTCCGAGTCAGAAAGCATCGGTGAGGTGTCGAGGACGGCTTGTTATTGGCATCCGGAAGATTTCAACTCGCCTAAGCGATGTAAGCAAAAAGTTGTTTTCACAGAACCGCAATGTGCCTCACTTCTTTGCATGCCGTAGGGAGGAGGGCCACAAAACGCATATTATTGGTGAAAAGAAATATCCGAGATTAAGAGAGGGGGCGTACGAATTGTTCTACGCCTTTTAAAATTCTTCTCTACCTTCGACTTTATCCGAACGGTGTTTTCTGGATCGATCTATTGCTTACCCTTGCATGTATCCGTACCCAGTTCTTTCCGGTCATTCATTCTGTACGCTCGCGTGTATCCGTAACCTGCTGTTTGTAGTGGTCTACTCTGTACTCTCACATATATGCGTACCCTGTTCTTGAGTCCGAAGCAGGCGGCCTCCTGCGGCACAGTTCGGTAGGCCCAGTCGAACTTCGTCTGCTGGATCTCGGCCGCCAGCAGCGGCACGTCGAGGAAGAAGTTTGGCAGCCGGCCGGCTTCCAGTAGCAGGACGGTCACCTCCGGGTCCTCGGAGAGACGACTCGCAACCACGGCGCCCGCAGACCCGCCGCCAACTGCCCCGTGAACCAATGAAGGAACAAGCCATATTTATTAATTCTTTGCGGGTTTGTAAGCAATAAATATTCCAACTATCAAATGTGTTACGAAATGCAGTCAAACCAGCTGGGGACATTGATTTCAAATATTTCACTCTGAGCCCTCATCCCAGCTTATATTACACAAGTCGCATATTTTGTACATAGAATTGTCCATTTATTTATGCATTTATTTATTCACATACCCTCAGGGCCTCGGGGTATCACTGAGGGGCGTGAGTGGACACACAATTATCTCAGCGTGCTACAGGAATACAATAATAAACAGCTCATTACACAAAGAGGCATGCACTGCACGATGTATTTTACTACACCAGGCACTAGGTTGTGCATATGTCTGCACAAATTCACTAATATACTTGAGAAGCGGCTTGATACACAGAGATCAAAGCGATATCATTTCTTTCTCTAATTAATTGTAAACAAATCTCCCAGATTTTAGAATAAATTGTGTGTATTTAAAGGTAATCAAGGACTTACGTATAAATGCAAAAACATTTTGTGTACATCCACAAGTTTCCTAAAAGGCAAAGTTGATAAATTTGATTATATCTGGTACGTTATCGAGTATCCGCATGCTTCGAACGAGCACGTAAAGAAAATTGGCCGCGTATCTGCTCACTTTGCGGCAAATGCCGTAGAAAGAAAGTAGTCTTATGACACGTCTGCCACGTAAATGCTTCTGTTATCTCCCCCGCCCAACTTTCGTGCTCTCACCCACCCTTTGATCGTCCCGCAATAAACGCGGAGGAGGTTTGCTAAACTCATTCTGTCTTAACGCGTTCCACTGGTCCCGCCATCTACTGGAACATTTTGCTACTGTTGAACTTCGAACACTGCCATGGGGTCCAGGCTCGGGCGAGCGCTTACCGTATATTTGGGTTAAAATGTTGTTTACAACGCGTATTTCCTATTTGCTATCGCAATATCAAGCATACATTATTTTTCAAATAAAAGAACACCGCGACTATCAGTTATGCATTGATCTGCCGCTTCAAATATGCTTATTGCTTTCTTTTTGCTGAACAATCTGGAGAAATATAAAATATGTTTCCAGATTTAGTTGTCCGGAGGAAATAAAATCAGAAAAATTTTAAGGGATTCAGGATTTAGGTACCAGAGAATGAATTTTGGGATTGCAATATAGAAACTGCTTCAAGTCTATAGCAGAGGCCTTACTAAAGTGGACATAAATAGAGTGTTGTTGTTCATGATAACGATTATGATGATGTCGGCGTGATGAACAATGTATCTGACAGCTGGCATGCACACGTGAATCGTTTGCGTAGCCGACCGATTTTTCGGTCCTATAGGGGAACGAAAAATGGTCCCAATAAAACAGCAATCCGGAAAATCCGCGAGTCATTACTCCTATAAGGCAACTGGCGGTTCCTTAGGAAAGTCCGAAATATCTAGCTTTTCGGAGTACAAAAAAACGGTCCGCTACTTTATACTCTTAGGTGTGTAACTTTTCGTCCCGTGTGTTTCTTCTGTGCAACATTTCACTACCGCTATTGTAGTTCCTTTTTCAAAAATAAACACGACATGATAAACATGAAATAATACTAAAACCACAATTAATGATGTCGGTGAGCCCAACATATACGGTGTGTCCGAGTTACATTGAAACCAGCGGCGCAGCCAGGGGGCTATTCCGGTGTCGAAACACCCACGAAGTTTTCTGAGGGCTGAACTCACCTCCCCCTCCTTTCGGCCTTTGTTTTTCTGCTGATGCTTTTGGCACACCACATCGATAGTACAAATATAAAAAGGAAAATAAGAAGATTCTGGGCTGGTTTACACAAAAAATAGCTTCTTCTTTAAAAACCAGACCAGTGTTTATTTTCTTACGAGATTTTTTCAGTGTTTGTGAAAAAAAATGTGTGTTCTTTACGAAATAAAGTCATCGGGCCCGATCTTCACTCCTGTTTTTATGTAGATATTTCGGTGAGCGAAATAAGTAATCTGGCTTTGTTGAAGCCGATTATTGACTCGGATATTTTCTTTGCGTAAGCTATTTTTATCTACCGAAAAATATTCACCGAAAAATATTTCTGGCTACGCTACTAACTGGAACCATGCTTCTACAACCAATCACAATCCTGAACTAGGTGAACCTGCCCTTATTAAACAGGGTTTCTGAGAATATTATTGATGGTCCGTACGATGAAACGTTTCTCTATAATTCAGAGCATAAAATGGGTGCTGTTACATCTCAGTAAACTTCGCACTTTCCGCGTATACGTACGCGTCAGGCCACTTGAGCAGTTAATGTTTGGGTATGGGACCGCAAAGAGCATCTAATATCAGTACAACGGCTGAAAGTTTGAAACCATGGTGCTATTTAACTTTGAAAGAGGTCGTCTAGCAAACAGCACCAAACCTCATTCGAGGGTTAAAGAAAAACGCGAAAAAAAATAGGTCACGGGAATGTGCACCACAAAAAATACCGGCTAAGCGCGGTTTGCTTCGCATCAAGGGTACTTTAATCGAGGTGTCTTCAGCACATACGAACAGCAGCGACGGTTTGCAGAAAAAAGTGCTGTTGTATTATGTGCATTGTTCGAAGCAAATGGGCCGCCTAGTTACTCGAACAGAACAAGAAAAAACCGAGAAAAAGCTTGTGGCGTCCATTAGTCCGCAGTACAGCCTGTTGATTTTATTTTTTGTGGGCCAGTTTCTTTTTCTCTTCCACTTCACACCTTCCTCTTTGTCTCAATCACAAGCCTTATTTTCAACGTTTGTTGAAGTATTTGGAGCGAGGAAGCGGGCAGTTTGTCAGAGGTGCACGCCAACACACTCAACTAACACCGGAAGCAGTCTCGCTCAACACGTCATGGCTTGCCAGTGCACACCGCAGTTTGAAAATGAAGTATCTTGAGAAAACACAAAGGCCAGCCCGTGCGAGCTTTGTAACGCATTTTCTATACACAATAGAGGAACCTGGTGTATAAGCACCATTTAAGAAGGAGTTTTGGAAAAAGAATAGAATACCTGTCGAAATAGCGCCTTTTGTTCATTTTCACATTCCCTGTGTCTACAAACAACTTGTTTTGTTCACTGCTCATGCTCGTGGCTACTCTGCCAGAAAAAATCTTTCCTACATATTCCGTTCTCTCTAACGAAATAACCAGTTGTTAGTCAGGCGTTGTGTATGTCCTTTTGTGTCGTTCGCGCTGTTTTCTTGAAGCAAGCACAATCATCTTGACATCTCCCCATGCGGATGCATTACAGCTTCAGGCAAATCAATCACAGGCCTTACATCTAAGTTAAACTCGTGAATGTCGTAAACCGGTTCCGTAATAACTGTTTGTACTTTAACCCTGAAAGAACTAAATATATGATCTTTAAACCTGGCCAAGCACACATACCCTCAGTTCCGTCTTTAACATAGGTGTCCTAATCTCACTGGTGATTGCAACTCTGTTTTCTTTCTTGGTGTGTTACTCGACCTTGACTTAAAATATAGCTGTCACATCAGTCATATCAAGAAAAAAACTGTATATAGTATTCGGGCCCTAATCAAAGCTCGTCGTATTTTTCACATGATGCTCTCTTATCACTCTATTATTCTTTCATTCATAGCCATTTAAATTACGGTATCGCAGCCTGGAGAAACTCATATCATTGTCAAATTTCATCAACATAACATATTCAAAATCAAGGCATTTGCATTATCACCTGGATTCATCCTCGATCTAACACCCGAGACTCCTTGCGCCATTACAACGTGTTATCGGCTTAAAAGTTGTTTTAATATAATTTAAGCTTAATATTTTTCAATTCCTTATGTTTCAAATTGCCATTAAATTTTTTCAACCTCACCTTCTTAGCAAAGCACAACAGCACAAGGTTGGCATCAAACAGAGACTTTTTACTTCCACCTGTACGAATTAATTACGGCAAAATAACTTCAACTTTCTCTGTAATATCAATTTGGGATAGTTTACCACCTCCTGTGAAGTTATTTATGTGCGTGTCGTGATTTAAATCGTCCCTCAAACACCAAGTTTTGTCCGGTTAAGTGGTCTTTGGTCACTCTTATAATCATTTATTCCTATTGGGAATTAGACATGCCGATCTTGTTTTGCCTTGTTCTGTCAGTTGCGAAATTATTCCTGTTTTGTTTGTTCATTTGAAAGGAATTCACCCTTTTTATTTTGTTTTGAGCATCTTATATGGTTGCACTGTTACTGCCAATGTATTTTTTTACCTGTTTATTAACTCATCGAGGTTTCCTTTACAGTCCCTGACTTTGAGCCCCTTGTCTGTGGTGTTCTTACGTACTTTTCTTATGCACTTCAATAAACTCCTTCTTATTCTCTTAGTTCGTGCAAAAAAAAGGATCTTTACTTCCGTAATAATGACTTGTTTTGTCTGCTGAGAAGAAGTAGTTGAATTATTTTATAAACGCTTTAAAAGTAGATCGTTGGCACGCCAATGTGGCCAAGGGGGGAAAGGGGCACCCCATGGATGGAGATCAGGAAAGAACTCCATAACTCAGCTCACTCTGCCATCCCTGTCAAAGACGATCATCATTCTTGGGCTGCTTCAACCCGAAAATGTAGGCTTGCCTGCCTGCCCGCCCGCCCGCTCGCCTGCTTGCCTGCCCGCCCGCCCGCCCGCCCGCCCGCCTGCCTGCCTGCCTGCCTGCCTGCCTGCCTGTCTGCCTGCCTGCCTGCCTGCCTGCCTGGCTGCCCGCCCGCTCACCCGCTCACCCGCTCACCCGTCCATTGTCGATTCAGCCATCCGGTCAAAAGTTAAAAGAATTCTTGAGCCAGAAGAACTTGTTGTCATGGCCCTCACCAAGGCAAGTTTCTCTGCCGAAATGTTGGCAATGAGGCCATTACCTTGTTCAAAGCTCTTGCTTTCTCGTATTTCCCAGCATCTTCAAAGTTTCATTGCTCTCTGAACTTTATATATACATATATTGTATTGTGGGTGTATTGCCACGTAGCGGAAGGCAACAATGGAGCACTGAAAGCTGGTGAGGCCAGCACAAGGATGCGAGGACCAGCCGACAGAATTTCCCGCATATTTCAGGAGCTGAACGCCTATTACGATACCGCTTTGGTTGTTCGCTCAGTTTCCTTTTCGTCATCTCTAGCGCTCTAGCTGTCTTTTGTATTGTTAGCCGCGCCCGCACTGCGCTGTTATTGTTAAAGTATACCACACTATCCTGATTTTCAAAACGACTACAGTTCGCTTAAAAAAAGGTGAGAACGTCAGGAAAGCTTACCTACTACGTAGTCGTATTCCTCCTCGAAGCTGAAGCGCACCAGCGGTGCCTTGTGCGGCACGGTCTTGAACAACAGCGTGGTGTAGAGTGGCACCAGGGTCATTGGAAGAAGGGGTAAGAGTTTCAGCATCTCGTCCGTCGCCTCGAAGGGCGACCACAGGTTTGTCACAAAGTCTTCAAGTTTAGTCCTTTCGATGTGTTGCGATTCTGGTAGACTCGTTGCATGGCAGGCACTCAAGCGTCACAAGGACGGCTCTCTAGCGGCACTGAGGCGTTGTATGTGTTCTTCTTTCCCGCCGAAAGATCACGCTCCCACTGTTTGACTGTCACGTTTTTTTTATTAGGGTGGTATCGAGTTACGTTGCGAAGTGACCCGGCAGCATAAAACCTTCAGTGTGTCAACACAGCGGTGCCTTCAAAGTTTTCCTTCAAACGAGGTAACGCCCAACTCCGCTCCTCGGGAACTTGTCGCTTAGCAGGCCAAGGAGCAACTTCTGTCAATACTCGCGTCGGCACGAGAATGTATTCCTGTTTGAAACGAACAAACACATTCGCCCTGGTATTCACTCGGGTCACTTCACACCTTGAGGGGTCGTAGAATATTTCCTTTATTTCCTTGGCTAGAGACGGTAGTGTCTCCACAAGAGTCCTCCCATTTTTAAACGTGGCTGGCAGGGCCGCCACATGTATTGCATAAGGCTACGTCGATCCCTGAAGGCTCTTCCCGTCAATGCGCTGGTAATTTCTCTGTCAGGCTTTGGGAATGTCGCACTGGCATGTGCGTGAACATGTCGCGCACGATTGAAGCAGTCTCCGCGTGTGTGCCTTCCGGAGTTATGTGGGATGACCTCTTCTTGAGATGCTTCAAGAGTTAAATGCGGTCCACCGAGAGCACTTCTGAAAAAAGAAAATATCAGCCATTATTTTTTTTTTAAATTGGCCGCGTATCTGCTTACATCGTTGAAAATGCCGTCGAAAGAAGAGCCTTCCGCCGCCTCACCCATGTAATCTCACCCGCCCACTGCTCACGCGCACCACCTACCGTTTCGCTCCTCCCATGATAAGCATGGAGAAGGTTTGCTAAAGACAATTCAAATTTCGCGCGTTCTACCGCTCGAGCGCCATCCATTGGAACCGCGGATACACTTCAACTTAGAGCGCCTTCACTTGGTCCAGGCTCTTCCCGTGCTCTCCTTGTATTTTATGTGAAAAGATTGATATCCACACGTATTTCTTTTATTTTATATCGCAGAAATCAAGAGTCTGGTATTTTTAATTTTAAAAATTTTGCAAGCACCAGTTATGTGTTCATATTTTGCCTCAAATACGCATGTTTTCTTTCTGTTGAACAATGTTGACTAGTGTGACGTGCGTTTCCAGAATTAGTCGTTTGCAAACGCTTTGCATATGTAAACCGTTCAAGTATTATTCTAACTTTTGCCCGAAGGCCAAATCGAGGGACAGACAGACAGATAAATTTTCGGCTTTAAGTATCCCAATAAAGACTGCCGTCTTTAAAACCGAATTATCTATTTCTTGTCCAATATGCATTGACGCGTGTTTGTACAGGTAAAAAAGAACAATTTGCATGTATGAGTTGCATTGCAACGTGACGGTCCAGTACAAAAGGCTGCATCTATTTTATATGATAAATTATTTTACGGCCAACACACCCAGCCCAGCAGGAGAAGCCCAACTGCAAATGTGTGAGAACGCAGGCAATCTCAGAAAACACTAAACCCTGAGCACACGCTTCTTCACTACTACATTGTATTTGAGACCATTTCTTCGCTTCCGCTTCTTCAACGTTCCGCACGAATAACTACGACAAGCTCCTTTACAGCTACATCGTGCTTGGTTCTATCTGTTCGCTTTTTTGGCTTCGTCTTTTTAACAGACACTTTAACGGGCAGACTGGGGACACAAGAAACAAGAAACGGGTGATTAAGTGCACGGCTGGGCTGATATTCATCATCATCATCAGCTGCAGCCTGTCTCCGCCCACTGCAGGGCAGCAGGGCAAGGGCCTCTCCTATGAATATCCTATTATCCCGGTCCTGTGCTAACTGCGACCAATTTATCCCGTATTCACCTCTTCACCCGTATTCACCTATTCACCCGTGTTCAATTCCGACGTGAACTCAAATATGTTTTTGATTCTGTTTACAGTGGCAGCCATCTTCTGTACTGGGCAACAGCACTAGTAGAACAACGACAACTACGTTTTTTTCAACATGGAACACTGCAGGCGTTAGCCTTAAAACATGCAAAATTACTCGGCCACTTACCGAATTCACGCTGGAATTCTCACGTACTATCACTGCAAACAAGGGACGCGCTGTTCACCGCAGCAGACATCCCTGTGGGGTCATGGCGTTAGTCAGGTTTCCTTCCAGCGTTCTGACGGTGACACCATTCTCTGCAGACACCATCCCGCATCCCAAAAACGGTCACGCGTCTCCGGCATCCATGCGAGCGAAAAGAAAAGAATCATCACGCTGCATTCCTCAGAAGATCCTCCTCCGATGGCGTGGTTTTGCTTTCATCTCCGCTTTCGTGTGCCACTCAAGCAACACACGGCGACCTGTCCTCCATCACGCCACTTTGTATCTCATCTGGTGTCGACCTGCACCCGTCTTGTCAGCTGTAGCGGAACGCCGAGCGGCCTCTGACGTCACGGTGACGTCACACCCCGCTTGGGACCGCCGGGCGCGTGTGACGGTAGCCCGGGGGAGAGCTGCGTAACTGAAATGTTGGTCGTTCTGACTCGCTGCTCGAGTGCGGACGACGACTCGAGGGCTCCGCGGCGACACAATGAGACCCCGTGGCACGGTCTTCGTTTCGCGCACGCGCAGCGGATCGAAACGAGTGGAAGGGGCCCTACAACGGGTGACGATGGGTACAACGGGCTTAACGAAAAGAAAGGAGTGAGAGGGAAAGGGCTCGTTGCCACTCTTACCGCGGAAAAAACCACTGACGTTTTGGAGTGACGGCAGTCTTGAAGACCTGGAAGGCAACGGCCCCGCTTCTTGGAGGTCCAGGCGGTGGCCGTTTGTGTGTCCCTTTAAAGGGACAGACAACCCATTTTCGTGGAGTCTATGTCCTCTAGTTTATGGGAAACCCAGCGTTTATATAAGGGGGTAACCAAAAATTCTTCGAAATAAAATGTCGTACATGTTATTAATTTGGCATTAAACGTTCTGAAGTTTGAAAGGTGGAGACACGTAGTGTCTGAATGGGACACTACCGGATTTCAATGCATGGTTCAAAAACCGCAAAAAGGAACAGGCAAGACTGCGCTTTATTACTTTGTTTTTACCTGAGGGTGGGATTTTAAAAACCCATTTTCTTCTCAAGTACAGTTAAAGGTTTTGCTGCGCCGCTTACTGTCATGGTGGGCAGCATACGTGAGGCTTGTAGATTTAAAATTCTCCTTTCAAATGTCGCAGGATCCTATCAGGAAAATCGTCTCGGTTGAACGTGTTTGAAGTGGTACCCTTTTATTTGGGATAGAGAACATGTAGTCGACAAAAATCGGTTGTTTGTCCCTTTAATAAAGCAGCCGTCCCCACCCACTCTTAGCGCTGCGGAGCGAATATTGCGTTTGCTTCTTTTGTGGCGCTGCGGCGCTGCAAAACCTTCTTGTAATCTCTTATGTGCTCCCGTCGTGAGCTTTCCAAAACATTTAGGCTATAAATTTTAGTGAAACCAGCATGCGGTAAGCCCTCCCAACAAATCTATCTAACCAAACGATGTAGACTACCGTGTACTGAATGTGTCTTTGACGCGTAACTCCCGAGAAAAAGACACTTAAACTCCTTACTGTATGAGCAAAGGACATTTTGTTGGTGCCTAACTCCTAAGAAAAAGGTACCTAAATCCTTTCTGTATGAGAAAACGGGATTTTGTTGGACGAAGGATCATAAGCTCTCAATTCTAGGAGTTTTTTTAAAGATGCATTCAGTGATAACATGAAAGGTGGTATACAACCAATGCGTGTTGCCGGTGATGACATATGGAGACTTGAAAACTTCGGAAATTGGCGCCTTACTAAACAACTAAATGCGAACGTATGTCGCATCAATGGATCATGGAATAAATAATGTTAGGAGTAACACTCAGGGACCGGAAATCAGCTTCCTTGATCAGGGAACAAAGTCAGGTAGAAGATATCACAGTCCAAATTAATAAAAACAAATTGACTTGGGCTGGCCATACATTTAGGTGAAATGACAACCGCTGGATCACCAGGGGCACAGAGTGGCTAGCGAGAGTCGGTTCTTATTATAACAAGGGGAAGGCCATTAACTCGATGGGTAGACCAAAAATACCATGCACGCCTCCGTCTAACGACGACGATGGTTGAACGCGACGCTTTCCCGTGATGGATCCCTTCGTTGTCGTCTGAGTTTCGACTGACTCTCAGATAGTTTAGACTTTGACTCTCTGAAATCTGACTTCGATTACGGCAATTTGGACTTTTGATCGCAGCGGCTTTGACTTTGTTCACGCTTCGCCATTTCATTTCGCTCGAAGAAAGCTTCGCGTTGAACTATCGAAGCCTGTTACGAGTCGGGAAAGCCGATCTTCAGCGTTTATTCGCGCCGTGAAGAGAGCGACGCAAGGCCGTGCACAGTCACCCAAGCGCAGCGTTCCGAACTCAATCCCGAGCGAACGTCCCCGCGCGCATCGCCAGGCACGTGAACGTGCCACTTCGTTGTCGGCGTCTCTCTCATCATCATTGCTGTTCATGTTGGCGGTAAATTATAAATCCGCAACATCCTCCGGGCCCACCAAATGCTCACTCGCATAGATACAACAGCAGTCAGAACATTTGCACTAGTTAAGCTCATTCTTTAACGCATACTAGCTGCACTTGCCCGGTCCTAGTGTTACCGTTATTTGCTATTACACTTCACCGATTGTCCAAGTTTCTAAAGTGTTACAAACATATTGCTGACGCCGTCCCTCGGTAACGGTGAAACGAGTGTCGCTGCAGGTTGCACCTTAACACAGGGGCAGGTTTTGCAGCGTCGGAGGATCTTCTTCGCACATTGCCGGCGTCTTGAACTACCTGGACAGCCTTGCGTCTTTCAGCAACAGTATTGCTGACTCCACAATGAGGAAGTCGCTTGCGAGCACTGTTAATTAGGTGGGTACAACGCAGATCTTCCGGCAGTTGTACCACGCGCCTTTCTTCTTCCGGGGCCACCCTGAGATTCAGTCCCTGTTTAAAGTCGTTCTTCCAGGAAGAGGCTCCGAAAGCATGTAGGGACGCGGTATAAACGTCACGAAATCGAAGGGATCTTGACTCGTCTCGGAGAACCTCACAGTGCGGCATGTAGCAGGCATGATCTGAGCCACACGTTTCCTTTACAACTTTTTGCGGGTGGTCATCCCTCTGGTATTGCCTCACAGCCTTTTCGTACGGTCTTATGCCCTCTTCGGTTGAGGAAAGTTGGTGGAATGTTCTGTGGGGTCCCGAAAGGTTAATTTTGCGGTCATTAGCCATGGACACTAGTGTAAACTTGTTTGAGAGTTCTACTTCATGGCGCCCATTTTCCAATCGAATTGGATCTCCAGACTTGCTCAATACATCTTCACCGGGATGCGAGTCCAGAGTGTTCTTGAGCCCAACAGTGTCTAACTCCCGAGACCGCCGAAAAGGAGAAGAGAGGTGTTCATTCACATGCGTGTCTGTGCGGAGAACACATACCAGGCTCGCGCCTTTGCTCTTATTTCTCTCTTTTAGTGATAAGGGTCCTTGTAAGGTCCATCCCAGGCTTGTGCTGACGGCGACCAAAGCAGGATTCGTTTCTTCCCACTGTACTTTGCTCGTTTTTGGTGCGAACTTTCAGATCTGGTCGGATCCAATGAGAAGGCTTACTCCTTGCTTGAACTCCATACCTGGGAAAGCAATGGTGTCACCCAGTGGCTTCCCCTCGGCGACCAGGCGTTGCAGAAGCGTGTTGCCCTTCGGTGCTTCAGTTACGTCTTCACAAATGAAAGGCACGACGATGGCTTCCACCTCAGCAGACGTACTGTCATGTTGACTGCGGAGGGTCGCTCTGACAACTTTAAACTTCTTCTTGGCACCTCCAGATCGGCCGAAAGCACTGATCGCCAGATCGACTTCGCCAATTCCAGCTAACTTGAGCTCAGAGACGACGTCTTGTCGGATGAAAGTCCGCTGGCTGCCATTGTCAAAAATTCCACGGATGGAGCAGCAATGCGCCGAAGTCATAATCCACGCCTGGAACGTCTGTAGTAGGACGTCACTGAAGAGTCGCGGGATGGCTGATTTGCGCGTGTTAACGTGCATCGCTCCATGTCGTGTTTCTACAGCCGATTCCGACGGTTCGAGCGGGGTCAGTGGTGCACATCGTGGTGGCGTGGCGGCGCTTACATGTCCGACACCGGACCTTTTTTCGGCAACTCCGTACCAGATGTCCCTTAGTCGTACATCTAAAGCATCGGCCGTCACTTGCTAGGCGGGTTCGCTTGTCGGCCAAAGGGATGTCGCTCGGACATTCTTCTGTGCTGTGATCTTTGGCGGAGCAGAAGAAGCAAGACGAAGTATGTGCCCTGTTGTGCAGGACGCAGCGGTCGGAAAAGACTGCTGCTTCTTGGGCCCTCGGTCAGCCTCCTCACTTCGTTGAGGCTTGCTGATCTGTAAGCTTCTTTCCCTGCACTCGACTTCCACTCGCAGGAAAGACAACAGATGTTCTACGTCCTGGGCAGAAAAACTCTGACTGCTCGTGGAAGCGGTGCTGGCAGGAAGGCTCTGCTGTTTGAAGTAATCGACAATAATGTCGCCAGGTATCACCTTTAAAAGCACTTCATTCAGCATAGCCGCGTAAGAAGAAATTCCAACACCCAAGCTTTCCAGTCCTCGCCGGTTCATTTGCACGTGGTCGTACAGCTTCCTCAAAGCGGGCATGTTGCTGGCTGAATTGACAGGCTGGAGCTTACGCAGATTTTCAAAATGCTTCAGCTCGATCACTTTGGAATTACCAAAACGATTCTTCAAAATATAAAGAGCATCTTGATAGCAGGACTCTGTCACTTGCAGGCCAGCAACGGCTTCAGCAGCAGCTCCGTCAAGAAGTGAAACCAAGTAGTGAAAACGGTCAATATTAGAGAGCCGGGGATTCTCGTGTACGGAATGGCGAAACATCTCCCAGAAAGGTTGCCACCGCGTTATCGCTCCATCAAAGCGCAACAGTTCTAGCTTCGGGAGACGTGCTCCAAACTCACGAGTCGGTGGTACGGGCTGTCCGGTAGAAGTCGCAGCCCGGCGGTCTCCGCTGGCGTCATCCAATGGAGGAGCAGTCTGGAGCGCCGAAGATGACTTCACCACCTCCATGTGATGCTCAAGTAAAGCCAGTGCGCTGGTCGTTGCGTCGTCATACTGCATGACCGAAGCGTAGTCTTGCGCTGCTTGTTCGTCGGTCAGGTGGGCTTCAAGCTCGGCGTTAAGTGCGGACAATGCTGCATTGCTTGCTCGGAGACGTCCGTGAATGACACGAAGGGCGGAAAGGTCCTCCAACTGCTGAGACTGTAGCAGCTGGTCCACCTCGCTGATGATCTTCGTGTTCATAGCCCGCCGTGACGCGCGCTTGTTCTTGATGCGTTCCATGCCGGTCGTAGCTGAAGAAAGGCGTACCCAGCTCGTCAGGAGAAGGCTCGCCGCAACGCTGGCTTGCTTCCCGGGTTTCGGCACCAATTTTTGCACGCGGGTTTTGCACCCGGGTTTTGCATGCACACGAAGCAGCAGGCACACGCACGAGTTCGGAACGCTGCGCTTGGACTACCATGCACGGCTTTGCGTCGCTCTCTTGACGGCGCCAATAAACACTGAAGATCGGCTTTCCCTTTTCGTAACAAAGCCATTACACGGAGAGGTGCATGTTTTATTTCATTTTGCCCGTCCGTGCAGCCCTCTTTAAATTCAAGTTGCTCTGAACGTGTCGAAATGGTGCAATCGGACAGACGTCGGCTCCTTAACGCAAAGAACCGAGGTTCGATTCCGACGACGAGAAGCGCTTTTTCTTTTCAGTTCACCCACTACCATCAACGTCGTCAAATTTGGCTTTTCTGCAGTGCGTTTTCGACGCGACATGCGCCATCAGTCAAGCATAGAAAGCTTCGCTTGAATAAGAAAATTCCTACGCAAAGTCAACACGAGAAGCACAGGAGAGGTGCGGTTGGAGGTTAATGTTGGACGGTTTACGCTGCAGTGGACCTAAAAGGCTGATGCTCTGACAAAACCTTCACAATGCATTATTTATAGGCAACGCATTTCCAATCGCAACTTCCACTCCTCCTCTCCCCTTTTTTTCGCCAAAATATTTACGCCATAATAAAAGTTCGAAAAAATGCATGGCAGAAAGTTTTCTGGCAGAAGTGCGGCTAACCGTGCAGCGTTGTGTATGCGTTTGTACGCGCACGCGTGCGTGTGCGTACGCGTGTGAGTGCGTGCGTGCACCCGGGCATATACAAAGCCACAAAAATTGGCTACTGCCCCTCGTCGCCATTGCACGTGAATTTAGTAGTCAAAAGAGCGTTTTTCGAAGGCAAATTTATCCGAATTGGTCAAACCTTGATTACACCTTCATTTCATAAACAAAGTTCCCATTTCTTACAGTTTGTTTCGTGCGCCTTTTGAAGTCAATATGCTGCTAGTCACTCTTTTGTATGTGTGACTGCAGATGTCCCTTTCTTTTTATTGGGGGTGGGGGCAGGGCGGTGCTGGAGAGCAGGAGAGCAGGGCGTGAGGAGCGGTGCAAAGATTCTTTACGCAAAATGAAATCTTTAATAAAGGGGCATGACAGGATGTTTTTTTCGCAGAATAGCGGTGGAGAGAGAGAGAGAGAGACAAAACTTTATTAAACTGAGCTTGTCTTTAGCGTGAGAAGTTGGTGGTCGTTATCAGCCCAACGACGACCGAGGCGGCCCTTGCGATCAGGGAGGTCTGTACCTCCCTGTCGTGGGATGCCAGTGCTTCTCTACACTGCTCAGCTGTGGTGATTCGGGGATAGGGGTTTTGGGGGCAGGCCCACAGAATGTGGGGTAGGGTGGCTGGGGCTGTGCAGAGGGTGCAGTTCGGGGATGGGACTTGTGTTGGGTGGATTAGGTGCAGGCGGGTTGGGTGTGGGTATGTGTTTGTTTGTATGAGCCTCCAGTCTTGCTCTTGGGCTGTTGTGAGTTCCGGGTGCGGGGGGGCTAGCTTTCGGCGGCAGAGGCGGTAATGTTCCGTAATATCGGTATAGTTAAGGAGACTGTCTCTGGATGACCTTGCCCCGTGGGATGGGTCGGGCGCCACTCCAGCTCGGAAGGTAAGATCTCGAGCCTGAGAGTGTGCGGTTTCGTTCCCTTCCTGTCCCGCGTGGGCCGGTGTCCAGAGTATGTCTACTGGGGTGAGGGGGGGATTCTTCTGAAGAATTTTGAGCGCCAGGGATGAAATGTTGCCCTGGGCGAAATTTTGAATAGCGGTTTTGGAATCTGAGATAACTGTGGGGGGCGTGGGGCGTTGCGTCAATGCTACGGCTATTGCTGCCTCTTCCGCCTCTGCTGGGTTTTTCGTGCGGATGGCTATTGCATGCACTGGTGGTTCGTCTGTGCCTTTCGTTACGACAATGGCGAATGCTGTTTTATGTTGGTATTCGGCGGCATCCACAAAGAGGGTGTTTTGACCTGGAGGGTATCTTTTTTGTAGGTATTGGGCCCTAAGTTCTCGTCTGTATTGGTGATGTGTTGGGTGCATATGTTTCGGCAGTGGTTTTATGATTAGGTTGTTTCTTATTTCTAATGGGATGGGCTCTTTCTCAGCTATTATTGCCGGGGGGTTGATTCTGAGCTGTTTTAGTATATGTCGACCTGTGGTAGTTTTGGTCAGACGGACTGATTGATTAGTTAAATGCGCTTCTATTAATTCCTCGCAATTGTTGTATATGCCTAGCTCATCGAGTCTAGCGTTAGATGTACTTAAAGGTATTCGTAATGCTGCTTTGTATGCTTTTCTAATTAGTGTATTTATTGCTTTCATTTCTTGGGCGCTTAGATGGAGGTAGGGGATGGAGTAGGTAATTCGGCTGATTACAAATGCTTGAATCAGGCGAATACGGTCTCGCTCCCTAAGTCCTGCTCTTCGATTGGTGATTCTTTTCATGAGGCATATGGTTTGGTTTACGTGGGTTGAGAGATTCTTGATGTGGATTGTGTTTGAGCGATTCGCTTGTATGTGCAATCCTAGTATTCAGATTGTTTTAACTATGGGTATCTGATGTTGTTGAATGTGGAGTGAAATCTGTGGAGGTGTTTTCTCTTTCTTTCTTTTGGGCGGGAGCAAGAGTAATTCTGACTTGTAAGGTGAGCAGGTTAATCCTGCTTCGTTTGCAGCTTTTGAGACTGCCTCTACTCCTTTTTGAAGGGTGTGTTCTATGTGAGCGTCGCTGCCTCCATGTATCCACAATGTAATATCATCCGCGTATAAAGTGTATTTCAATGTGGGTATTTTGTTTAATTCTTTTGGGATGTTTAGTATTGCTAAGTTAAAGAGGAGAGGTGACAGCACAGCCCCTTGTGGGGTACCCTTAGCTGGTAGTGTTATGGTGTCTGACTGCACATCTCCTACTGATATTGTTGCTGTTCTATTTGAGAGGAAATTTTGGATGTATCTGTAAGTTCTTTGTCCGGGGTTTGTTGCTTGTAAGTTGTTTAGAATAGCTGAGTGTTTAACGTTGTCGAACGCTTTGTGGAGGTCTAGGGCTAGGATTGCTGCTGTGTCAAAGTGATTTGCTGGGGTGATTATTTCTTGTTTAAGTTGCAGTAGTATATCTTGTGTGGAGAGTCCCGCTTGAAAACCTATCATGGTCGGTGGTATGATTTGGAGTCGGCTTAAGTGCTGTGTCAATCTCGCATGTATTATGTGCTCTAATAGCTTGCCCAGGCATGACGTTAGAGATATTGGTCTTAGATTCTCGATTTTGAGGGATTTTCCCGGTTTTGGTATAAACGTGACCTTTGCATGTTTCCATTCTTGGGGTAGTGTTTCTGTGGTCCAATATGCGTTAAAAAGGGCTGTGAGGGTTGTTATTGAAGTGTCGTCTAGGTTTCTGAGGATTTTATTAGTGATTTTGTCTGGTCCTGGTGCGGACTGTGTGCGTAGTTTGTGCAAGGCTCCTCTTAGTTCCGATTCAGTTATTTCTTTGTCTAGTTCGTGGTTCACTTCTCCTCGGTAAGGGTGGATTGGGTCCGGGGATGTTTCTGGGAAGTATGTATCTTTGATTTGGCTGATGAGATCTTCCTGTCCTCCTTTATGGCTTTGTACTAGGTGTGTTATTCGGTTTGTTGTTTCTGATTTAGTGTTGTTGGGGTCAATGAGGTGTTTCAATAACTGCCATGTTCTTTTCATGCCCAGGTTTCCTTGCATTTGGTTGCATATGTCATCCCATTGGGTTTGTGCTAGTTGAGCTGTGTACTTTTCTATTGCTTCGCCCAGCTTTGCTAGTTTCCTGCGTAGGCGATGGTTGAGTTTATTTTTCCGCCATCTTTTTTGGATGCTGTGATATGCTTCTCTAAGGTGTAGGAGATGGGGATCCATTATTTCATCCGGGGGAGTTTCATCTGGCGTTTTCGTATGTAGCTTGACATCCTCTAGTAATTGCTGTGTCCATCTCTCTAGAGATGTCGTTTCTTGTGATTCCTGTTGGTTTTGTCTATGAAGTCTGAATTTTGGCCAGTCTATTATGTTTTGTGATTTGCGTAGTTGTCTTAGCTTATTACCTATGGGTATTGTTATTTGTATTATGTAGTGGTCACTATTTAGTGTGTGTTCTGTAACATGCCACGTTGCTTGTTTTATGCGATGGGTTAAGGTGAGATCGGGTGTAGTGTCTCTCTGTGCGCTGTTTCCTATTCTGGTGGGTGTCTGGGGGTCATTTTCAAGTGTAAAATGTAGTTGTTGTATCTGTTCCCATAGGTTTCTCCCTTTTGCTGTGTCTGTGGGGTAACCCCAGGCTCGATGTGGTGCATTGTAGTCGCCTGTTATAATTAGAGGTTGTGACCCCGCTGCATTTTTAGCTAGTGTGAAGAGGTTCTTAAAATTTTGGCGGTGCGCTTTTGGGGGGCTGTATACGTTGAGTATGTGGAGCGTGTCTTCTTGTTTTTGGGTGGGATGAATTGTAACAAAGTCGTGTTTGACGTCGGTGTTTTCAAACTGTTCCCTTACTGCTGGGATGTTGCGGTGTACCAGTATTGCTGTGAGTGGACTGTTCCTGTTTTGAAATGCTCTGTATCCAGGGAGCGAGACCGTCTTGCCTGTTTCCTGTAGCGTTATAATTTGGGGAGGAGATTGCTGAGCTTGGATGAGTAACTGTAGGCTCTGCTTTTTTTTAGAGTATCCTCGGCAATTCCATTGCCATAGCGTTATACTCTTTTTAGGGTTGGCCATTAAGAGCAGGGAATGACATGTGATCTTGGCCCGTTACTGGTTGGACGGTTTCGAGTACTCGTTTAATGCCTTCGTGTAGTTCGTTTCGGAGTGCGTCAAGGCTGGCACTAAAGTTGCTGCAGGTTGATTTAAATTCTACCTTCTGCTCGTGCAGTGTTTTGCGGAGGTTGCTTAAGCTCTTCTCAACAACGGTAATTCGATGGTCAAGTGACGGTTCGGGTTCGTTAGGGAGTGGATCCGCCGCTTTGCGTTTTTGCGCGGGAGGGAGATCTGTGTCCATTTGTGCGTCTGGTTGATCGTTTGTAGCTTTAAGAGTTGTTATTTCATTTCTTAGGGCTTGATTTTCTGCACGGAGTGCCTGTATTTCCTGGCGCATGGCCTTAAGTTCTTGGAGGAACTCAGGGGGTATCGCGGCTGGTGGTGGTGGTGGGGGTTGCGAGGGTGGTGGGGATGTAACTTTGAGGGCTGAGCAGTGGAAAGAAGCAACTGTGTGGCTCACCTTCGGTTCGCCGTTAGGTCTGCTTGCTGTTCGTTGGGTGCTGCTTGCTTGGTTATTCATTGTCTTTTTGGTCCCGCTGTCATTGGAGGGTTGGCTGACACTGTTCGATGAGGGGTTTGAGGGCGAGTCCTTGAGCACTTGAGCATATGTTATGCGTCGGCGTGGTTGAAAACGTTGCGGGCAGTCCATCGTCCCTGTCGGGTGGTTTCCTTCGCACACAATGCAGTTTGGTGTGCACGTGTGGTCTTCGGTGGGATTTGGTGTTCCGCAGATACTGCAGCGGCTTGAGGGTTTCTGGTTAGGACAAACATCCTGTCTGTGACCGACTTGCCAGCAGGCGAGGCATGCTTCAGTTTTACGTCGATATGGCTTACAGCGGTAGGTCGTCGATCTGTACCGCACCCAATAAGGGACTCGGTTTCCATTAAATAGGATTTGTGCCATATTCGATGTTCCGAGTCTCTTCACGGCCAAAATGGGGAGTTCTGGGTTGTAGTTGAAAATGCTGCTTTGGATTTCTTCATGGGTATCCGTTTCGGGGATATTGAAAATTATCCCTGCCGTGGTGTTCGAAGGAGCCGCCACATGCGCAACAATCATGAAGGTGTTGCCGCCTACCTGAATGGCTTTGATGTCGGCGTAGCGTTGAGCTCGTTCTTCTGAGGGAGTGCTGACGATTACATAGTTCGGTGTAGGTCGGATACTTTAGCAGAGTCGTACGTTTGATTGATTGATTGTAGAGTTTAACGCGCCGACGCAACGCAGGCGATGAGGCGCGCCGTAGTGGAGGGCTCCGGATTAATTTTGACCACCTGGGGATCTTTAACGTGCGCCGAAATCTCGAACACACGGGCGTTTTTGCTTTTCGCCTCCATCAGAAAAGCGGCCGCCGCAGCCGGGAGAGTCGTACGTTTCCCCTCATCATAACATAAATTGAAAACAAAAAACTTCATACCCTTCAAATATAACGTGTCTTGTATTTGAAGACGGAGCGAAGGTGCTCTCACGAAGGTATAAATACCAGCCGTTCTTTCGGCACCAGCGCCCTCTTACAACTCGGGTTGTTGACACACGTCAACCACGCTCGAGTGGTCCCATGGTCCCACGCTTCGCGAATGGCTGCCTTTCACAGTGAAGCGAGTCACTCAGTGCAGTAGCTGTTGCTTCTGTGGTTTGAAAAGGAGAAAAGACAACTGCAGGCGCCGTGAGAAGACACTTAAAAAATGTGTTCGCAAGCGACGAAAAGTGAAAAAAAAATCTTGCACGAGTGAATTTGTCCTTGAAACGTTACACACCTTATTGAAATTTTCTTCTACAACAGCTGACAGAAAACTGGTTTCTTTGAACAACTGAGTACATTCACAGAAAACTGGTTTCTTTGAACAACTGAGTACATTCAAAATCAAGCGTACAGTCTGAGTACATTCAACTGAGTACATTCAAAATCAGCACATTCAAAATCAAGCGATACGAATAATTACATATAGTCCGTATAACAGCAGCGGCGCTCAGCTACTCAAGGATAATAGATTACTAACAATAGGCAATCTTTTCAAATACAGTCTTAGTATCCTTATGTACCAATCAGTTAATAAACTGATACCTTCGATCATATTCCAACCCCAAAAAACTAATGAATAACAACTGTACCCGGTTCGCCTCAAAAAATATCTGTTTACTGCCAAAAGTGAACACTAACTATGGCAAACACACTGCTTATTTTGCTGCAATTTCAATCTGGAATAGTCTTCCTAGTGAAATCAAAACACGACCATTTATAAATTCCTTCAAAACTGCACTTTCTTCTTCTCTTCATGACATTTAGCATTGTATAAACACTTTTGACGACTCTTTTCATTCGGTAATTCCCCTTGTTGTTGCTTTGTGTACTGCTCTACTTGTATTTTATTGTTGTCAAAGTAGCTGCTTTGATCTTTTTGCATTTTCTGTATGTACTTACTCACAGGAGGTCCCCTTACGGCCTAGTGCTATGGGACCTCCTTCTGTATATTCACTTATGTACACAGTTTATGAACGCACAATAAACATTATTCTTCTATTCTTCTTCTATATTACGTAGACTTGAGAACAAGCAGAACGGTCAGGTGAAGAAAAAAAAAGGCTTCCGAAAAGAATAGCCCCGGAGAAAGTGGTCCTGAAGGCGAGACAGGAAAAAAATGGTCGCGTTTAAAAAACCAGTTCCACCAAAACTTCAAAGCTTTACTTCTTCCTAGTTCAGGAATTGCTTGCGTATTTTTGTTGTTATATCCTTACGTTTCTTATTACGATGCGAAGTGCAGCTATGAAACGCGGTGAAATATATGCTTACCATATCATGGCAGAGCGACCGATTCTGAACAAACCTGACTGATTTTTTTTCATTCAATTTTGGTGTGGAAGTAATTTAACTTACGTTTGTGACGTCCACAGAAACTGCTAAAGAGGGAACGAAAACGAAAATACTTTGAAGATACCTTGAACTTGCGTAGATCAGAGAGACAGATAATACTGTCACAAAGCCATGACGATAAATTTTTTTTAGGTAATGAAGCTTTATCGAGTGAATTGGTGCTCCGCACAGTACAGCTTATTGTTGGGCTAGTTGGTGCTTATAAGTAGAAAAACCGCCCGAAAAAGACAGGACTAGGGCAAAAAACACGGGACGGGTGCCGACTCTCAAATAAATTTATTTGAAAATCGACATGAATTTTAACTATTTCGAAAACATGAACAAAATAGCCAGTTTCTTTTTCTTTATTTTCAATGCATCATTCTGTTTAGAAATTTAAACTCATTCCCGCACAAAGTAAGCGTATGCTTGCTAATACAGTTTTCCGGGTTCTTGGAAATAGTATATATACACGTTCGTTTTCCCCATAATGTTAGTTGTTGGTCTGCGCTTGTCCTGTCTCTTTTGTTCATAGAGTTTATTACAATATACACTAGAGAGGAAGCTGGCGCTAGCGTCTATGCGGCTCACATCAAGGCCGTCTATGTCGTCATGGGCCACATTATACCGTACGCTCACCTCACTTTCGTCGTTGGCTTGAATTTAACCGTTTTAGTGGCAGTGAATTCATACGCAGTGCCACGAAAACGCCAAAGAGGGTGCGCTGTTATATGTGTAGAAAATAAAACACGCTGTTTTAAAGCGCAGAAAAAAGGAAGTGAAGCGTATTCTGTTTAATGGTAGTCTGTCGGAAGGGTTGCCTTGGCATTTCAATGCATAGTGAAAAAAGCGAACCCCCCCCCCCCCCCACCCACACACACACACACACTTTTTTCTCCAAAAAAAAAAAAAAAGAACGCTTCAGAATCCAAATGCATGTCATGCCAAGCCCAAGCCAGAACCTGAAGTCTTGCAATATTCTCCCATGACGACATCGATTCCTAGCCGCAGTTTCTTTTATAGTATACTTACTAAGAAACTCTATGCTTTTGTCGTTGTCTTGTCTTCTGCGAGCAGTCCTTGTACTTGAAATTTGTGCTCTGCAAGAGACTTAAAGATAACACAAGCGTCGAAGTATTCATCAACGTGAAGTGTACAGGCTATTGGCGGCGAATGGAATGCCGCGGCGTTTGCTCTGCCAGAATTTATCTTTCCGCGCTACTCTTTCCGTGCACATAAAATTCGATTGAGAACACTCTCGATCAAAGATCATTATACTCTAAATCAGGGGTTCTCAGGCATTTTGGTCCCAGGGAACCCTGCTAAGTTCCGTTAAGTGCCAAGGAACCCGCCCCCCCCCCCCCTTTTCCCGCCATTTTTCATTCCGTTCACGGTACATTCACGTAAAATAAATTCAAAAGGAAGCAAGCTTGCTTGCTATTGAATATAATGCAACTGAATGTCGACTTTACGCGAATGCGTACGCTAGCGGCACCTATCTCCAAACAGGAGAAATGCGCATGGCGGTAATACAAGGCCGAGATTCAAGAGCAATAGTTTAACCACGCCGCCCGTTTTCGGAGTCTGGCTGCTGGTGGGATGTATTGCGCAGCTTGTGCCGTTGTGTTATGCACTGAGATGTGCTGACTGACACTCGGGCAAGAGTAATGGAGGTTCCTTAGATTGATCGCACCTCGGGTTCGTAATCTAAGTTTCTTGGCTAATGCGGAACGAGGGGAAATTTATCAGTGGCTCGCGGAACCCCGAGGAGGGGCCTGCGGAACCCCTAGGTTCCGCGGAACCCACTTTGAGAAACCATGCTCTAAATCATTATACTCTAAAATGATTTAAACCCTTTTAAGGACGATAGTCTTTCTTAGGCTACATAAACACCGAAATTTTGGTCTGTCTGTCTGTCTGTCTGTCTGTCTGTCTGTCTGTCTGTCTGTCTGTCTGTCTGTGACTCGATTCAGCCAGCCGGACAAAGTCAACCGGAAACTTCAGAATAACTTTATATACCCACAGGCAAATCTAAACGTCTAAGTCCGGTGTCAATTTTCATACTTGCCAACATTATTAAACGAGAACAATACATTACGCAAATATTAGGCAAAAACCATACATAAGTGATATTTCCAGTGTTCCTTTCATCGAGGCTTGATTTTTCCAAGAGCAAATTCTACATCCACTGCAGAAAAAAAAATCACACAGTGTCGCCTGCTGTCTCCCGCGCCACTGGTGGCATTTTAAGAAATCAAATGGCCACAGCAACGAAAGGTTCCACTAGATAGGTTCCACATTTCGCTTGGAACGCACGTGGAGCTGGGCAACGTAATTCCAAAAGCGTTGAAGTAGGGCACCTTGATTCACGCTCGTCTCCGACGTAGCGCTGGCATCGAGGTACCCGGCCTGGAGCAGTGGAACGCGGTAAATTTAAAGTTTCTTGAGCAAACCTCTAGCGTGTTTATCTTGGGAGGAGCGTGACGGGAGAGAAACAGCATGAGAGGTGAACGGGAAAGAGAAGGGAGGCATTTAATTGGCAAACGACGACAAAAGGTCGTCTTTGCAACGAAAGGAGCAGATACGCGGCCAAACGTTTTTGTCTGTAACTAACACCACTACACCCCATCAAAAAACAAAAAGAAACACCTGTGAAAGAGGGTTAACGCTAGCCAGTAAAAAAAACGCACTTTAAAATGGCGCGTTCGTGTTTTTGCTATGGCGTAAGGGTGGTATAAACGACAAAACAACCTATAGGGTGTTTTCGTTTGATTGTTACGCTAGCGTGTAAGGGTGTTAGCAGACTCCTTCAATGCGTTGAAGGAATCTGGTGTTAGTTACAGACAGTGGTATACACCCCTAAGGGTGTCAGTCATTCTACAGTGTAGTGACGACAGGGTGAGACGTTCTCCCTCTAAAAAAGATAGCTTTGCGGCATACCAAACAAAGGGACGCAAACACGCGCACGAAACATTCGTTCATTTATTGTACGGTTTAACGCGCCGACGCAACGCAGGCGGTGAGGCGCGCCATAGTGGCGGGCTCCGGATTAATTTAACCACCTGGGAATCTTTAGCGTGCGCCGAAATCTCGTTCAGACGGGCGCTTTGGCTTTCGCCTCCATCACAAAAGCGGCCGCCGCGGCCGGGAACCGAAGCCGCGACCTCGTGCTCAGCAGCGCAACACCTTAGCCATTGAGCCACCGCGGCGGGTACGCGCACGAAACATATCAGCAAACAAAGCAGGAGGCGTGGTTCACCGTAGTATCCCAAGGTTTGGAAAGTTTGGAAAGGGGTCTCCAAGCGAACTCGATCGCCTCGTCACCGGGTAATAAAAGTCGAAAAAAAAAAAAACGGGCAACGGGGGTATTGTGCACAAAAAAATAACGGGCAGCCGCGGTTTACTTTCGTATGTAGGGCACTACAATCAGGTTTTTTCAGAAATAACCCAAAGTTAGTGATAGTTTGCCAAATATAGCAATGTTGTGGCGATGTCAGTGTTCGAAGCAAATGGGCCTAGGGGTTACTGAGGCAAAACGAGGCAAAAATGAAAAACACCGGGACAGCTTGGTGTTTCCACTGCTCCGCTAGACGCTAAACTTTCTTCGGTTGCGTAACATGTTTTTTTTTTTTAACTTGATCTTTTCTCTTTTGTCTCAAACACAGTCCTTTTTCAGTTTTTTCGCGTATTTGGAGCGAGTGACCAGGCAGAACGGTAACGCCGTTTTCCCCCGGCGGTTACGTCACAGCTAGGTCATACAAAAAGGCGATAGGAGCCAAACTCACGTCGCAATGATATAAGCGTTGTCGACTGAAAAAAAAAGACGTACGCCTTGAATGAATCATTCCGCACTTCGGACCAGCTTTTGAGCCCTCCACTGCCAATACAGGGAGTGGGCATGAGAGAAACCGGAATGTGAAAGACGTCCCAAACCCATCTTATAATCCGCCTTTGATTTAGTGGCTCACCTCTTCTGATTTCAACTTGAGCGCCCTTTTGACCTGTATCTCTCCACGGTAGCTTTTCTTGACATTTCTTCCAACAAATGTTCCAAGGAACCTTGGGTGCTCCAGATCAGCCATGTTCCTAGAATTCACATCGCCGGTATTATAGTTCTGTCCGTGTTATCAGCCATCTTTGGAGCTTGAAAGCGTCCGTTGAAGGCTTACAAATGCGGGAACAAAACATAAAATAGTTTTGCTCTTCTACGCCAATGGTTACTGTCAGGAATTTCTTATTTCGAACCACAGGTATATTATATCGGAACCGAAGATTTCATTTTTATCGGGAATTGATGGAATCAACTACAAACTGCGCAGCCATTAGAGCGCCACACTAGCCAATGAGTGCCAGTTTGACAACGTTATTCCGGCACACAAAACTGCTGATGTTCACTGCCCGTTCAACTATTGCTGTCTATTTCTTTAACCTGTATATCTAGCGAACTACTGGAACACGTATTTTATTCACACCTTGTCGAGTACTTTGAGACTAGTTCATTTTTGTCCGCTGATCAGTACTGTTTTGGGGAAAAAATTAGCCCTAAGAAACCGAATAGCTAGCTTTTATTAACGATGCGTTCAGAGTCAGATAATTTGTTCCTTATTGACCACATCTTTATTTACCTCGCTAGAGCGTTTGAGAATGGGACCCGCAATTGTTTTAAAACTCTATAAACTAGATATTCACTCAAATGTTGCGAAATAGATTGAGCCCTTTGGCGAATATACTCAGTACGTGAGTGTTCATTTACTCTAATATTAGCCCTGTAACATCAGGTGTTCCCGAAACTGTTCTCTCTAAAGCGAAGCTGTCTATGCCTCACTCATGGGGACGTTGTTCGAAAGCGCACTGCAGGAAATTCAACTTTCTTTGGCGATGGTGATGGTGGTCGTGGCTGAAGTGAAAGATGGTTCAAACGCGACGCTTTGCCACTGGCCGAATGCCAATGTCTAGAAAGTCCAAAGTCAAAGTCCACAATTCAAATCGTTACGCCCAATACGCGCTCTTAGAAACCCAACTTGTGCAATGGGTTTCCACAAAGGCACATCATGCGTGCCTCCCTTACCCGCTTCACCTCCCCCCCCCCCCTTCATTAAAAAAAACACTTCGCTGGCCCAAATGGAACTTGGGTCTCGCGTTATGAATCTGACGTCTGTTCAATTGCGCCATTCGGACACGATCGAAGCAGTTTGGATTTTGGACTTCGGCTTTGACTCATATTGCATGGGTCGATCGACATTTAGCCACATTTCTCATAAAAAAAGGGTGTTTTGATCATTATTTAATTCACATTTACGATCTCTTTAATACTGATGTTTCTCCCATCAGAGTCTTCCCTGAGATGTGTAAACACATCAGACATTCTTATCCTTCTTAATGATATCTGCAACGTACGTGCCTGGTGAGAAACATGACCTGTGAAAATAAATTTCGGTAACTGTAAAGCTGCGAATAAAACGATTCACGACTAACTCAAACTTGTCTTTTTGTTGTTTGAATGGTTCTCCGATTGACCCCGTTAACACGTACAGATGCCTGATCGTTCACATTTTTTGTGACCTTCCTTGATTGATTGATGGAAAATATCTTTATTTAAACAAAAAAGGAGGGTGGCAAGTAGGTGGCTATTGTAATTCCACACTGGCCTCCAACACCACCGTGGCTCTGTCTACCAGCCATCGCTGGCGGGCAGGATCATCGCTGCGCCGGATGGCCTCCCACTGCTCCCTTGACGTGTTTGTGAGTCGGTGTATACTTGATGTGTACTGGCATGCCCATACTGTGTCGTGAAAGCCAGCCCTGGCTCTCCCGGCAGAGTGGGCAAAAAGGGGACTATGTTACCAGGAGTGTAGTTTAGCCAGCCTGGGTAGCCTGTCTGCCCGTGGGCTCATGAGAGTGTATTCTTCTCCTTTAGAGGAGCTTTTGTCCGGCGGTGGATAAGTTGGTCTGTTGAGTCTGACTATGGGTACATATTCGGCAACACTAACAATCGGCATATCCAGGAGACCTTTCCTGACGCACATTTATACAGTACAGTATATATGTGCTGATGGTTATTTTCTGTTTTTGGCGGTACTGGGTCAGCGAAGTCCTTGTCGTATTGTCTCCGTCCGTGTGTATGTTTCTTGGTGCTGCTATTTTTGAATCATGTACCAAAACGCATAAATGGATACTTTAATCCCTCAAGTAGAGGCAGGAATTCGTCATGCGACGCAGGATAGAAATACACGGGACGAACGCTAACATTTAAAAAAAGACATGCAAAATTACCCCTTCACTCAACCTTCTAACGATGAAGTTTCCGTCGCATCTTTCTCCGTGCAAGACACATTTGTCTCACGGCAATCACGGCACAAAACAGACTCGCAGGGCCACGGTGCTGCCAAGTAGCCCTGCTCCTGTCACTCCGCGAGAAATGCCATCCTGAGAAGACACCACCACCACGCTTCAAAAAAGGATGATGCGCTGTCGACACAAATACAAAGAAGAAGAGAAAAAAAAGCAGTGAAAATTACTATCACTCTAATGAGAAATTTGTGTGCAGCGCGAACTGCAGTCTTGTCGGTCACTATGCAACCACTCACAAACTCGTCATGGGAGCAGTGGGAAGCCACCCTGCGCAGCGATGACACTGCCTGCCAGCGATGGCTGGTAGAGAGAGCCATATCGGCGTTGGAGGCCAGTGAAATCCTGGAACTAGGATAGCCACCTTCTCTCCTCCAACTTTTTTGCTTTTTTGAATAAAGATATTTTCAATCAATCAATCTCGGTCTCGGCGCATATTTGCTGCCTCTCAGGAATTCATCGCGTGATCAGCGAACGCACGGCGGCGCGCGCTACTCTCCCGCTATTTCGCAGCGCGTCGCCACTGCCGACCATGTTGTGTGTAAATCGTGTTTTCACCTCCCGCGCAAATGTCACGTGCTTCGCACGACACACGAGCCGAAAGAAGCGTCTGGTGAAAGTGTGACAGGGAGGGCCTTCCTCGGTGGCACCGCATGGGATAAGGGTGAGGGGAAGGCAGTGAGAGAGACGACGCCATAGTGTGAGGTAAGCAAGGCAGTGAGAGAGACGGCACGCGCCACCCCCACCTCACACTTTCGCCAGATCATCCCGCGAGCGTATCTTGCAAGTCCAGCACACTTCCCTCCTCCTCACCCTTTTGCCACACCTTCCTCCGCTGCTTTGATTCTCTCTTCGTTCGCTCGGTCACAACGCTGTCGCCGTCGCCGCCGCCAAACAACAGTAGTGACCGCCAAAGTGCTGTCTTCGCGTTGTCTTACCCCGCATTCATCCGCCGCTTGTACATCGTCTGGCAACTTTGTATATCACATCGCGTTGACCTGCACCCGTCTTGTCAGCTGTAGCGGAACGCAGAGGGGGGCCTCTGACGTCACGATGACGTCGCAGCCTGCTCGGGACCGCCGGTTGCGTTTAACGGTAGCGGGGAAGAGCTGCGTAACTGAAATGTTAGCCGTTTCTGACTGGCTGCTCGGGTGCGGAGAAATTGAAAGCTTTGCGGCGGCAGAATGGGACGTGGTGGCAAGGCGTTCGTTTCAGGCATGCGCAGCGGTTCGAAACGGGTGGAGGGGAATTGACAAAGAAGGAGGGACGATGAGCACCAAAGAAAGAAGCAAAAGAAAAGATGCATTTTCACCCTACCCTCAGCAAGAAGACACCTTTGGGATGTGACAGATTCTGAGATTCGTAGGCGGAAAAATGTCTCTTGGGGCAGTGGCAGACTTTGGAGGAGGGGTGGCGCACGCCCTAGGCGTCGTGACATAGCCCTTGAGTAAGGCCGATGTTGGCATGATTTTTCCCTGGTTGGAGTAGGAAAATGCCCTTGCGTTTTTTGAGATTGCAAGCGTTATTTCAGCGAGGCGAATTATCCAAAAGCGGCAGTTGTACAGAATTCGTGTATGCATGAACTTAGAGAACGGCGCGTGGTGCGCAGCGCGCGGGTCCCATCGCTATTTCCTGGCCATCCAAGCGTCCTACTGTGATCCCTGCCAGCACGCGGTAAAGGCCATCGATAGAGAGAGAGAGAGAACTTTATTCATTCACTATTGAAGAGCTTTGGGCTCTCTGTGCCGCGTTAAGGTAAGGCAGGGTCCAGAGTGTTGCCGTAACTGTCGTAATAACTTTAAATAATGACGTCATTCCACGTCTCAGCCAACCGAAGCGCGTGACACACCGTTTTTTTACGTCCATAGATTACGATATGACTTTTTCGTCGGTAGTGTGGACATAGGCCAAGTCCTCACTCACATAATTACGCTCACGCAACGCCACGAGCTCAAACACGCATGCCGAAAAATGCTCTTTCGCGGCACCAGTTCAAGAATGATACCCCTGTCAAACGTGCCTATTAAAGTGCACTTCCACAGAGTGCACTCGGCTAAAATGTCATTCGGGAGCAGCTGAATGGCAAACACGAATGACATTTTACAAGGAACGCGCTTTAAGCTGAGTGTGTTCCCCAAACACACTTTACCGGGGCCAGCTCGCCAAGTGAGTAATCTCATGAGCGACGTGACGTGAAAAATAACCTAACACCGCGAGCGTTTAGATGATAATGAGTAACTTTAAAAGTTAATTGTAGGTATAATGCTCATTTATTTTACAAAAAGAGAAGCAGTGACGAAAAAAAAGAAAATAACCTCTCTCTTGACGACGTGCCAGCTCCGCCTGGTGGGGTTTTGCTCCATGGCAGCCATTCTCTGCGGCATTCTCGTAGGTGGTTCCTTGTGGCCCTGTGATTGTGTTCCCGCTTCAACCTTCTCTGTTATATTTCACGCTTTCAGATAATTTCCCCCAAAGATAATGCTGCTGTTGTTCGCTGCACAGTGAATAACAGTGACGACATCTGCGCCGGTGACGGTGTTCAGTCGGCGCCCCGACTTCGTTTTTTGTGGACTTGTGCGAGGCGCCGATTGCGATTTTGAACAATGCAAGCACAATAAAATGATTACATTATTTCTCATGTTATAAAGAGGGGGAATTTCAAGTAATCTTGCGTAATATTTACCCCGGCGATCGTCACTGACATCACGACCAAGGGTCTTTCATTTCGTCGTTGACCAGCGCACAGCCTAAATGTAACTCGGGAAGCCCGAGTGCACTCGGCGTAAGTGCACTTAAATAGGCACGTTTGGCAAGAGTATGAGTCCCGAAGTCGGCGCGTCGCGCGCGCTGCTTTCCACGAACTCAAGCGAGCCAATCAGGCAAAGGCGCCGCGGGTCACTTTGGCGCCGACGTCGGTGCTCTCGCCTGCTCCCCGCCCGACCTCCCGAGCGGCAAGCCATTGAAGCCGAACTAGCCGAGTTTTCAGGGCGGCATGTCGCGCACTGCGAACACGAGCCTCGTTGATACAACGAAATAGTCTGTCGATACTGTACGAGTGTTTCCTTCCCTATATTAAGTCCCACTACGGATCTAGAGACCTGCACTACAAAAGGAACTGCAGGGATATTCCACCGGCGAGGCAGCGAAGCGCCCTCTTTGCCCGTGAAGTGTTTGCTAGCGCGAGCATTTGGCGGGCCTGCGCACACCGTTTCCTTGTCTTTTTGCGCGCGGCAACGTCTTCACAGCAGGGAGAACGGCCACTCTCGTCGCCGATGTGATAAGCAAATCCTCATATTCTGTCATTTTATGGGACGAGGGATCAAGCATGTAACGTTCCGTTGAGTACGAGGCAAACGTGTTTCTAGCGGACGGCTAGAGGCGCAGCAGAAACGCGGGGTATTCTCGCGTGCTCCCGAGACATATCGAGACAAGGCGAGAACTCTCCGCTGCCCGGCGCTCCCCGCATCCATCGAAACGCGCCACGCGTTTTTAAGCGGCGCAATTGCGCGCGATTCTTTCCGCAAGTGAGGACGCACGATTTCGGTTCCTGGCGGGTTTCTTCGGGCATTTGGGCAAGACGAAGCTGCAGTAGGGGATGGGAGCTGCGCAGCAGATTCTCTCAATGCTCTTTGTGTTTGACGTCTATGGATGATAGAGGGACTTTGTTCTGTGGCTTTTTTTTTGGCATTTGCACATTATGTGCGTGTGGTCTGTGCAATGGCCGCAATGTTTGAATCTAAATGAGAATTTTTCTGGATGGAGGTGAGCAGAGGCCACCGGGTTCGCATAGGTGGTGGTTTGGAGTTGTCTCTATGCGTTGCCCTGTGCAGCGTGGGACGTACTCTGAGCAGCTGCTAAGTTATTAATAGTTTCCTATTTTATTATCCGTTTGTATGAGTTGCGAAGTTGTCCAGCCTGCCACACCAGCGAAACCAGCGCGCCATACCTGAAATGCATCCTGAGCTATTTTAAAAGGATAGTGAACAGATTTGTAATATTGCCTGGGCAGTTTAATATCTGGAGCCTCTGGCTATGTTTTGACCGCTGTGAGTGCATTTCCGCGAATTTACTTTGTAGAAAAATCAGTTCGAAAGTTTTTTTATTGCGCTTTTTTTACAACAGGGCATCAAAGGAATGGAAAGATAAAAAAAGGGAAAGTGACCGGAGCCAAGCGGCTTCAGGCCCAACAGAAGGCTGTAGAGGTCAGCCTCAGCAAGAAAGTTCAAGAGCTGGTTGTAAAGAGGACCATGCTTCCACCGGCAGACGACCTGGGCGATGTCCAGGGGCTACCATGTGCTGCGTGTGGGCACGGTTGGAGACCTGGATATCTCCCCAGGTGGTCCAATGTCGCTTCCTCAGTGGAAGCAGGGCAGCAGGGGCAGGTTGCATACGAAAGTGCTCTTCTCCTTTCTGCATCACTTTTGCCGATTTTTCATGACGTTTTCTATGACGCACACGATTCCAGACTACGCCCCTCGCTGAACAGTCCACGGGTCATCAGATCATGACATCAAAGTGATAACTAAGGCCGGAGAACGTTTCTGCCCCGATGAATATGGCTCGATCAATTTAGTTTGTAGAGCGTATTAAGCTTAGTCAAGTCAACGAAGTCAAAATTCTTGCAGAAGCGCATATGCTACTCATATATTGGGGTTAGAACGCTTCGCTAACTTTCGCTTTGCTGGAGTTGTAAGCCGCATACGCGTGAGCGACTGATACGCTTTAGAAAGCGTAATGTCAATCAGGGGCAGCGTAAGAATTACAAAAATAATGAGGAATTAAAATGGACCGCAGCCTTTAGAAGCACTTTTTTGCGCACGGTGGACTAACAGGCCAGTCTGCAACACGAGCACGCACATTCGAACGTGTTTTTCCTGCTGTAAGGAAACCAATTGATAAACTGCTCGTGCAGCCTGACGTACAGCTTACTTCGCAAGCGTTACCTAAGAAATACTCAGCTGAGAACCTTGGAATTCTGCAATCCTATAAAAAACACTACATGATAAAGGATGGCCTTCAGCTGTATGTATCTCCCATTTTCCTCGTAATACAGTTTGTGTATGTAGTCTGGTGGTATAAAGCAGTTAACACGTGGTATCTCGCTATTCAAATTTAGGTTGGGGCTGATTTGACTTGAATAAGTTTTTATTTAAGCCAAATGTGACTGCGTGTATGGAGGCAGACCGGTGGATGGAGTCCTTAGTCCATGAGCCCCTGGCTCTGGCTGGCCGTCCCGGCCCATACCACCAGGTTAAGCTGGGAGCCGCGTTCAGAGCAAGACAGCTGGTCCGTACACTGTGAGCGGGAAGGGTGGACATTGGGATGGAGGTCACGTATGTGGGAGCATTCCCATAAGATGTGGTAAAGAGCACCTCTTGTAGGGCAAGACATGCATTATGGTGAGTGAAAAGTAGGGAAGATCAAGTGACGAAGAGTATTCTGATGGAAGGTACGGGTTTGAAGTTGACGGAGAGTGATTTTCTCAGCCTTTTGTTAGAGCGGAGAGGGGCGGAGGGAAGGTGCGGCGAGAGCGCTTGTAATGTGGGAGATAATAAATGTAGGTGAGTAGGAAATGGGCGTGCAAGGTTGGACGAGAATGGTCGCCTGGTGTGGATAGAATGTGAAGATTGCGGGGAGGTTATTCGGGTGTTCGGTTTTTCGTAACGCAGCACGAAGTAGACCTTGTTTCAGATGTCGACAGGCTTCCTGCGAGTCTGCGATTACTGTCAGGTAGTCATGACCGGAAGACGCAAGGTTGGGTGCGATGGCTGTTACTTTTTTTTCAAGCGAAACTTGAATTAGCGGATTTTCTCCGTCGGTGGGTGTGTACGCCGAAACGCCTTGCAGCAAACCCAACTAGGCCTACTTGCTCTAATGATGATGATAATGATGCCCTTGAAGCACGTATCCACTGGTGGCGGGTGATTGGCCAGGGGTAAACTGTGGGCTGTGCCCCTGGTGGAGATTATAGGTTCGTCGACGCGAGAAGGTGAAGAAGAACCGGTTTCCACATGAATAAAACAAATTCTTTGCCAATCCCCTTAAGTCTGTATGTCCTATTTTTTGGGCACTACCACCCTTGTGCGGCTAGTCGTTTCCAGCCAATGCACACCGACAGGCTCGAGACCTCTCTCATCAACCCGCTCAAACCGGGGCTGTTTCCGTACCTCTTCTCACTTACTGGGAAATCACCAAATACTACCGAACCACGGGACAGGCCTTCCCCAGTCCTCACAGATTCAGAGCCAAGAAATCACATCAAAACCCAAGAAATCACACTCAGAGAAATTCAAGGAAGCACTTTTCACGTCCTCGTCCGTATGCGTTTACTCTTTCCTTCAAAGTACTCCAATAAGTGTAAATTCTGCCAGGAACCAGGAACTCTGACACACATATTATTCGACTGCAAAATGACTCCCACCATCCGCTCCTGAACCCGTACCCTTCCCCTTTGCAGTGGGACCCACTGCTGCCCAGCAGTCGACCTGAAGACCAGCTCCTGCTTTTGAACAGGGCTACGGCCGCATGTATAGCACATGGACTCTTGAACTGAGGAACCACCCTAACATTATTGCGTAATAAAGTTGCCTCTCTCCCTGTCTCTCTCGTTTCCAGCGCCAGTTCCTGAACTGCCACTTTGAAGCCTCGTGCGGAGTCGGCAATTGGCTATGGTTCGACAATTAGGTGTTGTTTCGGCCATATGGTCGGAGCAGCATCGAAGTAAAGCCTTCACGTTGTTGCAGGAATACTACTGAGAGACAGAAAAACTTTGTTTCAGGAGCGGCATCGGAAAGCACTCCCTCGTGCCTGCATCGGCGCTGCTCTACACTACAGTGAATGGCCATACCCATGCGTATACGTACGCCCTCCGTTGACTCGGGACTTGCCCAAACTGAACGCGATCGAGGAGAGGTTGGTTGCGCCTCTACTGTTGTTTATGTACATCCGTCGACTGACGCATGGTCGTAGGAAATTCGTAACCAAAGGTCAGGTCGTCCGCGTTCCCATCAACATTAACGAAACGGTCAAGCTACGCGTGTACCCCTGTTTCAGAAGGAAGGGCTTGGTTAATTTTTTTAATTGAGTTTTCAATACGTATTGTTCGACACAACATATTGACCATTTTGTGAAGCAACATTCATGGATGTAGTAGGAGTGGGTCGGCAGAGCTGGCACGAGTGAGTAAGCAGTGAAGACGGCGTTTATCTGACGTAAACCTACTTCGATTAACCAAAGTGTCAAGCCTTTATCTTTCCTCCATTTAATACAAAATAAGGTTTCATTCCCTGTAGTTTGTTTAGTGCTGCTGTTGAACTTACGATGGTGCTCATAAACTTTTGTATGTACTTCAGATCTCGTATTTTTTGCCTGAACAGTAGAGCATGAGGATACGAACCAACGTTTTTGACGCTATATATGCATTTGACAGCAGTGCATGGTAACACTTTTGCTTGCAAAATGGTGGCTAACCGTTTTCCGTTGCCCCCGGCGTGGAATGAGCTAAAAGCAACCAAGTACGTATAACTTTCACGCATAACGTCTGCTTGCGGGTGAGCAGAAAGTGCTCCCATGCGCGTATAAATACCAGTCGCGCTTCGGGAGAGCAACCTTCTAGAAAGTGGGTTGCTCAAACACGTGAACAACGCTTGAGTGGTCACGGGATCCCACGCTTCGCGTGTGGTCGTTCACGACAGAGCCTGTCGCTCAAAGCAGTAGCTGGCGCTTCCGCAATTTCGAAAGGAGAAAAAACAACACCAAGTGTCATGAGAAAGCAGTAATACAGTGCGAGAGAGAGAGAGAGAGAGAGAGAGAGAGAGATCTGCGTTTCCCTCCAAATGTTGTCGCAAGGTTTTCTCCAAGAGGGAGCTGGACTAAATGCACGCCTGCACAGGCGCGGGACGAGTTAACAACACAAGTACAGTAGTATATTGGAACCATAGGTCGGCGTACTCACTCGTGAGTACACTCATTTGTACTCATTTGTACTCAAACTAACGAGTGAGTACGATGATGAGTGATCACACACCCAGAAAAAAATAGTGAGTACGATGACGAGTGAGTATAGGGGTAAGTCCACTACTCGTGAGTACAGTACTCATGAGTACACTACTCATGAGTATGAGTACTCATGAGTACAGTATTCATGAGTATGAGTACTCATGAGTTTGAGTACTAATGAGTATGAGTACTCATGAGTACACAGCACTCATGAGTACACAGCACTCATGAGTACACAGTACTCATGAGTACACATCACTCATGAGTACACAGCACTCATGAGTACAATACTCATGAATACTGTTTTTGCGAGTGCTTGCACTCTTGAGTATATGCACTCCTGAGTACAGTAGTGCAAACAGTAGTGCAAACAAGAAAACGGACGACAAAAGCTGCCACCCGAAGACACGCAGAAAAACGCAGTTTACGGCCACGGCTGCACCGACAACCCCCGAGCTCCCCTGAGCCCGACCCGGCCTGAGAACAAGAGGAAACACCAGACGCAACGCGAGTGCTTATGTTCCGGTTTGCTTTGTCACATGTACTTGCCTTCGCGCAGTAAGTCGCCCACCGACAGTGCACCGCGTCAGACGTTTTCTTCCTCTGTCCTGATTTATATGTAACCTGTGTTTTTCTAATCAATTAAACAATTTATTTTTTCTACTTAGTCTTCGAGCTACGACCTAGCTAACAGTGCAGATATGTTGATTATTTGTGAGTAATACAAATTGAGTACTCATGAGTACAGATTGAGTACTCATGAGTGCAGAATGAGTAGTACTCATGAGTGAAAATGAGTAGTACTCATGAGTACACATGGAGTACTCATGAGTACAGAGTGAGTACTCATGAGTACAGATTCAGTACTCATGAGTACAGATTGAGTATGAATACTCGTGAGGACAAATGAGTTTGAGTACAAGTGAGTACGATTACAAATGAGTATTTGATGAGTGAGTACGAGTGATTTTGTGAACAGACGAACTTTTTGAGTCTGAGTTTGATTGAGTACAGCGTGAATGAAAAAAATTGTGATTGAGTTTGAGTGAGTTCTTTCTGTTTTGCCGACCTATGATTGGAACACACTCAACTGATCCTAAACTGAGAGCAACATGTACTTCCAGAAGGAAGAAGAAACAGAAATGTGCGCAGTAGGAAAAGCGATATTTCATCATAGTCAACCAACCCGCCCCCTAAATCTACACAGCGATAGCAATAAAACCTGCCTAATTATAGCATCAGGACAATCCCTGCCCCATCCTCCACCCCGACCCCTAAATTGCGGCACATCTCTTTATGTATATCCCGTGCATTGTGAAGTTATATTGGATTCCGGGTCACGCTGGCGTACTGGGTAATGAGACAGCAAAGGAACTCCTTCGAGAAGTGCACTGCCGGGCTTCAAGAAACAGCTGCCCAAACAGTGGGTCCAAGAAACCCACTGAATCAGAATCAAGCCCAAAACACCTCCTCTTGAAAGAAGACTGCAGGAAAGCAAGACATAAGTTGCCGCAACCACACCCACAGCTCGAAAGACACCAACAGACTACAATAAGACAAGCGCAAGCCGGCACAGTACACACAACGGATACACTACACCTCATGCAAGGAAGAAAAACCGATACACCCCCCCCACCCCCCCCCCTGTGCCGCTCCTGCAATGCCACCGCCAATCAACAACACATATTAGGAGCTGGAACTGTCAGCGTGACATGTCGTCGTCTCATTCGTCGTATTCTCATGTGGTCACGGTACTAAAACAACGGGACACTCCGTTTTCCAACGCCTCATGCTAGAACGTTTCATCTCTATGGGCAGAAATGCGTACTAAAAGAACACACTGGGACACTACTTTCTTGTTCGTGCTTGCTTGCACGCTTCTACTTCGCTCCGTACTCGCTTTAACTTTAAAATTTGCAGTTCTCCGTTTCGAATCTAACTTCTCCGCCTTCGTAATTGTGATGTCGTGAATATCAGCACGCGCCGTGTGGCAAAAGAGACACGTACAGTCTTTCACGCTAGTGGAGATGGCCCGGTATTTTTTATGGGACTGCACCCTTTTGGGCCCATCTCCCCGTGAGGGGGACTCGAGTAAATGGGTCGCATAGGGGGTGGGTGTATTGCGTTAACGTTCAGTGTTTGGGGAGTTGGTGCAGCTTCTTGACGTAGTTTGAATGAGTCAAGGATATAAGGCGCGTTCGTAGCCTCGCATTCTGTGTCGGCTTTGTGGTGCAGTGGGTAGAGCACCATGTACATTGCGTTCCGCCCACAGGGTCGAGGGATCGAAACCAGGCGCCGGATAGTATTTTTTTATATAGTGTAGGCGGAGGGGTGCGGACTACGACTACGGACGTCAACGCGGGTGACATCGTCAGCTACTGAAATGCTCTGCATTTAAAAATAACGCAAACCTACACTGCAGAGTGGCTGGCCACCCAGCAGACCAGGGAAGCCGAACGTGGCCTGGTGGACTTCATCCAGAACGTCATCAGTGGGAGCCTCGACGGAGACAACCAGGCTTCATGAAGCTCTCCGAAAGCGGCATCTCCCTTTGTTTTATTGAAAATCAAATTCGCTCCCTCCCTCCCTCCCTCCCTCCCTCCCTCCCTCCCTCCCTCCCTCTCTCGCTCTCTTTTCCTGCCTTCCCGTGGGTACGAGTAGCGTCTGCGTCCCTTATGTTACACAGCTGGTTCGGCATGCGTCAGATACAACAATACTCAACCAGTAAATATGATGGGAGCTGATTGCACAAGCCACCGCAGGTTCAAAAAATCTTGCACCCCTTCATCTAACAACGACGATGCTTGAACGCGAAACTTTCTCGTGATCGGGTTTTTTGGTTGGCCAATCCCACACAGCCAGTATGTGCTACTCTGGAGGTACGCTCAATTTTCTAGATTGGATTGGATTGATAAAACTTTATTTAAGCCGGCAGAACTACGTTTTTACGCGCCGCGACGCGGGCCTCGGCGTCGTCCTGGTGGCTACTCGTCCGAGACGTGAGCTCGCCGTTGCCGACTCGCGGGTGTCATGCCTTGCGAGCGCCCGCAGGACCTGCTGGACGGCCCAGTGTTGATTTTCGTAGGTGCAGCTCCTTGCGGCTTCTGCTCCCTCTGGGTATTCTAGAAAATTGAGTGTCGCTAAATTTTCTAGAATACCCAGAGGGAGAGAGACAGAGAGAATAAACTTTTGTAAATGAAAGGAGCCAAGTGGTCGGTTTCCTCTGTTCAGGACCGCGTTGGAGCGCCCAGCCGTTTCATCCCGGGTGTGCACTCCGTATGCCTCGGTTTCGGTGTTGCGGATACGCATTTGCTACAGTTCGTTTCTTCTTCGCATGAGCTCCGTGTTGATTGCGGTGCGCCACAATCAGCGATCATGCACGGATATTGGCGTCTTCGTCTCTACATTTCATTTGATTGTAAGCACAAACCAACCCTTTCGCTGGAAAACACGAACCGACCTAATACATTATACCGTGGACTGTACCTTCGAACTCTGAACCGTCCAGAAATGCCGTCACTTTTGTCAGCGCTGCAGTTTTGAGGGCAGGCAGTGATATGTAAGCTCTTTTGAGCTGAAAACTGGGTAGCACCACGAACACGTGCAGGCGCGTTATCCCGTTAGAGAAGCACGCGCACACTGCGGCGCGAAGTGAAATGCCCTTTGGATCGCGTTGAGTTAGGCCGGCCCCAAGGAGTATTGGTGGCCCGCAGCTCGGAAAGCCGATAGCGGAAGCTCGTGTTGCAGATCCCACGAATCTCGTGCTCAATCCCCATCCCCACTTGTTCCAATACTCTTGATGGACATCGTGCACGCGTGCGGTCGTGTCTCGCTATACTACGTGGTGCAGGTTTCATTACTAAGGATAGCAGTCGCACTGCACTTGCCAAGTCGCCTATTTACAGCATAAACGCGTGTCAACACTTGGACGGCCGAAACACGTCACGCTGTATACACACCTGCACAACTAGGGCTGCTCATACAGCTTAAAAAGTATTGGTCACTTACAATTTTGGCAGTAATGGTCGGGGTTACAGACATCGTAAAATACATTGCATTAGCTAACCTAGCCAAACGCCAACATTCCGAGCCGTACTCAGATTGATGGTTACGCCGTCCCCTTTCCATTTTTTTTTGTAATGCGTGATCAGTCGCACACTCCTTGGCTCACTTGCTGAAAAAACCACCGTCTTCAGCACCCCGCAACCGGGCCTGTCAGCAAAATTTCAATTGCGTGCGACAGCAAGTTCGTTGTCACTCACGTCAATGTTGTGAGCGGGTGGATGGCTTTACATTAAAAAATAGCTGACTGCTATTCCTGACTTTCAACTTTGATGTTGGCCTCACATCATCATCACATGTTTCCAAACACAACATCTCGATTGATCAGTGATGGTCGTGTCTGTCCAATTCACCAATGTTTCTTTGGCTGCGACGTGACACGCCATCGTCGCTGAGGTCCTCCAAAATGTCTTAAACGAACAGGATTCGCACACACAATTTTAGAACCAGCACGAAACTCTTCCGACATTCAGGGCTGCCGCCGCCAATTAGAAGCAGTTTGACATATAGACACTGTGAGCATTAGTCAGCAGGAATAAAGCGTCCTACGCGAAAAAATGAAGTAGAACGAAAATGCGTTTTGTTTTATTTATTTCCTGCATAGTAAGCTGGGCAACATCTGAAGTCACTCCGAGTAGTCACCCACCCACAAGCACACGCACACGAACCCCAGTAACAGGAGTAAATCCTTAAAACCGTGGCCCCATCTTTCAAGCCCTCTTTAGCTATCAAAGTTATACAGCCACGTATTTCCAAACATTTATGGCTGCGTTAGCAGTTATTTGCAGTCACTGAGTACGGTGTACAGGCGTCCACAGAATAAACCGGACCAAGCGAGCGGCGCGCGATAGCTATCGGCGCGACACCTTCCGGCCCAGCGCCTGCTGTCGAGATAGCGGAGGGCGCATGCGTATCCCTCCCTATAGTTTGTGCATGTCAGTATGGAGCATAATGTCAGTTTCCTTGACTGCGGCTGCAGCACTCCGTTCCTCTCGAATGCGACGCGCGGCGGCGCCTTGCGCGGCTCGCCTACCGAGCTGGCGTGATGCTTGGCAGCAGAGCGTGCGCCATGCGCTGATGCCGCGTAACTGTGCGTTCATCTGAGAATGTTTGTTCGGCGCTCTTTTTATCATTTTAATGACTGGAACGCAAACTGGCGTTGAAGAAAGGTTGCGATAAAGATTCACACATGACTCTAAAACAGTGCTGGTCGTTATGCGACGAACACAGTTGATAGCAAGAACTGATTACAGCCAAGGTTTATTCGGTTCGGAACAAAAAAAAAAAAAAACATGGGTGAATGTCCGAGTGGTTCCCCTTATTAATTGTGTGTGAAGTTTCCGTCGTTTTTGATAACTTCACGAATGCGTCGGGGGAGCGACTCATCAGGCGACTTTATGATTTCGGGACGGGGGCGCAGGCGTTCCCATTCATCTTCCACTGCCTGCCACAACTCGTCCGCCGTGCGACCGCAGTCATTTCGTTTGCCGAGATTCATCTTCATAATCCCCCACATATTTTCTATCGGATTTAGGTCTGCCCCGCACGGAGGCCACCGCAGCTGTCGCACCGCGTGGTCCACGAGCAGTGAGCTCACGGCTCGTGCTGTGAAGACAGGGGTTCGGTCCTGTTGCAGGATGAAACACCCGTCCAGGACGTAGGGGAGCAGGCTTGTCGAAATGATGATTTGATTGTAGGGTTTAACGCGCCGGCGCAACGCAGGCGATGAGGCGCGCCGTAGTGGAGGGCTCCGGGTTAATTTTGACCACCTGGGGATCTTTAACGTGCGTCGAAATCTTGCACACACGGGCGTTTTTGCTTTTCTCCTCCATCAGAAAAGCTGCCGCCGCGGCCGGGAATCGAACCCGCGACCTCGTGCTCAGCAGCGCAACGCCTTAGCCACTGAGCCACCGCGGCGGGTTTGTCGAAATGATGTTACAGTACTGGGAAGCATTGAATGGCCCAGAAATTCTGACGAGGGGTCCCAGGCCGTCCGTACTCATTGCGCCCCATACGCTGACGGAGCACCTCCCACTGGAAAGGACGCTTTGGATGTAGCCGGCCTGGTATCTAAATACCATCGGGCTAAATACAGAAATACATTCAGGAAAGATATCTCCGAGGAAAGATATCTTCGAAGATGTTCGGAGGGTATACTAGCTAAATCAATGAAAGGACATTCGCCGTGTTTCATAGTTTACATCGATTGGAATTACTGGCACATTTTTTTAGCGGGAGGCTGCACCCCCACTGCCACGTAGGCGAACAGTATCCTGTATAAAACTATGCATTAATTTCATCCTCTTTCCACATCGGGAATTACAAAAGCCCCGTTAGCCGTTGCGGGTTACCTGAAGTGTTTCGTAAAAAAACAGCGACAAGAAACGCTTAACAAACGGTGCTTATAAAACTACGATTAAAACGTTTCAAATGAACCCAGCTGAACAAAATTTACAGGGACATTGTATGTCGGTTGCTCCGAAATATAGTCATTACCAGGCAGTTATGCATTGCTAGCCTTAACAATTACGCTTAGCGTTGCACTCGGGACCCCCGAAGGAATGCTCAGCAATTCTCACATTAAACCGTGCTCCCGATTTGACCTCTTACACATTAAATTGAGAACGACTCAGCGTGCAATCGAGCGGAAAATGACAGGTGTAACATTAAGGGACAAGAAGAGAGCGGAGTGGGTCAGAGAACAAACACGTGTTAAGGACATATTAGTAGAGATTAAGAAAAAGAAATGGGCGTGGGCAGGGCATGTAATGCGAAGGCAAGATAACCGCTGGTCATTAAGGGTAACAGAGTGGATCCCTAGAGAAGGCAAGCGTAGCAGGGGGCGGCAGAAAGTTAGACGAGCAGATGAGATCAAGAAGTTTGCGGGGATAACTTGGTCGCAGTTGGCACAGGACCGAGGTAATTGGAGAATAATGAGCGAGGCCTTTGCCCTGCAGTGGGTGTAGATAGGCTGATGATGATGATGATGATGATTATGACTGTAGTAGTTTATATATCATCTAGAATGCACATTACCAGCTACGTTTCACAGTTTAGTTTCGTACCTGCAGCTCATCGGACGCCAAACACGCCGCTGTTGATCACAGCGAGTGGAGAAAGTCGATTCGTCTGTGAATATAACTTCCTTCCACTCGTCCGTTGTCCACCGCTCCACTTCCCGGGCGAACTCCAGCCTTTCCAGCCTCTGGCGGTCCGTCACGCGCGGTTTCTGCGCTGCCACGCAACTCCCGAGTCCCGCCTCCTTCAGTCGTCTTCGAATTGCAAGAGACATTCAATGACAGCTCGTGTCGAATTTCTTTTGCAGACAGGAGGGGATCTGCCACAGCGGCTGCGACAATCAGTAGTTCCTGCTCCTCACTGGTGACTTTAGGCCGCCGGCTGCGCTCTGCGTCAATGAGTCTGCCCTGATCATCGCGGTAAGCTTGAATAATGCGGCTTACAGAAGTCCTAAACCTCCCGGTGAGGTGGCAACTTTCCCACTGAGTAGTCCCTTCGATGAAAAGTCGCACGATGTGCCTCCGTGGCTCGATGGGGACGCGGGACGGCATTCTTCACTAATATGGCCATGCAGGACGAGTTACGTGCTTTATACGCTTCATAGCTATCACTGTCCAATAGGTGACATGGAAGGAAACGCCTCATTGCTTTTCGATAGCAATTCACTCACACCGACAGCTGTGTATTTCGGTCTATTTTTTAGAAGCGAATAAACTCTTTCCTTCCTACTTTCTTCCCTCCTCCCATCTTTAAACCACCTTTCATATGCCGCACGTGAAAAACTCGATATTAAAAAAAAACATCGCCGTTTTTAGTTCTATCAACTGTGTGTTTGTCGCATAACGACCAGCACTGTTTTAGTCATGTGTGAATCTTTATCGCAGCCTTTCTTCAACGCCACTTTGCGTTTCAGTCATTAAAATGATAAAAAGAGCGCCGAACGAACATTCTCAGATGAACGCACAGTTACGCGGCATCAGCGCATGGCGCACGCTGCCGGCTGCTGACATGCATCACGCCCGGTCGGTAGGCGCGCCGCGCAGGGCACCGCCGCGCGTCGCATTGGAGAGGATCAAAGTGCTGCAGCCGAAATGAAGGAAACTGACATGCACAAACTCTAGGGGGGGACACGGATGCGCCCTCCGCTATCTCGACAGCAGGCGCCGGGCCGGAAAGTGTCGCGCCGATAGTATTCGCGCACCGCTCGCTTGGTCCGGTTTATTCTGTGACCGCCTGTACATAGTATCTTCATGATAAATGTGAAAACAACATATTTTCCCTTACAGCACAACACTGCAGAACAACACAACAATTGTCCCTCTAACTTCAGGCCAGTTTCTTTAACTTCGATATGCTGCAAATTGCTAGAACACCTAATTTCCACACACATAATGTCACATGCGAATAACGTGCAAATGACCTGCAAATAACCTGCAAATGCAAATAACCTGCTTTTCATAATCCCCACAGTTTTAGGCATAAACGCTCATGACAAACTAAATTATTCGAATTAGTTACAGATCTTCAAGAAGCACTACATACCAGGTATTACATAGATGCAGTTTTCCTTGACCTGTCAAAAGCTTTCAATCGTGTGCCTCATAACCGTCTGCTTCTGAAATTAAATGCAGTAGGGCTTGATCAGAGTGTAACTTGCTCGATACTAGTAGTAGTAGCACCTTTATTGGTAAGGAGGGCCAAAGGCCGGTTTAGGGAAGAGGAAGCGGAGTAAAGGAAGGGAATGCAGTTTCTTTTACGGGGACGTGGCAGCTTGCAGGGACCAGAGTCGACCCCCCGTACACTGCCCCCGCAAGGCCACTTTTGATGGCAAGCAGCCCTATTTTGTGCAGTAGAGGTTTCTCCATAGTATGATAGTCTTCTGGAGTGCTTGTGGGTGCGTGGAAGGATGTGATGATGTAGCGAGAAGGAGGAGCAATCCTGAAGGAGACGGTTGAGGTCTGCATATGTGAGGGTATTGCAGAATGTACATTTGAGAGGCAGATTGGGTGTGAGCCATTTTCAGATTTTGTGCGGGGTGTAGGCGGCATTTGCTAGGAGCTTGTTGAGAAATACCTCACAGCCTCGTGGCAGGGGAGGACTGCAGGAGCATTACCGTTGAGGGGTGGCAGCGATGTAGCAGTTTCTCTTGTCGCGTTTATGTCGAAGTAACTGCAGGAAGCAGGTAGCGGTGATGGAGTCGGCGTGCAGGGAACCAGCGGAGGTGTGATACTGCTCGCCTGTGCCGCAGAATGGTTGCCCTGGTTACCCGTGCAAGCTGTCTCGTGGCCGGGAACCCAATCAATTCGTACAGATACCCCGTTGCGACGGAGTAGGGCAGCATGGGTCAGGAGTTGTTGTGTGATGGGGTTGAGAGAGGATGAGCGTCGGAGTTTCTTGAACTACGCCGAAGGAGTCCGTGAGGATGCGAATGTGGGATGGTGGCATCTACGAGACGTCGAAGCTTATGCGGTTGAGGGTACTGATGACAGCGTGTAGCTGAGCCTACAGCAGCGTTATGTGGACAAGGTTGAGGCCTGCTGTGCCGCTGAGGTCTGGGTTCTCCGACCAGTGCCAAACCATACCGACGGTTTGGTCCCTGGCGTGGCATCCGTATAGATGTCAATCTCACCGGGCAGACGGGACTGGTTTAGGGTGAGCAAACGTGTGGTGTATCGGCTGCGCCGATTTTCGGCTGGGGCCGCGGTCCAAATCATCCTACCCAGGCAAAACTGGTATCGAACGATCCGGAACATCGAGCGGAACAACTGGATACCGAAGTCGTCCAGGTGGGCCCATTTTCTAGGAATTTATAGCCGTTTTTCGACCGACCACGTGGGAGCCGCCGCGGCGACGCCGACGCCCGGCCGGGCGAAATCGGCCTTCCTAGGACAAAATGGAAACTTCCGCGCTCTAATCACGCGGTTACGACCCTGAGACGATGGCGTGGACCTCGGTCCCCTCCACCGGTGACCAAAATTCGATGGGTTTTCCGAAAATTCGGAGTCAAGCTTTACTGCAAGCGGCTGAACGCCGCTCCCAGGACAAAGGCAAGATGACGGCGTCCGACGTCGCCCCGGCCATCGGCTCGTCGGTTGTAAAAGTGAACGCTCCCGCGACACGCGCCAGGGGAAGCAAGGGAAATCTGTCCACGATGTGGAAGCCGCGCCCAATGCTTAAACCCGCTCCCGAAGACTACGTTATAGTCATCAAGCCCAGGCGGCGTGTTTCTCTTCACGAGGCGTTCACGGAAACCGGCTACGGCACCGCCATCTCGGCGTACCTCGGGCCGGAACGGACCCGCGCCATCTCCGTTCTGCCATCACGAGACCAAAACATCATAATCGTGCATACCCCGGACATCGAGGCGGCCGGCCGGCTCATCGGGGACTTTGCTGTAAATACCGAGAAGGGATCGGTCCCGCTCCATGGTTACCTTAGGCAAGACGGCGGCAACACGTGCTCCGGAGTGATCGTGGTCCGTAACACGGATACTACGGAAACTCTTCAACATCGAGTATGCTGGCGTGCCGGCACCATCGTGGAAATCCGAAAGTTCGGAACATCAAACAAGGCACGCATCACCTTCGCGGGTAAGGAGAAGCCCCGTTACGTGCATTATGACAACATGGTCGTCTCTGTGCAAACCTATTACAAAACTATCCCGGCCTGCATCCAGTGTGGGGTCGTCGGGCATCGAGCGGATGCATGTCCAAACCTGCAGCCGAACACGTGTGGACTCTGCGGACTCCAAGCTCCGCTAGTGGAGGGGGTGCGGGCCCCTCACAACTGTGTTCCCCGTTGTTCTGTGTGCGGTGGCGCCCATGTCACCAACTCTCGCGACTGTGTGGCAGAATTCCGCAAACCCAAGATAGCCGCCCAAACGGGCGGGAAAAAGAAAATAACGCCCAAGAAAAAAAGCCGCCATCTTGGGCCACCCCACGACCAGCCTCGCCGGAAAACCTCTAACATCGAAAAACCACCCACTGGAGGTGATGGAAAGCGACTGTCGACGGCGTCGCCACCACACGGCGGCCTGGAGAAACGAACGGCGGAGACGCGCGGCGAGACCAGGCCCTGGGTCAACGCCGTCAAAAACGGACGCCAGGTGAGCGGTTCGGGTGGGGCTGCTTCCTCCTCCTCCCTTCTCACTCCCCTCGCAAGGGCGCGGAGCGCCGAGCAAGATCAAATAGCAGCACTCAGGGCCCAAAACGAGATGCTGCTAAAGAAAATTAATGAATTAGAATCCAAAATCAACCAGTCTACTTCCCCCACCTCCCCTCCCGCCGCTGAGGTAATGGAAAGTGAGCTCGTGGCGCCGAAAGCGGCAACAAGCGCGGAGGCTGCATTCGAGGCCCGTTTTGACGCCCAATTCCGGGACATAGACGCTCGATTCGACGCCATGGCAAACCAAATCTCACTGATGGTCAACACCATCTGCAAATTGCAAGAGACAATCCCCGCGATGATTGCCCACCCAACAAATTACGCATTCCTTGCGCCCCTCGCGCAGGACCGGCGGTCCCTATAAGGACGTATCCGGCCGCCCTGTCAAAGGTTCTAGACGCCTCACAGAGGCAGATGACGAAGACATCTGCTCGCTCTCCGGTATAGAGGACACCCCCCTCACCGCGAGTGCTGGCTCCGGAGCAGCGTCGCTACAATCCTGCCTCAACCTAACTGACCATGGCGAGCAGCCCTAAGATCAGGCACTCCCGAAGAACCAATTCGACCATCCCTGTTCAAATTGCACAGTGGAACTGTCGAGGCTTCCCCTCCCGCGCAAAGCGGGCGAATCTGCGACTTTTCCTTTCAACTCTCGACTCACTTCCGGCGGCGGTTGCCCTCCAGGAGCCAGGGAGCGGCGCCACCCTTACAAACTACATCACCTTCCAACAGGACCCCTCTTCCTGCGTGTGTGTGCATAAAAATTATACAGCAAATTTAGTCGACTTGGAACTTCAAACTGAATAATCGTATGTGATGGTGACACTTCTTCCGTTCAAGAAAGAAGATGTACCACTCCACATACTCAACGTCTACTGTTCCCCCCGACTAAAAAATGTAACGTTCGCAGCACTTTTTAGCCGCGCTCTGAAGGCTGCGGGGAGGGAACCCCTGGTGATTGTGGGCGATTTCAACGCCCACAGCACTCTCTGGCGGTACGTGCGTGAGCAGAAGCGGGGGCGCAAGCTAGCGGAACTTGCGTCCACGCTGGGCCTGACTCCCCACACCGACCCTGCATATCCAACGCGGGTGGGTAACTCCGTGACCCGGGATACGTGTCCGGATCTTACCTTTACCAAAAATATTACACACGCAGAATGGGCCAACACCGAGGAAACCCTCGGTAGTGACCACTGCCTTATCAATACCACCGTAAGGACTAAACCATTGGCACGGCCCCACGCACAAGCTCGGCTCCCCGACTGGAATAAGTGCCGGCAAAGTTACATCAATTCGGCCTCTATTCACGAACAAGGATACCACGCATGGGCACAAGGATTGGTTACACACCTTCGTTTGGTTGAAACTAAAATTCAGCTCTCGGAGGCAACGTCGGAGGTGGACAACCACCTTCTGCATATCTGGGAGGCGCGGCACAGCCTCTCCCGCAGATGGCGCCGCCAAAAAGATAACAGAAAGCTTAAAATTCGTATCGCAGAGCTCACCCAGCGAGCGGCAGAGTACGCGGCCCAACTCGCCGACTCGAACTGGGTGGACCGCTGTAACACGGCGGCCAGACAAATGTCTAGCCGGAGGACGTGGCGCCTCTTCCGCGCTCTAATTGACCCGACTCAAACCAGCGCCGAGACACAAACACATCTCCTACGAGCTATTCATAGCTTCGATGGAGATACCTCAAAATTAGCGTGCAAGCTACGTGACCAGTATCTTTGCACTCAGCAGGACCCCCGAGGGCCCGCGTACTCGTATGCAGGTTCCGAGAACGCGGAGCTGGATCAGCTGTTCCAGCTGCATGACCTGAAGGCGGCCCTAGCTAAAATGAAACGAGGAACGGCACCGGGCCGGGACAAGATAACTGTAAAACTGCTTGCCAATCTTCCCGACCCCGCCTATGAGACCCTCCTCGCTTTCATCAACTCGATCTGGCTTGGTGAGGCACCCCTCCCAATCGAATGGAAGACCGCCCTGGTAACTTTCATTCCGAAAGCCGGCAAAGCCATAAACACAGACAACCTCCGCCCCATCTCCCTCACGTCTTGTGCGGGAAAGCTGATGGAGACTATGGTGCGGGACAGGCTGCCTCTGTTTCTGGAAAACCAAAATGCATTCGCAGACACCATGTTCGGTTTCCGCCCAGACCGGTCCGCGCAGGATGTTCTGCTTCAACTCGACCGAGAAATTCTCAACCCTGTCGAATACCCCCTCAACGATAAGGCAATACTCGCCCTAGACTTGAAGGGGGCTTTCGACAACGTCACACACGAAATTATCCTGCAACATCTCTCCCAGACCGACTGTGGACAAAACACCTTTCGGTATATCAAGCAATTTCTCTCGGATGGTCAATCTTTCATCCGAATACAAGACGAAGAACACGGCCCCTATCAACTGGGGACGGGAGGAACCCCACAGGGCGCGGTCCTCTCGCCGTTACTTTTCAAGCTGGCTATGACGAAACTTCCGGCTCAGCTGGCGAAGGTCAAAGGCGTCCAGCATGCGCTGTACGCCGACGACATTACCATCTGCGCCAAACACGGATCGGTTGGAGACATTGAGGCCAACCTGCAGCAAGCGGCGGAAATTGTGGACGCCTACGCCCGCCGCTGCGGCCTTCAATGCTCCCCGTCCAAATCCGCATTTGTGCACATTCACCCATCGCCTAAGTGCACCATCACAATGGAACTCTCCCTGGCCAGCGGCCCGATACCCGAACACGATGAGATTAGAGTACTTGGCCTCTTTATCCACAAACATCGACGGGTAGATACAACAATAGCCAAACTGCGTAAGGTGGGGGACCAGGTGGGTCGTATGGTCCGCCGGGTTTCCAACCAACGCGGGGGATTACGGTGCAAAGATGCCTTGCGGCTGGCGCATGCATTCGTGATCAGTCGAGTCCTCTACTCGACTCCTTACCTCCACCTGCGCAAGTTTGACGAGAACGCCCTCGAAGTGATTCTCAGAAAGATGTACAAGCGTGCCCTCGACCTCCCGATAAACACGTCAAACCAGCGCCTCATGGGCCTGGGGATGGTAAACACTTTCGAGGAGCTCCGGGAGGCACACTTGACTAATCAATATACAAGACTTTCAAAGACGCCGTCGCGACGCCGCCTATTAGCCCGACTACACATTCACCACACAACACTAACGGAAGAGCGCGTACGCATCCCCGAAGTCTGGAGATACGCCCTGCACGTGCGCCCTCTTCCGGCCAACATGACACGTGACGACCACAGTGGCAGGCGCCTGGCGCGGGCGGAGGCACTGGCCCGCCACTATGGGAACAAGCACGGAATCTTTTACGTGGACGCCTCCGGCCCTCAACATGGGGGGTGGTACACGGCCGCAGTCGTCCACCAAAACATCGCGGTGAATGGCCTAACATTCAGAGCTCAACACATAACACATGCGGACGAAGTCGCCATCGCGCTAGCAGCCGCAGACCAGGAGTCGCGAGTCATCATCACCTATTCGAGAAGGGCCTGCAGAAACATTGAACAGAGGTACATTCTTCACTTTGCGTATCGCATCCTTCAAAATAGCGACTATCTCGGGGCCCCCGCGTCTCGAACCATCGTATGGGCTCCTGCTCACATGGGCCTCGAAGGCAACGGAACGGCAGACGCCGCAGCCCGCGCGCTCACTGTCCGGGCAACGTCTTCAGACCCTTCCGAAATGGATCCTGAACCCAAACCGGCCCTCTCTTTTCGAGAAATTACTGAATTATACCTATTCGGCCACACAATTTATCCTAAGCCGTGTAAGGGCCTTACAAAGGCAGAGGAACGCACCCTCCTCCGTCTTTACACCAAAACACTGCTGTGCCCGGCAGTTTTAAAACACTTTGATCCTGCCTATAGAGGACAATGCCCGTACTGTGCGGAGAAGTCTTCGGACATCTTCCACATGGTGTGGGCATGCCAATAAACTCCGAACCTCGCCCCAAAACCCAACCCCACCCGGGAGGACTGGGAGGCAGCCCTGCTCGGCTGCTCCGACTTAGTGAGCCAGAAGGCCCTGGTCGACCGAGCCCGAGCCGCGGCAATCGCCAATGGGCTTCTGTAATGAGGAGCTCACCTAGTGATTGTGAGAGGTGGCGCCCTCCGGGCCACCTCAAACATCTTCCCTGTATATATCAGCATTAAAGTTTTTCAGACAGACAGACAGGACTGGTTAAGCTTTTCTAGGCGCTGTTTGCGCAGCGTTGAGAGACCGCGCTGGACTGGTTTCGAAGGTGCATTAGGAGCGACATCCGTGAGTGCCTATGGAGCCATTGGGCTTAGCAGGTTGTGCACCTGGATGGGCCGTTGGCTGTTCCAATCTGAGAGCGCCAGTCCTTGCAGGGTAGGATTCAGCTTAAGTCCGCGTGCATACGGGTTTCCTTTATTATCAGATTGATGGGGCTTACTAAGTGGAGCGGCTTGTTGCTGTGCCGTAATTTTTGTATGCCGAGGTAGGCCGGTGATGGTTCGGAATGTGGCTCCGTGAAGGGTGTGGAGCAATTTGAGATTAGTCTTGCTGAGTCATATACGGGGGCACCATATGCGAGGGCACCAATGGCCACAGCACGAGACAAAGCAATGCATGAACTTTGTTGTGCACCGCCGTACTTGTTCGACAGGCATTTAATAAGGTGAAGCATCAGTTTCCATTGCTTTTTCAATTTGGTTAGCCAGGTCTTTGGACTGTTGTGACTGCCCAGCTGGATGCCATGCAGCTTTAGGTGGCCTTATGCAGCCTTAGGTGGCCAAGAGTGGCACGGATAGTGCTATTTGCGATGTGGAGGGCGGTTGGGTCCGTAGCAGGTGAGGACTTGGTTCCGTGAACAAGAAGGAGGTCAGTTTTTTCAGGCGCCATCTCAAACCCAAGTTGAGGCAGTTGGTTCTCAAGGCTTGCGACAGCTGCCTGAAGTTCCGTACTCATATTTTCCACGTTTTCGAAGTCATTACCTTCTCTCCATAGCGTAATATCATCCGCGTAGATAGCGAAACGAGCTGACGTGTCTTGCTCGAGTTGACGAGCCATACGGGTTATCCCCAGATTAAAGAGGATTGGTCTGAGTATAGACCCTTGAGGAACTCCTCTGTCCAGAAAGTAAGTACGGGGCGACCAGCCCGGATTTGAAACGTTCAGTTTTATGGGTCTACTTTGTAGAAAGTGGCGCACACAGCCTTGAGTTTTTTGGCTGGGCTACGCTTGGGCTAATTCCTCTAGAATGGCGGTATGACTGACTCTGTCGAAAGCATTGTGGATGTCGACGGCTCAAACGTAGTCAAGTAGGCCCCGACTCCTTGCCGAGCGGTTGATAACACGACGAAGAAGCAACAGACAGTCATGTGTACCGAGATAAGGGTGAAAGCTGGTTTGGGATGGGTGAAACCAAGGTTAAGCGTATTCGAGGTAGTATTGTTTTTTTAACGTTTATTGACCTGTAGAAAAAACACCCGGGGGTCTCTTGCTACTGCCTCAGACCCCCTTAGGTGTACCGATAAGTTAATGTTCGCCAGGGTATGGGTGGGAAATAGTGACGGAAATATAGTGGGTTGGGATATGAAATGCAGGAGGGTGTCCGATACTGCCTTCGCTAAATTAGGTGGGTAGAAGGGACGCAGGAGATCATTTAAGGAATTTGGTCCTAAGTTAGAGGGAAAAATTCTAGGAGAATCTGTCTTTCAGTTTGAAATAAGGTGTCTAGGAGAATCTGTCTTTCAGTTTGAAATCGAGGGCATGTCCAAATAATGTGTTCAGTGGTGTCCGGAATTTCACAGGGGAGACACATGCCTTGATTAGGTGACGAATGAAAAAGCTGTTGTCGTTTTGCAGTGGAAATGGTGGTAAGTGTCATTAGCCTCTTTAGGCGGACTTGTTGAGAGCGAGAATAGGAGTTGGGAATGGTAGTGTGGTTGACCAGGAAGGCCAGAAAGTCTTTCCGTTGCTGTTTGATGGAGTCCGGTGCTCGTCAGGGTCATACTCGCAGTCCTAAGGTGTCCAGCTGGCTTGGGGCACGGTTGTGAACGATGCACGTGCCGCCAAATGGGCTGCCTCATTTCCGGGGATTCCGGCATGGCCGGGCACCCACGTGATGGTTACATCGATGTTCTCTTAATGAAGGATGCTCTTGATTTCTTGAATCTTCTTAACTCGTAGACTATATGATAGTTGATGACAACATTCCAGGAAAGCTTCCCGACTACCTCTGTGAATGTGTATGAGTTTGTTATTGAAAAAGATGATATGTTATGAACAATGTGACACTAAAGGTTTACGGTTCGTTGTTTCTTGTTGATTGATGATGATGATCTGCGTTGGTGCCTGATGGTTGTGGCACTATTGACACGACAACGATGGTTGATGGGGGTTTCTAAAAAACTGTATATTTAAGCGAGAGACATATACAGGATATTTACAGACTGAAGATAGACAGAGTGAGAAATAAAATCGGTTTATAGGTCAGCTAAGACTTTGTGTCCGTGGCACCCCCGTCAGCGACGGACCATGACATAAAACTACCAAAGTGGTGAGATCCTCCCTAGCCTGACCTGGCTAGCCCGGCAATACGCCGGCCGTGCATAGCACATTAAAACCCTGAGGATTCGACCTCGAGACCTCGTGTCTCGTGGTTTTAATGGGTCACCTAGTCTCCACCCCCGATACACAGGCCAGTCAGCATCCCTTGACGATCTGATTGGGCGGGTTACCACATCCGGGTTTAAACCGCAGTGGGCAACGCCCCCCGTAACCCTGAGACATCGGTCACCCTCTCTCACAACAGGAAGAAGGAAAATATCAAAAGCAAACCAACAAACACAACAAACACTCAAAAACCCGCTGAGACACGTGTAAGCTGCCGGTAACAAGCCTCTACGAATGCGGCCTGCGCCGACCGTTCCCACGATTCTCGTCCAAGACCGGACAGCCACTCAAGCCAGCTGAAACCCATAAACATCCGTCTTAACGACCCGGCGCGTCCCCAAGATTCTCCGCCGTTGACAGGCGATGCCCCGTTAATTGAACCGTGGGCCAGAAACAGCGCTTAGGGACAAAAGGACACGGCGGCCGGCTCAGGCGTCGCCTCTGCCGCGCCCATCCCGGGCCGCAACGCGCACACCCTCGCACGCCTCCACTCCGCGCGCGCACGGGCCAACAAAGAGAACACTTTCCCCCAAATCGACCGTTGTCCCGCTCCAGCCGACAGCTCCAAGCCTCCCCGTCATCAGAAGCGCGTCGGGCCAATTGGTTTTACAACCGTCCCTCTGGCTAAACGCGCGCGCAGGCGGCCCCCTAAGAAACCGCTGCCACGTGCATCGAACATCCGACCCACGCTTTCCCACGCTCGTTCTGTGCTTTGGAACACGCCGTTCAAAACAACCTCACCGCCCAGCTGAGGCTCAAGACAATTCGTCTTCACGCAGGCGGCATGATCCAAAGGCTGTTCGCTCTTAGCAAGCTGGTTGCTATAAAGCCCTTCATGCGCCTTTCAGGAAACCGCCGCTTGCCACTCGTTCTACTCTACAGCGTCGCTGGCGCCTGGAACCCTTACAATGACAAAGTGAGAGGATGATACTTTCTAGTTCTGCCCTTTTAATGGTGGTATCTGGTGGCAATAAATGAACGCTATTGGTGTTAAATTCCGCTATATGCCACGCCACAGTTGTCCTGGATTATGTTTTAGATGCGTCAATGTAGATGCTGAGTGTATTGGGTGGCAAGAGCGTTTCTGGTGTTGTACTGCAGATTTTACGCCTATTTTGTAATAAAGGATCTGGTTTAGGATCCGTAAATGATAGGGTGGTCCATGGTTCTGATGTGTTGGATATGTCTGGCAGCTGCGAGGTATTGTGGGCAATGGCTTCAACGGTGTGTCGCCCGTACCGTGAGGTGGACAGTCGTTGTACATGTGAGTTACGGAGTGCGTATGCCCTGCCGGCGTATATAAGCATGTTAGTGAAGTCATAAAGGTCATGAATTCTAGTGTAAGTGGATATGCTGGTAATGAGTCGTACACTTCATCTATTAAGTATTTCAACGGTTGTTGCTTTTTAGTAATATTGAGGTAAGGATAGGCATACATGACTCGTGAAATGAGGAGGCTGTAAGTGAGGTGTCTAAGGTCATGTTCTTTAAGGCCAGACTGGTGTGTCCTGAAGCGGTTTATAATGCGTAGGGTCTGTTTAATTGTTTTGATTGTGTTAGTGACCCATGTAGTAGCCTGGCTGTCTTGATGAATGTGTAAGCCTAGTACCCTAATAGATGATTCGCGAGGAATAGGCTGATTATTAACCTTTAAGGAGAACAGCTCGCGAGTTGGTTGCGTTGTGAAGTTGGGGCCATTAAGTAACACGACGTACTCCGATTTTTCAGGTGAGGCCTGCATACCAACACCGCGAAGAAAATTTGTAGCAGCGTCAATACCTTGCTCAATCATATATTCTGGTTCCCCTACTCAGCCTTTGTTTGACCACAATGTTATATCGTCTGCGTAGATAGCGACGTGCAGATCAGGTGTACTGGTGAGATATATAGGCACGTGTGCCATTACTAAATTAAAAAGAGTAGGAGACAAGACAGCCCCTTGTGGCAAGCCAATCCGGTTAAATTAAGTCGAGGGGGCGGAGTTATGTCTCCTATTGCAAGTTCATCACTCCGATTGAATGAAAAAGACTTAATGAAATTCAAAGCTCGGCCTGTGATTCCGAAAGGTTCAGCGCTTTCAATTACGTATTTATGTGTAACAGTGTCAAACGCCTTTTTATGTCAATGCCTACTACTGTTCGTGTTTGCACTGTACTAGTAGGAAGAAGAATGTGCTCGTGAAGGAGCAGTAGAGCATCCTGGGCACTGTCATGCGGTCTGAAGCCTACTTGCAAAGAGTGTAGTACGTCGTTCATTTCTACATAATGTTATAACCGATATAAGAGCATCCTTTCCATTAATTTACAGATAGTGGAGGTAAGTGATATTGGGCGTAAATTGGTTAGGGAGGTAGGTGGTTTGCCTGGTTTAGGGACGGGGATAACAACAGAAATTCTCCAATCGGGAGGTAGTGTGCACCGTTCCCAAATATTGCTTATTTCATCTAATACAGCTGTTTTGGCATTCTCAGAAAGGTATTTTAAATAAGAATTTGTAATCGCGTCCTTTCCCGGGGCTCCATTCGACTTGGTGGCGTGCAAAGCAAGTTCAAATTAGCCTAACGTGAAAAATGAGTCCATATCCGTAGAAGGTGGATGTGGGAGGATAGGTGCGTAAATGGAAGGACCTGGGGGCATGCATGTTTGAGGAAAGAAACGGTCTCCTGCATTTATAGCTATTTCAAGGATGTTATATTCAAATGCAATGCAACGCTTTCGGCAGTCGTGCGGCTTTTGGACTTACCGAACATTGAATTAAGGATTGTCCAGACTCGCGAAAGGTGAAGAGACCCACTTAAAGAGTCGCAGAGGTCTCTCCATTGCTTAGTGTACAAGTTCTTAGCGTAAGATATAGCCCTTTTTGTTGGGAGGTTGACTTTCCGTCTAAGGCGTGGGGTGATGCCTTCTCGCTGTACACGTTTCAGTAAAAGAAGACGGAAATTCCTGAAGTTAAGCAGATGCCGATCAGGTCAGGGTTTTTGTGATGGACACGCGTCCTGGTAACGGATTCTTTTCTGGCGTGGCGAATAGCCTCGATAATTAAACTTAGGCTCGATGGTTCTAAATTGGCGTTCATAAGGGCGCAGCGGTACCTGTCTGGATGGATGCGTTGTGCATATCTGTATTGAATGTAGATTTTAGATTGCAGGGTAACAGTGATAGGGAGCCAGCATATCGCAAAGCTTCTTGACCGGGCACATAGCGAATGAGTACGTCTTTTTCGGAAAAAAGTACCGAACCAAAGCTGGGGCGTGTTGGTGAAACATCCCTAGAGCAGAGCAAAAACGACGCGGACGAGAGGTAAACGGGGGACAGCGCAGTTTGCCGTTTGCGTCTTGTCCCCGTCTATTTTGTGTGCTCTAAGGACGAGCCAAAGATCAGCTTATATCTTGTGCAGATGTATTGGCAGCAGTGGCAACCCAACCTTGCGATTGGGATGCGTCGGTTGCAGCACCTGGGTGATATCCTGGATCTAACAAATGGTGGCTGGTCGACTATTTCAATCTACTTGAATTTTTTTATATCGTTCCCTAATTACTCCCATGTCCACATTCCGCAGATCGGCAGATCTGCTGAATGTGAAATTTTTCTCCGGAAAAACGTTTGCCTAACTGTAAACAATTTTGGAATGCGAGAAGGTGGACCCCTGCCACTACATGCCTGTGCGCCTCGGCAAACTTTAGCGAAGTTTAACTAGGAAAACATTTATGAGGGGCTTATCGCAAAGTTTTTGCTGAATGTACGCCTTGTGTAGATTTCTCTGAAGACGTTTTGCTGCTGTGGAGAATATAAATGTTACACCATAAAATGTCAAGTTCGGCTCACAGCGCAATTTTGTTCGAACTTTGAAGCTGAACATTACCAAAAGTGCTGAAGTTACAACCTTGAAATTCTACTCAGGTGTGCTCCTTTCAGTTATAACAAACGCACTCAATATCATAATTGTATATTTATTGCACGGTTAAGATGCAACGGCACACAAAGTTGACTAAAAAACCTAAAACACAAATTTCAGGAACTAGCAGAAAAAACAAGTCTTCGATGTTTCTTAAAGGGACACTGAAGTGAATTTGTCAAGCTCCCGGTTTTGTTTGCACTGCATAGACTGGCTCAAACTACCACACTTTTCATCGTTTATCCGGTTGATAAGTCGGTAATTGTTTTATAAAGCGGGAAAGAAGAAAAACCACCATGCGCGGTCTGTGGCGGCCGCACCAACTAAAGGCTGTGACGTCGGGAGGAGGTGTCACCGTGATTGGACGATGTCCAAGGTGAGCATTCAAACAAGTTTAGGTTTCGCTTCTGTAAAACAACATGCTTGACATCAGACGGCAGCGTCGGATGGGATTTCTCGATATCTCAGTAATCGCCGTACCGCGCTTCTGCCATGTTGTCGGTTGTAATATGCCTGAGATAAGCATCCCAGGACGGCTTGGCATCGTAGAAATCACTAGCCGAGGCCTACGCAGTAGATGAACGCCAGCGCCCTGCGCGTCACCGCAGACGCTCATATGCCATGCGCTTTTCCCCAATATTTGGAGCTTGCCTCACTCATGCCTGTATCGTAAAAAGCGCGTTCGCACCAGGCGAAGGGTGTGCTGATTCTGGCCTGTGCCCACTGCCCGCAAGGAGTCGGTTAGCTGGCTAGCGCGTCAGTGTAATTCAGCGCGCGTTCTGCGAACTCGCTCGTGGAGCAGTGAACGTTACAGCCCAAAAATGGTGAACTCAGGCTGGAAAACATCGGCACCAAACGAAAAAATCAACTTACAAAAAAAAGCAAGCACCCTCGGGGATTCGAACTTGCGACTTTCAAAACAAAAATCCTAGCGCTTCAGACCACTCGGCCACGAGCCAGCCTTGCCGAAGAGAGATATACAAGGTATATAATGTACAACCAGTTTACACTTTTATTTAGTTCTAGCATTTCAAGTACTTTAGGTGACTATTTCTTGTATAGCGCTCGTGCAGTAACCGTCCCCCAAACTTCCACAATATCTCACGTCTGGCAATTGCATTTCTTAGATGGAAAGCGTTCGAAGATGTGTGGTCGTGCTTCTGGCCGCTTTGCTTGTTCACCCACAGCAAAAAAAGTGCGTCCGGCTCTGTAGTCTTGCGCTGTACGGTAAAAGTTTCAGTTGATTTTATTTCCTTAGTACCCATATTGACTTCGCTGACTCTTCTCGCGCCTTCAACTGGCATTAGATTTTTCCTACTAGCGTAAAGTCCGCGAAGCGACGCATATGCACTTGTGCAGCACTTGCGTGGAGCGACCCAGACACGGAGCTTGATACAGTGTACAAACTAACAAAGTAAAGAAAGGCACATTCTTTTATTCACAAACGTGTTGTGGCTTAGTTTAAACTGAGCGAGCGAATTGCGACGATCCGTCTGGGCCGACTGACTCGATCGGAAGGTCAGCGAGCCGTGCAGTAGCGCAGCAAATTGCCAGCTCATCTCCTCCTGACGTCGCACGAAAACGCCACAGAAAATGTGCGAGGGTGCAGAGAGGAGGAAAGCATTTTTGAATTGATTTTTCTACTAAATAAATTCGCGTAAACGCGCTCAGAGTGGTCGAAACAAGGCCTATGGACTCCGGACTACAATTTGCGCTAGTAATATCGCAATGTTTACAAATCAGTTCAGTGTCCCTTTAAAGGAGCCATGCAGACAAAATACAAGTTGGGTTTATTAGAAAGGCTGCTTAGTCCCGATAAGAATGATACCAATATCATCGCAATCTTCGAACAAATAACAGAGACATTAAAGAAAACGTGTGAAGCAGTCGCGACCCCCTAGCCCATTTCCGGCAACTTTTCTATGACGTCACGGAACCTTGTTTGTGCGATTAGCGACCGCCTAAGTGACCTGTCGCGATGACAAATGACTGGACGTCTGTAATGGGTCCTCTAGTTCCACTTGACCGCATCACTTGAATGCTAACGTGCAGTTAAGGCACTGAAAATTATGTTTTATTGTTGGCCCGTATGACGTCATTCTTGCTCATAACACGGCACTGTGGCGCAAAATTTGAAAGTTTTTAAATACTTCTTGCTTTTTTTTCGTTCAAAAACATATTTTGGGGCTGTAATGGAGGTGAGTGAGATACTGAATCCTAGTTCTTTCAAATTACACGAAGTTGTATTTTCTCTTCGTGGCTACTTTAAATTCTCTCCAGATGTGGACCTTTACATGTACTTGAGTTGTCACCAAAAACATGTTGGACCATCTTGATTTTGGAGCGCCTACAACGCCAGAGAGGATCCCTATCCGCCCGGCCCTCCACGACGTACTGTAGTGATAGCGTCTTCCCTCAGATTTGTTGAAACTATGTATTTTTTGTATAAAGGCAAATGATCCCTTTACGGATACATTAAATCGTAACGTAACAGAAAAAGTGCATTTTTAATGCCCACCTTGGCACTATGCCAACCGATCTCCGGCCAATTTAATGTCTACGGGTTTCAGGAAAAAAACGTCAAAACTTTTCAGTTCAGCCCAATACTTAAAAAAACGCGCGTCTTCAATTCTAAAACTCTCCTATCAAGTTGCCAACTTGTTTACGCTAAATTTACTTTAGGTAGAAGTATAAACACCTTGCATCATATCGATACTGGAGTGTGTACCGCACGAGAATGGAGCCCTGTGAGCCATGCTCCTCGCGGGTGCCAGGCAGTGAATGCTAGAAGCATGACTACGTTCTTAATATAGGTATATCTTATTCATTTATCCAAAAGGCATAATATCACAGGTGATATGAAATAGACTGAATACAGCACAAACGTGGCACCTTCAAATTTAACGCTTGACACCATAAAAAATCGTCGCCCTCTCGAAATAGTATTCTGCTCTCTCACCAGTCTTGCTAAAGGTTTAGCCGTATAGGTGTTTAGAGTTTCCATAAAGGCTACACACAGACGTCACTGCGTGTAGATAAGATCTACTTGCTGCTGGTCACTTATATTTTATGCCACATATCTCAGGGCCGAATGCCGGCCAACGCACGCACTGATCATCACTATACCTTTTCTTCTGCCATGGTAGCTGGAAAGTTCACTTTGCTCCGCGTATTAGACAACAAGTTAGACAACTGTTTTAAACAGCAGTTGCTATGTTTCTCGAAGTATGAATTGCCATTGTTGATATTTTCTTTCTGTTATAAAATACAGCCTTGCGCTTAAAGATTCGTACAACTACGTCGAATGCACATGCCATCCAGATTCTTCTTAGGGTAATGCCTTCTATACAAAGCCACCTGGCTCCCACGTGACAACCACAATTCCCAACCCCAACAGTACCTTCTACCGGAGTGTTCAGTATTTCAAGCATGAGACTCGCCTTTTGTGCACTTGTCTCATTCAATCACTACATTGGTCTGATGTCGCACTGAAAATGAATGCACAGTTCACTTCACTGGCATCTCCACTTAGTTTCCTCGTATTTTCCTTGTATATCACATAAACGTTCTAGTCGGCAAAGTGAGAGCAGGAGCACATTTCCTCCTGTCGGTTACATTTGACCCATCCAGGTTGCAAGGAGTGAGACATTTAACTTGGTTAGCCCAATGCTTGGTTAGCCCAAAGTCAATTCTCCCGGAATTGACTTTGTTATGAAGTTTTAAAGCAAAGCTTTACAACTTTCATCTAGCGATTCAGCCGAGGATGCACAAGGTGACCTTTCGACTGCAGACACACCCATCAAAGCGCATCGCGTGATTCGCCGGGCCCGCTGTCGGCGCTGTGCACAAGACCAAGTTTTCAGTCTCTCTGCGCAGAACGAGCAAAGGTCGCCGCCGTCGCTGCGGCAGAGGCAGCTGATCACCGGCGCAGCCTCCCATGCATGCGGCGTAAGGTCCTCTCGGGCTACGTGACTCGTCTCGCTCCCGGCGAAGCGGAACGGTGCGTTCGCCGTGAATGAACGCCGTGTTCGCCGCGTTCACACCGGCGAACGCCGCGTTTGCCAGGCCTCCTTCTGTGAGCGTTGCACGGAACCGAACGGCTTTGAGACATGGTCGGCAATACAGCTATATAAAGGTTACCCAAGCGAAACAAAAACTGAACCAGACTAAGCCAAGTTTTTGCGTTGCATATCCAAGGTTAGCTGAGCTAAACCGCAGCCAATTTGTTTTTTCTTCATACGTTTTGTCGTGCTCACGTACAAACCAGATGAAGTATTGTCTGAGTTGCGTTGAGAACTCCAGCGTAAATTTCCTCAAGTATTCACGCGTTGCCCTATTTGCAGCGCGCAATATCTCTGCCCGGCTCCCTGGTGTGCGTGCATGCCAGTGAGCATTACAGGGGTCACTATGTGGAGGCAAGCACATGGTATTCCGAGGATGAGTAAAAATAAGAAAATATGTGCAACTTTTCCTATTGTGAAATTTTTGATGTTATAGAGCGAATACAGCGAATTTAGAATTGGGGTGTGCATGGATTCAGTGTGTGGACGATATAGATGAGCTCGGAAAGACAAAACAGCATATCAAACAGAAAAGTGGCAGTGCTTTAAAAAATCCAGAGGAACCTCCAAAAATTCAACATGAAGAACATCGTTCCCTTTTGTAACAACTGCGCGCATTTCCAGAGTACGTTCCAGCGGTACTACCTTTACAGCAATGGGGCAAGTACATACTCCAGTATCGGTATGATGCAAGGTGTTTCTACTTGTGACCAAAATAAATTTAGCGCTCTACATGTTGGGAGAGTGTCACAACAAGTGAAAAAGCGATTGTTGAAAAACCTAGGAATGTTGTCTTTTTCCATCAGCCTATAGACTTTAAATTGGGCGCAGATTGGTTAGTATGGTGCAAACTAAGACAATAAAAACGCCATTTTCTTTTGGTTACAGTCTCTTTTATTGTATACGTAAGAGGATCATGTTAATTTTATACAAAAGATACATCATTTATACAAATCTGAGGAAAGCCTTGTGACTGAGGTCCGTCGTGGATAGACAGGCGGATAGGGCTCTTCTTGCGCGCTGTAGGCGCTACAGGAACAAAATGACGCAGCGTGGTTTGATGATAATACAAGCAAAGGTAAAGGCTTACATCAGGGGAGAATTTGAGAAAAATCGGAGGTGTTTTTTTATATAATCTCTTTAAATTTGCCTTTTTTCATTTTTTCTTCGAACTTGCGTGCCTTTTGCATCTTAATCGTACAATATATAATTATACTATAACACGTTTTTGTGTACAACTGCAAGGACAACTGAGTCAATGTTGAAGTCTGTAACTTAAGTACTCTTTGTGGTATTTAGGCTCAAAGTTCGAGCAAAATTTATCTCTGTGCCAAATTTGAGGTTTTATTGCAAAAAAAATTAAATTCCTGAAAGCAGTAAAAGTTTTGTGCAGGAATGTGCACCAGGCGTGAATTGAGCATAAAATTTACCAATTGCATCTCTTAATACTTTCGCAGCTAGACGTCGCCTAATTTGCCGAGGCACACGGGCATGTGGCGACGGGGGCCCACCTTGCCGCGTTCCACAATTTTTCTAGTTAAAATTTTCCGGGGAAAATATTGCTGAATCTCGACATTAGAATGAGCCCGTAATTATATAAAAACATTTCAAGCTAACTGAAAAGGTCGACCAGCCACCCTTTGATCGACCTTCTCCGTAATCACTTACGTCTGCTTCTCGATTCCGATGACAAAGTACGGACGATGCCCTTTAGCAGAAATCTCTCGCCGTACCATTTTCAATTTCACCTCCGTCCTTGAAAATTCCTGCGATACAACGACAGCTCTTTTTGTGCAACGGGGTCGACGAATTGACATCTAAGTTCTATTTTTGGTGCATTGCTTTGCTCTAAACACTGAACGAGAGTTCACCGCCCTTGCGTTGCACGAACACGCCTACGAACGCAAGTGGCTTTTCTCTTCGTACTTTACTCTGAGTTTAAATCCTTGCGCTATGGCATTCAGTTAAAAAAAAAAGCTGGAAGGGGTCTTCTTTGCTCACGAAACAAGAACTGTACGCCACATAACGCCTAAAATGTAAGGGTTTCCCTGATAATACGGAGGCAACATGGGTTTCCGGAGCTCCCCTAACAATATTTGCTGTGGTGACCGAGTTGGAGGCACCGTTGGCTGCGCTGTCAGTGTGCGAGTTGAACCCCAAACAGTATGTAAATTATATGTAGATGTGGGAAAATGAAAGTAGACTGCCAATGTAAGAGACTTCAAATGTCATTCGGTAGGCAATGGTGGGGTCCTAATGAGGACGATCTGGGCACTTAGAGACGGCATTACGACCAGTGCACTTGTGAACAATTGACAGGACATCAAAGGACCCCACGACCCTTCAGCGACCATACATATATTTTCTCAAGTTTCGAGAAAAATTCGAAGGGTTGGCTGAATCGGCAGCCTTACGAAACAAAACACCTAATTTTTAATGCCCTCCGTGTAAAATGTTAAAGAGTGGAGTGGGGTAAGAAATATATACAACGAGAAATAACAGCGTCAACACAAAAGCACTGGCTGAACCCAAAAAATACAAAATAGAGAAAAAATTAATATTCCGCAAAAATGAATCGACGGAGTATGAAAATGCATTTAAGACATCTCCAAAAAAAGAAGACTAAAATAGAAAGCTTGCCAAAGCATGACGAAAACACGGATATAAAAATCGCTATAACGGAGCAACCCTGGACGCCGCCTTGCATCTGCGGAAACATACATAATTGGCAATGCAAAAGGCACCCAATCACTTTAAGGATGTAAATATACATAACTGGGGGAAAAATAGGCATAGAACCCTTAAAACAAAAAAAATCCTAGTTATTTGGATACACAAGGTCAAATGTGGCTGTAAAGAACTCACAATGTAGAAAAGCGGCGTATGAATGCTCCGCAATAGTCGAAAATGCTCTGAATTTATGCATTTTCTGCGGGTAAAATAACACTTGTTTAAGTTTTGTCAGGATACACAGCCGCATGCTGAATGCAGCGACAACGTCAAACCGACAAGTGAAGGGACGCTTTGCTGCTGATGCCACGTGCGTCATGCTATTATTGGTTGTATGATATGAGAAATGGTGTGAACAGGAATGTACTCCCGGTGTTTAAATTTTTACTTGCTTTCTGGTGCACGCCGATTCTGTGCCTCCGATTGTTTCTTTTCTTCAAGCCATCAATTCAATGCCTCTACATGTACCCAGCGCCTTTCAAAAGATGTTTTGGAAAGATAAGGGAATGATCTCACAGCATGCGCCACTGTCAATATAGTACTTCAAGAAAAACCTGGACTCGAAGAATACAAACAAAATAACACACGCTCTACAGGCTCAACACGACACACTTCCCGGAGATGGTGTCCCATTGTCAATGACTAAATCTGGTTTGATGCGCCGATCCGCTATACGCCGAACGAAACTTTCAAATGGAGGTTGGTTCAAGAGCTTATTTATAAGACATGGCTTAAAAAAGTGCTTTTTAATTTAAGAAAGCAAAAGTTTACGACAAAAGTTTGCTCTGCCGCTCACATTTCTCTCGTGGACGTTTATTCAAGCACTATGTGATACCCCCACCTTTCCGAGAAATGTTGAAAACTAACATTGAGCCACAGAGAGAAATTTTGGCAACCGCGACAGTGGGAGTTGAAAGCTTGTCGGAAGACCGCGTGTTGGTGTAGCCGCCTTCACGTGTATCAACAAAATTGTGTGGCCGTCAAGTCTACAGCTGGTCAATGGTATTTGCCACAGCTCAGGAAAAAACGGGCGGGGCTGTGTTCTGTGGACATTCCAGGTTTTTTGTTATTTTATGTATTTACTTTAACACACTGCCCGCTCTTCTGGAGCTATAGAACGAGTGGTTTGCAGTTCGCAGTTCACGAATGAAATATTCAATATAGAAGCGGCTAGTGTTGCTTAGAAACAGAAATAAAATGGTTTCGGCTTAGCTCAGCTAACCTTGGATATGCAAAGCAAAAGCTTGCTTGAGTATTGGCTTCGCTTTGTTAACCTTTGAAATAGTTCTATTACCGAGCACGGTTCGAAGCCGTTCGGTTCTGTGCAACGCTCACAGAATGAGGCAAGGCCTCGCTTTCATTCTCGGCAACGCGGCGTTCCTCTTTCAGGGCGAACGCGGTGCAAGATGAGTCACATAGCCTGAGATGACCTCACGGCGCAATCGTTGGAGGCTGCGGCTTTGGTCGGGTGCCGATCAGCTGAGCGGCCGCTCCCGCCCGGCCACCGCTGCCGCCACGTTAGCAGAACAGACTGAAAACAAGGCCTTGTGCGCAGCGCCGACAGCGGGCCCGGCGAATCCCGCGATGCGCTCCGAGGGATGTGTCGCCGTGAATGTGTTTCCGCTGCCAAAAGGTAAACTTCCGCATTATCGGCGAAACCGCTGGGCGAAAGTAGTAAAGGTTTGCTTTAAAAAGCCACCGCAATGGCTCAGTCGCTAAGGCGTTGCGCCGCTTATAACACAACGACATGGGTTTGTTCCCGGCCGTGGTGGCAGCTGTTCTGATGAAAGTGAAAAGATAAAACAGCCGTGCGTCGAGGTTTCGGCTCAGGTGTTCCTTGGGAGCGCCAAACTCCACCATCAATCATTACATGACGAAATTAAACATAACGATTATGATATCATCTAGACATTCGCTCTCCTCGCGCTCTGAACTCCTCCGTAAGTCTTTTTTTGTGTGCGCATGCGCATAAGGAGCACAAGGCTAACCCCTCCTGGACCCAGACAACAACCACCGCCACCACGCCCTACTCCTGTAAATATTGTACATGTCGTGGATACACCTTATTTTAAACCTAGCAATCCAAAAAAGTTTCCTTGAAGTAATCTTCACCAGAGAAGGATTTCGGCTTGACATGTCTGCAGTAGCTAGTTTATAGAAGAAGCACTGATTACTCGAAAAGGAAAATACGTTGTAGTCGCAACCAAGAGCTGGCACTCATAATGGGCAGCGAACGGGACAGAACATTTTCGTCTGCGTTAGAACTCAGCTGAAAAAAATACTATTGGCACCACATTTCTCAGTCAAGCTGCAAACTACACCAAATTGCGCGGTCCTAAACACGCATCCTCAACGACCCGAAGGCTCGGTGGCTTGCCTGACTACGGGTAGTCTCAGTGAGTGCTTTGGGGCCCTCAATTTGCGTGTAATAAGCAGGCGTAAAAAGGTTTACATGTGCCATTTCGGCATTGTAATTAACTAAATAGTATTAGCTGAGCACCGCATCTGCACGATTCTAACGCACCCTCCATTTGTATTGCGCAGGGATGTTTAGCTAGGAAAATTCTAAATACTTAAAATAATTTGGCGCCAATTATACCGCGCAGATGCAAACGACAGAACACCACGTATCTCGCACCAAACAATTTATTTTACGCACGAAATTTCAGCAGTGGGAATACCCTATGCGTAGATTATATTGAGGTGTATTTCAGGTGGATTAAGTACCCCTGGCAATGCTGCTCGCCGCTTAGAAGCCGGTTTCGGTTTCGTGCCTTACCCCCGAATGGATAATTGTATCTTCTTATCAACCTAAAAACCGAGGTTAATTAGGCACCGCCTACTAATGACCCAACGCGCTCTTCAATCGTACTTCAATCGTACCTCGACTGATCTTCGTCGGCCTAAATTCAAGCCGGCCTAAATTTAAATCCGGCAACCGATCAGAACTTTCGATTTATAGACGTATCTCCTTAACAAGCGTTCCATGCAAAATTCCAGAACATATCATATCATCAGCCGTTATGACACATCTTACAAAGCACAACTTTTTTTATATTCATCAACATGGATTTTTTTAGGGCGTTCGTGCGAAACCCAGTTATTTGAGCTTGTAACCGACCTACATCGGGGTGTTCATGACTCATCCCAAATTGATGCCATATTCATCGACTTTGCTAAAGCATTTGATAAAATACCTCATAAACGCCTAATGATAAAATTTGCCCGGCTTAACTTAAACAGCAGCGTTATCAGTTGGACTGCAACATTTTTAACGAAGCGCTATCAATTCGTTTCAGTAAATGACCACAATTCCCCCTTAACAGAAGAAAAATCAGGAATGCCTCGTGGCTCTCTACTGGGGCCATTTTAATTTCTGGTTTACATTATTGACTTAAGCAATAACGTAAGTTTTAATGTTCAGTTATTCGCAGATGATTGCGTAATTTACAGAAAAATTAACAGCTATGAAGACTTTAATGCTTTACAGACCGACCCGGACAATATTTTTAACTCGAGTGGGCATTGGAAATGAAACTAAATGCTTCGAAACAAAAGCTATGACAATTACCAGGTTACTAATATGCACCTAAAGTCCTATTCTATGACTAACACAGTGATTGAAAACGTTTTTACCCTAACGTTTTTACCCTAACAATTTTTACCCTTTGTCGTCCAGACTTACGTGAATGAACATATTGATGCTATAATTTCCATTTTCTATTTGCATTTGTATTTATCTAGTCAGTAAACTAAACTTTTAGCTTATACTACATGAACCTAAACCAGACATACTTAACAAGCAAATCGGAGGCCTTGCAAAATAAAACGGCACGTTTCATTACTAACAATTATTCCCGCACATCTAGCATCACTGCCATTAAAGAATCTCCACTGCTGCCCTCCCTCGAAAAACAAAGATTACTAGCATTAGTATCTCACTTCCACCGGTATATCATAGTCCGTCATCATTTGCTGCATCGCATATTAAACTTGCCCATCTCATTTTTCCACGTCTAGATCACCTTTTCAAAGTGCTCCCTTCGTTTGCCCGTACTAATCTTCTTCGTCAATCCCCGTTGTTCTTGGCCATCTTTCATTGAAATAGATTATCAAAAGATATTGCCACAATTCGTACTCAAGATTTGTTTGTAAGCCATTTGAAGCGATTATTATGTATAGATAGCTGAAATTATCAAAGCCATGAACCATGCACTATGTGCGCTTTCTTTGTATTTCTTTTCCTATTTACTTTTTTGGTTTGTGTGTTTTTCTATTTATTTCCTGTTACATGCCCGCTCTTGAATCTGTTTGTTCTTTAATTGAAATGTATCTAACACATTGTTCCCCCCCCCCCCTGTATAATGCCGTCCGGGGCCTATGGGTATCTGAATAAAAAAAAGTGTGCTTCGTAACTACTTTGAAGCCAACTTGTTTCGTATTCCAACAGGGCGGGTCGGCTCCGGCAGCGGCGCGATTGGGCGCCGGCACTATGGACGGATTGCCGCCAATGGACGGATTGCCATCTACCCGTACCATGGATTTAATATTTCGCGATGCCTGCGCGAATCCGCAGATACCGCGGCCATCCATGAGCGATCTTCAAAACCTTACGCAGGTGTACGATGGCGCACAATTCCTTGCCCACAATCGCTTCTCGAAAGGGACCGTGCTCGAGTGCTTCAGCATGCTGCCGCTGACGCCGAGCCGCAACAACAGGGGTCTGCCCCTGCCTCCACTTGAACAGCTGCTGCTGGTCCTACGTTTTTAGGGAGCCGCCTCCTTCTAGGTGGTGACGGGACACCCCATAAACGTCTCTCAACCAACTGTGCCGTACCGTGCGGAATGTCACGGAGCTGATATCGAGCCACCTCTTCGAGCGGATGGTGCACATTCCGGAGGCTGCGGCGCTTACAGAAGTCATGATTGACTTTTACAACATTGCCCAGTTTCCGGGAGTCACCGGCTGCATTGACTGCCCACACATCAAAATCAACAGCCCCGGCAGTGGCAACGCCGAAGTGTGCAGGAACCGCAAGGGCTATTTCTCGATCAACATGCAGGCAAGTGGCAGATTGTGTGCCGTAGAAAATACTATTACACCGGCGTCAGGAACCCCTATTAACACTCTGCACCTTTCTTGTATCATGTAGCTCGCTGAGCTTGGAGGACTACTTCACTCCCTGGTGCTGATTGCAGCCAAACTTGAAGGCGTACTGGTGTAGCCACTACCTAGTTCACCAGAATTGACTGCATTGGTGGTTCGTGTTTGTTAGGCAGTGGTGCATAAAGAGCCCGTCAAAAACCCAGCCTTGATTTTTTTTGCAGTAATTCGCCGCGAGAAAATGCCAGAGTGAACGCCGTCTGCGACGGCGTGCTAGCTGCCTGTGCAAGCCGATCGTCTGCGTCAACGGCGCATCCTCGAATCTGTCCCGGCCTGCAAAATGGACGCAACGTGTCTCTGGCTGATCAGTTGGGCAGCGGTGCACGAAGAGCCCATCTAAACCCATCCTTGCATTTTTTGCAGGTGAGCATACTTCTGTAGGAAATATTGCTGGACTTCTGTGCACTGCTGCTGAACACAGCAAACGTGTTTTTCGGGTTGTTGACGTTGCTGTTCTTGTTGAGCGTTGTTGACTGCACGAAACGTGGCATGGATAAACACGTCAAATAAGTGGCGAGGCAACTAGATGAATTCCGGAGGGAGCTACGCGCAGAAATGTGCTCTCTTAGGGAGAGCGTAAAGTTTTGCTCCGACACAACTGATAGCATCCTGGATATCCAGAAAGACTTGAAGGAACTGAAGGGGGACAAAAAAACGAATCGACAAAAACGTTGAACTTGAGAGAGAAAACCAAAGACTATACAGACTAGAGTGGATGAGTTGGAGCAGTATCAAAGGCCCAACAATCTTGAAATCAAAGGTTTGCCCAATCAATACGATGAGCTGGAAGCTGTGAAGGAAATCGGTAAATAGCTTAATGAGGTCATTGACGAGTCAGATATCGACATTTGCTATAAGATTGATACCCCGATCTCAACGGTCAAAAATGTGCTTGTACGGTTGACGCGCTGCTCAAAGCGGAACGAGATTCTTGCAAAATGGCAGCATCTCCACTCCCTGTACGATGGCGAGGGCGAGTGCGGGGACTCGGAATGACATCCAAGTTGCGCCCCGAGTTACATCCGATTTGCGCCCCGACCGTCATTTAATTTAGGCCGTGAGTTGAACCTTGATTGTTCTCTAAATGAAACTGCAACTCACGACTCAAACCGAATTTCGCTTGATTTTCGCTTGATGGTGATGTGCGCACGGCTAAACGCGGACGGACATTCGGAGGTCCTAAAGTATTCCGCACCGTTACAAGCGAGGGAGTAAGCCGTTTGATTCTCAGGTGCTAACTCATGGTAGCAGCCCAATCGGTATGACGTCTGACACTAACTCTGTCTGGTCTACCAGACACAGGCTCTAATAGTGCCGGTGCCTGTGTGATTTTTTGCGATTGTAAATGCTATGCGTACGGGCGCGGACGGATATTGTGTGGTGCTAAGCTACTCCGCACCTAAAAGCACGAAAAGCGCAACTGAGTACTTAATCGTTAGGATTTTGTGGTACTTCAAAACCTGTGCTTGTCCATGTACATCTAACGCAAAAATTACCCCACCTTCCCGCGAGGGGAACCCTGTGGAGATGCGACGCATCTTTGGGGTTCACTTGGTGTTTCCGTTGGGTTGTTTCTCTAATTGGGTGAAACGTGTGAGGAACGCGTATGTTGTATTCTTTATTTCTTTGGTCGGTGCTGGAAGGACCGCGGCTATGACGCAACGTGGCACGGCTATGACGCAACACAATCCAACACAATCCAGTTTAATCCGATCCAATCTAAATCAATCCAATCCAAGCCAAGCCAACCCAATCGAATCCAATCCAATGCCCCTCGCGAGAGAGACCTGACGTTCAGGAACGGTGGACGAGCACTACTGCGCATGCGCCAACTAGACATCAAAAAACAAAGAAAGCGACTTTTTTTTTTTGCCGGATGTGACGTCATGATTTAAAAAAAATGGCAGCTGTTGCGCGGTCATTTCGCTGCGCTCTTCTCGTCGTGATTTTTTTGCCTGCCGTTGCAGCGGTGCATGGGTGTTTGGCTTACGATTGTGATGAAGGTGCTCTTGAAGAACTTCTGGAGAGCACTTTACGGTGGTGTGCAGTGTGTGATCGGGACGCTGAGTGCGTGCGACTGCCTAGTTTTCGCGTAGTACGTTGCGACGGTGACGACGGGCGCACTGCACTCAGTTCTGCCGCCTCGATTTACGACAGTGATGAGTGCGTTCCCGTCGAATTTCTGCACTGTGTTTTATTAGAGCGCCGTGTTGAGGCCGCTGGGCGTTTCGCCGCCTACGTGCCGTGGCGAGAGGCAGCAACGCCGGTCAGACTAGGGCACTGGGATGGCGCATGACCACTCCCATCGTAACCAAGCTAGCCACTGCAAACGTAGACCACAGGGCTGTGTTTTTGTCCCAGTACAACGGAGTTAACCTGTGCGAAGGTATAATTGTGTGTTCGGAGTCGTGAGGCAGGCAGGTAATGTTCACCATTGCGAAGGTGTAGTAACTACCATAATCTGTCTGCTAATCACTTTGTTGGTCTGAAACCTTAAGCCAGCTGATAATAGGACATGCAGCCCGGTGGGAGGTAGGGCTGCATTTTTTTTTTCGTGGGCCCTCTCAAGTTACCGTTTTTAAAATTATCCCTTCTAAGGCACGTTCAAGCTGGTATAATGCCATGCATTCAACAGATGCTGGACAGTTCACCCAATATGCCCTTGATATGTGCTGTCACATGCTGAAGAACAATATTGTACTTCAGTTGGTACTTTTAGGAACAGATCTTATGATGTGCAATGCTTTCAAGTTCATTTCTTCTGTGTTTAGCGTGACTGAGGACTTGCCTGCAGCAATCTTACAGCAAATAAGTGATTGCTTGTCGAACAGCTCAAAAGTACCACTACAACTTAAAACTGAAATTAGTCAGGGATGAGGTTTTGCTTGTCAGTTTTCTCTCTCCAGCAGTGATGGCAATGGAAGCTGAGCAGTGGCGTTGCTGGGTAAACTTGCACCCGGGGCTCAGAAAATTTGTCTCCCCCTCACATATACAAAACAATGATTAATAATAAAACTAGTGTTATTGTTATTATTGATAATATTAATGTCTTCTATTGTTAGCATATGAAGGCTGGTTCACACTTGTGACTGGAGCTACCAAAAGCGATTTCTGTCACTCTTGTCACTCGGCATTGTTCTCATCGCGCGACAAGAACGATTGGTCTCGACAAATTTTGTGTCTTTCATTTGGATACCAATGTAAAAAAAACTTTTTACAGCTACTGAGTGCATGGGCTTCGAAACGTCAATGCAAGCATGCATAATATGCGACATGCGATGCGAAATGAAGCCACAGGATACTTGATGTGTAGTTATTTATAAAGAACTGGCAATAGTATATTAGAAAAGTAAGCAGCAAGATAAGAAGCCGTGTGTTATTTAGGCAATAATAGCTACACGAGCTTGGTTTAGAGAACCCCAGACGACGACTCTGGTGCAGATCTTGATACACAACACTGACCTTTCCAGTAAATTAGGCATCGATAAAAATCCCCACAGTAAGGAGCGTTATGGTGTGTCACTCGTGAGCACGAAAACACCATTAGCAGCCGAGAAAGGAGTGGCCAAGAGCTACTTGCGGCAGCACAGGGTGTAATGCGCCAAACCAAAGTAGGTTAGGGGAAAAGTGAAGGCTGATATGCGGCAGTGTGAGAGTACCACATCTTACAGCCAATACCAAGCGAATGGATGCCTGCAAGAGCAATGGAAGTGTGAGAGAGTCTCGGGCCTCGTCAGAAAACGACACTTATTATAAGGTGGTCGCCAGAGGCGTTCGGAAAGCTTTGCAGCCCGCTGTGCCGACTAAATCATGCAGACGTCCCGCGGGCCTGGAGGAGGGTGGCCAGCAATGATAGGGCTGTTTAAAGGCAACACATGCAAGACAAATAGTCGCTTCATTCGCATCAATTTTCCTGTGTCTAGGAACACACCTTGAACAAATTATGCTTGAAGGACCACAGGCGGAGCCTGGTGAAAGAAGGCTGGGGGAGAAATAGAAGTTGTCCCAGCAAATAAACAACAGCCGGACTTAAAAAAAAAGCTATTTCCAAGTATTGTGCAGGAAAAGTGGTATAAAATGTGAAGGAAACGACCGCCCCATAAATTAGGAAAAACCGCCTGCGCCTGCCCGTTTGTCACTAAAGGCAGCCTCTGTGCCAGCATGCAACTGCTGGAAATTTCTCTAAGTGAGAATTTCAGTACGTTTGAAATAGATACATTGTCGGGTCTCTATTTCTATGGTTATGTGATTACTGAGAATGGAAGCAGATAGAAAGGGAACATTTAGCAGGGAAAGAGATGACTGGCCGTACATGAGTCGTCTAAGCGGCCAGTGCACGGCTAGTCGTGTGGATGTTTATCTGCGACAATGTTGTCGTTTCCTTTCGTACGTTGTAAAAAGATTCCACCACACATTTGCAAATAAGTTAATTGACATTGGCATCTTGGGAAAACGAACACAGCATAAAGTATAAAATGTGAGGTTCGGGCTTACCAGTGAAGCAGCCACTAGTCAATGGAGGAAATCTGAATCGAAGGAGGTTACGAAGCGATAAAGAAAGAACTCTTGAGTAAAATATCAGATTCGTACGGGCCCGAGTGTATCAGCGCCACACGCTAGGTCACAACCGTTCGGTCGCGCCCATCCCGATTTGTTGGTGACGATTTCATTGACGTCGTTGTACAGTCGACTAGCTCAAGACAGATCCTAGATAAAACAACCTTTTCCCAGTAGCTGAGGAAATAATATCGCCCTCTCCAACCAAAAGTAATAACCAAAAACAAGACATTTGGGACCCATCTCGATTCCCTCTTCCTTCAGGGGTGACTGGGGTCGCGTTGTAGCGCCAGTCACTCACAAAGTGCCTCGCTGTGGAGCGCAGTGCCTGCATGTACACAAGTGGAGGGTTCGTAGGGAAGGATTTATGTTCTTTGCATCTTTTCCTCCAGTTGGTCATGCTTCTGGAGTGTTTCACCGAAGTCTCTTTTGCGGTCTGATGTTTTGCAGCCGGACGTCGTCGTTGTGCTGCCTAAGTTGTTCCAGTAGATTTTTCCTCCCCAATGCATGCGGAGGGGCACTCAGCTCAAAAATCTTGTATACGACACCGGGCGTCCTGTCCTTTGTCGCACAGTGTTCCAAATTTTTTTTCTAGTAATGTTCACAAAGCACTCAGCAGAACGCTTTCACTAACAGAGAAACTGCCCCTCACTCCCACCTCAATTATCGTGGGGTCTCCCGACCATATTCCGGGATGGGAGCACTCAGCGGATCGAATGCCTAATGATAGAAAGTGGGTGACGTACCTGGTGTTTAACTTTTTGTTATGCACTTAATTTCGTTGTCCTGTCCTTTTTTTCCTCACCCTCCACCTAGATGATGAACCTACCAGAGCAAAATATTTAGGTCATCAGCTTCAAATATTTCTTCACTTAGAACTTCTTGGGACGGTCACTCGAAAACCACGATAAAATGGAAAGAAGATGAACACACGGCTATCCGCTTTATTTATGTGCGCAACGCAGATACTCATTTATATTGCTCTTAACTTACAAGGGAATGAAATAAAAAAACGTAGATTTACCTGATTAAAAGTTAGGTAAATAAAATAAATGCCTACATAACTGTTCTATTTCTTGCATAATTTGTTCGACAAGCTACTCGTCCGTTGTTCTTTTAGTTTAATTACACGGGGCCGCATGGGATACGCCCCTTCTATATAATGCCATCTTTGTACAATTGCCATGTGCTGGCTGTGTCGCTGGGCATGATGAAGGAAAGTCAACGGCATAAAAAATATGAGCTATCAACACCCGATATCAGATCCTTCGCAATTGCTTAAATTGCGAATTGGTTGGTTAGTGCAAGCACTGAAGGAATCGGGTGCAACCAAGGGGAAATCGCGACAACCCATTTGTCTCACCTAATGTTGGACACCTGAGCTCCCACCCCTCCTCTTCCACTTGCGCCCCTCCTCCCAACACAGGCTTAATTTGTACAGTTAGCTGCCCCGCACCAACCTTCATTGCATGTTTCACACTTACTTTCATTTCGTTTTAATTATCAGTCCCCGCTTCCTCAAGATTCAATCTTCCCCATATTTTTTTTTCAGGTCATTTTCACCTTGGTTTCCTTCGGAAAATATGACAACCGGACCGGGGTACACGGTCTCCGACGCGTCACTGCGAAGACTCCAGAAAATGCTAAACATTCACCATGACCCATACACAACATCTCATGTGCGTAAAAAAAGTCACAAATAACCGCCGAGGACACATGACCAAAGTCTCGTAGGCTTGGATGCCTCCCCCTTCACTCCTCCCCCCTACTGATCTCGTCCGCTGCCCCAACAGTGGTCCTGGACGTGATGAAGGGGCTTTGTTAGGCCCCTGTTGTCCCATTGGAAAGCAAGCTCGCTCGCTACACCCCTCCGAGCGTCGCAGTCGTATACCGACGCACCCCCTCTCCAGGAATCGTTCCTTGTTCGCCTCCGCTCACCCTGCAGCCAATTAACTCCTCAAGCCGCACCCACCCTCAACTACCGCGACATTCCTGGATGCCAAAATTCTCCTCGCTTTCTTCCATTGTACCAGGAAACAAACTTGAATAGACTGGTGGGGACGTAAATTGAACAGGCCAAAGCTGTGGTCTCATTACAGTTGTCTTCCAGTTTTCGACGTCAGCATTACTCATTGTTACTCATTGTAGGGGCACAAGTGGCACCCCCCCCCCCCTTTACCGAGGGGCTGGTACCCGGGGCCCAGGGACCCCCGGCCCCCCCTTAGCGACGCCACTGCAGCTGAGTGTTTTTTGTCACTACAAACGACAACTTACCTTTTGTATATATATTTAGAGGTGTGTGATTATCAACTTTGCGTCTGTGAATTGAACACAAGTTAAACTTGGCTGTGAATTCAATAAAATATTTTTGAATACGAATAGTAAAAGCTGGCTGCAAATTGAATATTTTCAAACCACACTATCTTTGTTTTGATGTTTCTAGAGTGTATAAATGTAACAGAGAAAATAAAACATAGACATGCAAACCAGTGCAACAAGAATTTTGCATATATTGAGATAAAGAAATATGGGTTCCTCAAAATACTGTGAACACAGTAAGCATATTAGGCATATTTAATATGATAGGCAGCAGTCCCCCCACTCTCCTCAATGATTGAAAGGAGGCTGCGCATGCTAGTTGCCGGTGGGACCTCACCAACAAGCCAGCAATAACATTTTATTTCTCACTTCTGCTATTATATTTATAGGAAAGCTATTTTAGATTATAAATTTTGCTTTCGTAGTGTTGCACTTGACCTAACATACACCACAGTTAGTGAACACTTGCTTGGTGCAAGGCTTCTGCATTAGGCTTTTGGCACGGCTTCGGTGTCATGCAGAAAAACCAACCCGCAGGGTCTTACCATGTAGTGAAGCTTCAAAGTTTGCACGTCTTCAGATAGAGCAAACATTCGTTCCTCTACTATTTGTAAATTTCAAATATTTGAAACAGAGCTGCAAATCGAATATCAAAAAGTACTCGCACAGTATTCTAAGTTGCGAATGTTCACACACCTTCAAATATACTGCCTGGTCACTTCAGTATAAGTGTATAATTTACACAAATAATTTCATGAAGGAGAGTTAAAAATGCAGTAAGGTGTTTCATGCAAGTTTGACGCATTTATTTGAAATCACTGATAAGCACTGGGTGCAGTTGATTGGATGCTTAACCGCTCTGTCTTCCCTTTACTATCTCATACATACCCTCAAACTCAATGGGCATGGCTTCTCCTACTCCCTTCTTTAAACACTGCTATGCTTTCCTTTCTTCCTCCACCGGATTCGACCTCCCTCGAAGAATACGCCATTGCCCTTGCAATAGAGCATGCTACTCTTAATGTTCCTACCACCACGCCAGTATATATCTTCTCCGACTGTCAGTCAGCCCTTCGTAAATTCGCTAACCATGAGACCCACCCACACACCACTGATTTCGTCACTTCGATACTTGCATCGAATCCTCGGCCACGCTTCACACTGGTTTGGGTTCCTGGCCACGCTGGCATGTGTGGAAACGCCTTAGCAGACGCGCTCACCCGAGTACCTTTCCCGGGTCCGCCCATGTCCTGGCCAACCTTGTACCACCCGCTGACGGTTCGTACTCAACACTGCGCTTCCTGCCATTACCAATTACATGCCCAACGCCTATCACGCACCCTGTACCCACCCCCCAGTTCCTGTCTAACTCGTGAGGCTGCGTGCCTCATTCGACAGGCTCAAACCTCTTCACTCCCCTCCCATCACATTCTTCACCGCATCTATCGGCGCCCTGGCCATCCTTCCTGCCCCAGGTGTTCTTCCTACCCATCCGTCCCTCATTCTAATTGGGACTTCACCCCACCATCTCTTACCCAATCCTTCACTTTCATCACTTCCTGGGAGCTCTGGCTGTCTCCCCCGCCGACAGTGAACATCCAGGCTGCCCAGGAAGCTCTCTACAAACACGTGCACCGGATCCGCACGGACATTCTGGAGTACTACGTGGATCCGGTGAATTGAACTTTCAAATTAGGACCAGGCATTCAGGAGTACTACGTGGATCCGGTAAATTGAACTTTCAAATTAGGACCTGGACTTAGAAATAAGTGTTTGTTCTCTTTCTCTCTCTCCTTCCTTCCTTTACAGGGTGGGCATTCATAGGGGCACGTGTTGGGTAATATGTTGTGTTGTAGTATGTGTGGGTTTGTAGGCATCTGTAAAACGGCTTTGGACTTAGAGGTTGGTGAGGGAATCTGGCAGGTCTTTTCTGCTTTCTACGAATCCGTGGCTAGTAAATTTGAGGGCAGCAGTGCGTGCCGCCTCATTCCCTTGTAGAAAGGCGTGATGTCCAGATGAGGTAGATGATCACTAGCTTTTGTATGCGTCGTAGTGTATTTGAGGTGTGATGCATCCTTCTTGATAAAGGGACATGCTTACTGGGAAGCACGGCGGAATCTGTCATGGCTGTGCTTGCATCTGTTTTTTGCAAAGTTGTGGAAGTGGTAGTGGTGAGTGTGGCGGGCATCAAGGGTTTCTTATGAGTGATTAATGGCAGACGTCCCAGGGTTTTGTGCTTAAACATGCATCAAAACAGTGAACTGAATGAAGGTGGCTACGCAGGCTAGTTGAGACTTCATCTTGGAAAGTTTGGTCAAATGTCAGGCATGACTAAGGAAAGGATAGAGACAGGAATGAGCTTCATCAACGAAGCTTCATTTCCCTCTCAGAGTGATTACAAAGTAAACAATGACCTCATGTGACACTGCTTTAACACATGTAAAAAGCAATTACAGCTGCTGCACTCTTCACACGAATTATTCAGTATTCTATAGTGCATCTGTCTCCCACCTTTATCACATAGGCCTTAAAGATTTCTCGTTCCTGTTTTGTGCCATACAACTTTAGCACTCTCGTCGTATCAAATTCTGGCATGCAGCCACCTGGCGTGCATTGAGTCTTGGAGTGGAGCACCAAATCGGTTTCTGTTCAAGTCGTCACCAATGCGGCATGCTCCCACCACCGCCTGTTAGGGCCTTGTCTGCCCTATGTACCATCAAGATACATTGAAATAGGAACAACAAACTACGTGACTTTCAGTATATGCTGTGCATCATGGTGACGGGCTGTGTAGCCACAGGAGGAACAAAGTTACAAGAATTCGTGTCCAACAGTGTTATGGAAATAGCATTTGAGAATGTTAATTTGGCCCACTGCCGCATGTCGTGCGGGGTCCCGCTAAAGTTATCAAACTTTGTCACTGTGTACGCTCAAGCAGAACTCGTACGACGAAGGCTGATCGCAGAAGCACAAACGGGCACCAAATATGGTGGTGGGCGAAATAAATATTTTTACAGACCGAACAGTGCCCTCTCGACACCCACGTGCAAGTTGGTCGAACTGGAAGTACATAATACCTTAGATAAACTACACGAAGCTTACCATCACTTCCAAACCTCCCGCCTCAACCACCTACCAGACGAGACACCCTTGAACTCCTCGTATATCCAGCGCCCCAAGAACAGCTACAAAGTGTGCCCGTCCACATCCGTCAACACATTTGTACAGCTCCCATACCGCGATATACGCATCAATACGCTCGCCAGGAAAGCAACCCTCTGGAGACCAACGAAACACGTGGATAATTACAAACTTTTCATTTCTGCGCGCCAAGAGTCCTCTGCAATGATTTAACAAGAATATGCAGCAGGACCATGACCTGAATATAATGCCAAGAGCTTATGACAGCACGCAGCGAACCAAAGCGACGCGCAGGAATCACCTTTGTAGCCTGTAGGTCACAATAGTCTTGTTATTTCTTAGTCAACGACCGTGTGGTGAGCGACAAGAGTTTCGTGCGAACGATCGTTCGTGGCTGGCCGGTCGCAATAGTCTTGTCTTGATATTTCTTAGTCAATGACCGTGTGGTGGGCGACAAGAGTTTCGTGCGAACGATCGTTCGCGGCTGGCCATGATAGCACCGCCGTTTGATGTTGAAGGCATACGCGTACTCGCACGTCGGAGACGAAACGCCCAGCGGCCTCAACACGGTGCTCTAATTAAATGCAGCGCAGAAGCTTGTCGCGAGCGCATTCATCACTCTCGCAAATCGAGGCGGCACAACTGATGCAGAACGCCCGTGTTCACCGTCGTAACGCACTACGCGCAAATAAGGCGGCCGCACACACTCAGCGTCTCAATCACACGCTGCACACCACCGTGAGTGCTCTCCAGAAGTTCTTCGAGAGCGCCATTATCACAATCGCAAGCCGAACACCTATGCACCGCTGCAAAATCATGCCGAGAAGATCGCAGCGAGGTAACCGTACAACAGCTGCCATTTTTTTTAAAACATGACGTCACATCCGGCAAAAAAAAAGTCGCTTTCTTTGTTTTTTGATGTCTAGTTGGCGCATGCGCAGTAGGGCTCGTCCACCGTTCCTGAACGTCAGGTGCGAGAGAGTGTTCGCTATCGGAGAGGAGAGGGGGTGAGCGGCGGAGAGCGCAGCTCGCGCGGCGAGGAGAATGGGGGAGGGGTATGGACGGACAACAACAACGCCGTATGGAGGGACAAGGCGAGTGAATGAGATGCAGTCGCATCTAGAAAATTTGAAGGGGACATCTACGTTTGGGTCTTGAGATGTATTACTCGATAGCGTTACTTCGACTCCCAGGGAGCGTTTTGGAACTAAATTGCTGCATTTATGATGTATGCTTCACGAGAACTGTAGGTAACCAAAGGAAGAAGGACTAGCTGGAAGGGTGTTTAATCGCCGTGTGCCAGAAGATTCTGAGACCCTCCATGCTTCTGTGGCTTAAGGTTTGAGCGTGAAAGGATGCGGCTGCGAGGTTTTCGGCAGTGCGAGGGAGAAGGTGGCAGGGGAAGTGTTTCAAAGTGTTTATTTTCTTATTTCTGTGCCGTATGAACGTTTTCGCTTCTTTGGGAAGATAGACAGGGAGAGAGAGAGAGAAAGTAGAGATCTTTGTTGGGGAAGAAATACAGGAAGGGCTTTAGAAAAATGGGTAAACAGGTGTGAGAGAGCTCAAAGGTGCAACCTAAACTCTAGGTCATGGATGCATAAGGCCCTTCCCTTGCCCTTCCAATCAGCTCGCGCTGGTCCTGGGGTAACAAGCTGGTCAAAACTGCGGTCAAATATTTCAATGTAAGTGGAATGTGTGATGTTTGAGTTGTTCGCTCATTAGCACACCCCTGTACATGCCCTTGTTATACAGAAAACGGTAAATATTTCCCAAAGTTTACCGGAGTTTCAGTTAATCTATGATGTTCCCACCCAAGATATTCGCCCACGCTTATTGGTAGATAGTTTTGTTGGTTTATCCACCACAAAGTTTGCAGTTCTTCGACACTGAGCATGGAGGAAGATCGTGTTTCTAGTTGTAGGATTACGAGACGTTAACGTTTTTCGGGAGGGGAGTGCTGTACTCGTGGTCAAACGTAGCGCGGTGTGTGATTTTGCGTACCTTTCGGTCTGTGCCTCGATCTCTTCAAACCCTTGTACCCGGGTGTCCTAGTGGCGTCTTTAACTTTATTCATTATGAACTGGAGTTATTCACAAAGCTTTTAGCAGTTTTGGCTGCAGCGAACACTCTAAAGCCCTTAGAGAGTCTATAATGACGTTACGCTTCTCTTTGCTACGTCAGCAATCGGGATTGTCAAGAGGATGGCTCCAACATCCGCGTCTTTGTTCCTGTAGGTAGGAGAGTCATGCAGTCGCAAAGAATACCAGATTAGCCGCCTACGACAATTGCTGCCTTCTATCATAAATCCCACACTCGGTGTATAATTTTTTCTTATAATATTTGACTTTCCTTAAATTAACTTGATCCTGCCACATTGCCTTTCCTTGCGTAGGTTGGAATCCATGTTCATGTTTTTGGTAGAGAGTTTTTTATCGGAACCGCTGGATCAGTCACATGACTGTAACGGCGTGCACTCGATAATTCCCCGTGGGGGTGCGGAGGCTCCCGTCTTCCATACAATGACCCTGCTCGATTTAGTTTTCTAAGCCACGCCCTTGGTGCCAGGTATGATTTAACACACAAGTATGATTTAAACACACAATTCAGGAACCTAATCAATGTCAACATCATCAACAGATCATTCATATCTACGGCACGACGAAGACCTTCGCCCTCTCCTGTGCAGCGCTGGCCGAATTTATTGTTTGCCTTCGAATTTTTCTACTTCTTCCCTCCATAGAACTGAAGGTCTCCCCTTCTTTTAGACCCCTCTCTGTCTGTCCGCTCTATTACGCTGCTGGCCCATCGGCTGTCAGTTTGTCTCACGCTAAAAATTGCGAGAAGGAGGGCTGCCTTATATGCTGCCCTGATGATGGCGTTCACTTGATCTTCGCAGCGGGTAAGTTACAATGGTACGGTAGCCTCAGTAAAATCTGCCTTGCGATCACGGGCTCCATCAGTGTTATAGTTTCATCTTTCATTCGTGCTCTTCTCTTGCTTAGGCGTTTCATAATGTGGGCAAGTGGTTAAAATTTTTCTGTTTCTTTTTTGTGATTGGGAGACCGGCTCTGCCACTTTACTCTGGAGCACGCCGAGCATTCTTACGTGACTGTTCACTGGGAGGATATATCTGTACCTATTCTCAGGGTGCTTTTAACGTTCCACTTTTGTGCCTTGCGTTGTTTGTCGAACACAACTTGGGCCGGAAACAGAACCGCGGGAATATCAAAAATAGTTGGAAAATTTATGTATTAAATGCTATACACAGGGTTTTATTTCATTTGCTTTCTCCTCATATTGTATGCTTTCCTTGATTTCTGAGTGAGTGGAGTTAATCCTTTGTCTCCTGTTTTAGTTTGGTGACCCAATGCTGTGGACGGCATCAGTTAAGGTGGTAAACACGCCGCGGTGGCTCAGTGGGTGAGGCATTGCGCTCCTGAGCCCAAGGACGTGGGTTCGAATCCCGACTGCGGCAGCATTTTTCCTGATGGAAACAGAAAATAAAAACGCCAGTGTGCCGAGGTTTCAGTGCACGTTACAGATCCCCAGGTTGCCGGAATTAATCTGGAATCCTGCACCACTGCGCCCCTCTTAGCCCGAGTGTGGGTTTGTCACGTGAATGACCGGGAATTTAAAATTTTATCTACCGGTGGAGAGGTGCTTTTATTGTGATAGCGCTAGTTTCGGGCACGACTGGCGACTGCATCTGCCGAGCATGCTACCACCGATAAGGCGTAGAAAGAACTTTACTGAGCATGCGCGGCATCTGGTGGAAATGCGTGTTCTTTATTGTCCTCATTTCCACACTTCAGTTGCCTTTGTGTCATATTCCAGATTTGGGCGAACACTCGCATCTCGCTGCCTCAGTCGTAGCTTTTGGGTGGCAGCGATGACGTATTCCCGTGGACGCTTGATGGGCACGGTTGATAGCGGACTGCTAGCAGGCATGGGGAAACCGAAAAATGAGCCTCATACCACTATCGCGTGAAAAAAAAACACTATTGGGCGCAGCTATCGCACGCAAGGTCATTCATTGGAAATTAATCTGACACAGCAAAGGGAAAATTATTGCACGGCGAGCGGACTCAACGCCCATCATTACAATCGCATCGCTCACTGACTCAGATCTAATGACACTTTCAATCTAAGCTCAGCACTTGACGTCAAGGATTGATCTTTTTTCCAAGCCAGTTACAAGTACCTATAATCACATAAATCCTCGTGACGTAAAAGGATACCTCGGCTCGGAGTTTCTGTCTTGTACATGTGGGAAATGCTTCCAAATAAATGCTCGCTCAATGTGCAACAAATTTGACGAATTCACTGTGTTAATCAATAACTTCTGTTTTCATTTTGACGTACTCATGACGTCAGAAACTTGGTATGTAGGCGCCAATGTTTTCCAGCTGCCAATGTATGAAACATTTTTTGTGAATCGTGAAGGCGGGTGCTGAGGGGGAGGTGTGTCTTTACTCGCTCTTTCTGCTCAGAAGTGCGAGCCGCTTTCGCCTTTTACCTCCACATCCGATTTACCTTCACATCCGATAGGCCTCCTGCGCTGCCCAGGTGGCGCTGCGCAAGCGGCTTCCGGGCAGTACTTCCGGGTAGTACAAAGCGGCGCGGGTCCCATAGGATCCCGTGTTAACAGAAGCAAAATGTGCTCGATTTTCCCGATTGTTTTGCGACATGGTCACCAGCCCATACCCGACGAGTCCGGTGTCTTCCAGCGATCAACTTGGCATTAGGGGAAAAAGCTTTGCAGCGCTAAGCACGTTCAAAGTGCCCCGACCGTGACGGCGTCTACTACTCGCAGGTTCACCGATCGATGGTCGTTCGAAGTGAAATTTTAAGTGAAATTTCTAGTTTAAACTAATACACTAGGTGACAAAGACATCTCAAAAACAGCCGATCAAGAAAGAAGGGCGACGCAATCAGCGATGATCGCGCTTTAAAAAGCCAGCGAGTCCGGCGGACCGCAGGCTCGCCTGCTGCGGTGCGCCGCTCTTTTGCGTACCTGCGCACTATGCGTGAACTTTCATTAAACAGTGCTCGTTTGCGTCGCCGTTACGAATACATGGTGCAGCGTTAGCTTGACGTATTGTTGCGTGTCTCAGTGACAAAATGCCGCGACCGTCAGAAGCGTGAAATCTGTTCCCGATTCCGAAATTAGTGGCCGTAAAACAAAGTGGTCCGGCGAACTAAGAGGCCGCTCGTTTTGCTTGTTTGCTCTCACTTTACTTAATTACGCTCTTGCAGCATACATTCCCTGTTCGCACTTAAGAGCCTAGAATGAGGGTCAGCAACGGCCGAGTTCCATGCAGCCGACACGGCGGAGGGCTGGACAGCAAATCGGGTGGGAGGAGGAGGGGGGCTTTGAATGCAAAGAGAAAAAATTCAGCGAATTTCTAATAATATTTGTCAATAATCTGGCGAAGTGTGAAGATGGGGGGGGAGGACGCCAATTCTCTGTTCTTGTCTCGCTGTCTCACTCCATTTGAAGTCACAACTGGCGTGTCGGCGTTCAGTTTCGACGACCCCTGCGCTAGAAAACCAACACAGTCAGTGATGATCGTATGTAAATATGCGGGGCCCCGCGCCGTGTATGCGGCTGTGTTATGTGATGTTATAGAAGTACACATCTCTGCAGGCAGCGGGCGTGTGATTTGATGCATGTTTCGCGTCCTTTAATAGCGCTTAATTTGTTTATTTGGCGCTATTGCCCCACCTACTAGCTAGTGTACATGTACCCTGCCGTTCGTAAATCGTGCGGCGTAAAATGTTACGCAAGAATCATTTAGTTTGCGAAAATACGAAACAAAATCTTCACTCGTTTCAAAGGCGGTGCCAGGCCAGCAGTGTCAGCTGAGTCGGCTGCGCAATTCTTGCGTTCGCTTGCATGCTCCCGCTGAAGCAACCTCAGGATATAGGATGAGCAGCGTTCCGTGTTTATGCTACTCGTGAACTTTCCTTTGTCGACCGCACGCAAGAAGAAAACACTGTAACTGTCGTCAAACAGTTAGACCACCCGACCTGGCGATACTGTCCCACGCCGCGACCACCGCGACAGCTCGCTCAAAAGAAAGCCGACAAACCGGCTTCTTGTAGCGGATATTATTTTGTTTAGGCTCTGCAACTACTTTAAGGGCTATTTCATACAGTATGCAGTAATTTTAACACGCCACAAAGAGCCACAACCAACTTTCACTCTAGCTTGTAATTGAAAACACATGGAGGGCGGCGAGGGTCGTCTGCTTTTGTACTACCCAGAGGCGTCAGCCGCTAGGGGCGCTGCATGTCGCCAAAACTCCAGCGCAGGAGGCCTATTACCTTCACATCTGATTACATCTGTTCTTAGTAGCAATACTATATATTCGGCAATATATCGTCCTCCTATTCTTGCGTGCTTAGACAGTTTTCTTCAGTACATCAACAACAACAGTCACACGTTTATCTGTGGCGGTGATTTTAATATTTACATGTCGTACGACACCCCATTAAAGCATAGGTTTGACACCCTCCTTCTTGAAATGCATGTTTTAATTCAATTACACCACTGACTCGCATTACAGCGCGCTCTGCTAAACTTCTTGACCTTTTCATTACTAATTTTGAGCCATCACTTGTGAAGTCAGGTGTTGTTTGGTGCGACTTGAGTAATCATTTAGGTATTTTTATATCGGTACTGAAACACTGTAAGAAATTATCTGTAGATCATGCCCAGGCAGCACAGAAAGTGTGAACCACGACCGGCCCGTCTATGGCCGCTTTCTGGCATGGCCGGCCAGCATCCAGGTTCTAGCAGCCACTGTTCAACCGTTAAATAGCCAACATTTGGCTACCAGAACTTCGGCATTTCTCCGACCGCCCCTGTTCAGACACACAGCGGCTGGTACCCGGCTTCCAGATATTTAGTTCACTTTCGGCTGCCGATATTCAGAAGAATAACGGCCGACGAACGGCCGTAGGGCATCCGTTCTTCCTTCGGAAAACGGTGTTACGCCGAAGCGCGGCAAGCAACCTGCCACAGAATGTTCGTATTCGTGTGGCAGTTGGGGTTCGGAAGAAAAGCGGCCTGAGTGCGGCTGCCGTGCATTCGCACTCTCTGCGGTGAACCGAGCGTCCGGCGGCAGAATATTCGTTTTCTTCGGGCAACAGGTGTAATAAAGGAGACCGGCCTACGTACGGCCCCAGAATATACACTGTAAAAAAAATTTGGTCAAAATGACGGAAAAGTTCTGGCAGCTCTATTTCCAAGCGGTTTGCTGTCAAATTGACGGGTGGTCGTCAATACCAAATGATGGCGTTTTTAGTCATTTTGACGTCTTACTTGTCATCCTGAAATACAAATTTGTCGTCAAAATGACGGGCTGACGTTTTTTCATTACGTCATTTTGACGTGTCCTTGTCAATATGAAATACAAATGGCCCGTCAATATGACGGCCTGAGTGTTTCACAGCAAACCGTCATTTAGACGTCAAATTTAAGTAAAATGTAGTCTTCGGCTGAACTGCCCAATTTTCACATTCTGTGGGCAGTAACTGATAAAAGCTGCTACGACGATTAGCTTCAGTGCTCACGTATTTATTGCTGCAGAATGGTACATAGCAGAATGGATGCAGGAATGCAGAGCAGACTTGTGGCTTTCCTGTTGATTTTCTGAAAAGCCATTGGCCACAGCACTTCAAAAATAGAACAGTTGGTATTGTGATTAGGTGGAACATGATATTAATGGTATTTGGACAAAATTGCATATAATAGACAACAAAAAGGGATCAACCTACACAAAAGCAGGTGGTGGACAATGCAAACAAATATGACAATATGTTAATCCAATCGAAACAGCATCTTTTCCGTTAGCTTTAGGAAGACAGCAACTTTTCAAGAATACTAGCTGTGCAAAAGTTAAATGGAAAAAGTTTGGTATACGTAGTATGTGCATAAAACTGGCGTAAAAAGATAAAAAATAACAATCACATTTCAATAAGCCACGTCGCGCTGTGTAACCACAGAACAAAGGAAGCTGCCAGAAAGTCACAGTAGCTTTCTTTAGTACGTGGCCGCAACGATGAGAAAGTTGATAAAACTTTAACCGTTATCGAGATGAAGTTGTTTCACACTCATTTACCTTTGCAAACTCAATCGTCAGAGTGAGAGTGGCCGTGTCGGTAACAGACGTTGAACATGAAGAATCCACGATGACGGATGACACTTCCTGCTTCACAGTATTGTGGTGCCGTCGACTGCTATGAAGACCCGCTGGAGTCCACCCATCTTCGAGCCTGCATGGCGACAAAATTACTGCACTTACGTACCGTCGCAGTTGAAGGAGCGATGCAACGATCGGGAATAACAGTTATACGTACTTTGCACTAGAAGGCGACGCACGAGAAAAAAATACGCGCAGAGTTTACATGTGTCCAGAAGCTTCTGGCCCGTAAAGTTTAAGCAGTCGTTAGTCTGCTCGCTTTCTGCCCTTTGCACGACCCGATGAAAGAGTAGACAGCCCCCTACCCTTCCCCACCCCAACTTTCGGAAACAGTGCTGCCGCGTGAACAAGCGACAAGTCATTGCTTATTACCGAATTCCGGCGGGTGCGCGGGCACGATCAAAAGCGTTGTTTCGCGCAAAATTATATTACAACAATACATACTCGTCGTGCACTTAACAAAACGCCCGCCTACTGCGGTGCCGAAATCAGCCGCTGTCTATTCCCGCCCATCTCTTCCCATGTCGACATTTCGAAACTGTGTCAGTTGGAGACAAAACTCATCAAAACGCAAACGCGTTTCCTGTTTGGGGGCAATTAAAAGTGCTACAAAAAGTACAAGCTCCAGGCCGTGCAGCGGCCGGCGCGATGGTGGTGATCGTTCTCACGGCGCAGTTATCCCTCGCCGACCGCTCGCACCGACGAGCGTGCTGCCCTGTTCAAGCTACAGATGCAGAAACACGGTTCCAGTTTCTGACACGACGGACCTCATAGTATTCGAGCCAATATACTCTGCACACTTGAACTTGCTTCACAATTATTGCGTTCGCTGATTTTAGTTATTATTTTTTTTTTGCAAGGAAAAATCTCTTGATGCTGTAAATCGTTCACTTACCGCTATCAGATGCACTTGCTCTGTTGCTGCAGCTCCGCACGCATGGCTGCTTGCTGAAGGAGACCAGAAAAGAGACGTTTGCTCTGTCGCAGTTTCAAAGAAGTATGTGTGAGCCCCCGACATGGGAAAGGAAGGCAACCCAGACGCTTTCCGAAAACAGAAGAAAATGTCCCTTCCTTTCTCCTCCCCCGATCGCGCGGACGGCGGCGGCCGCCGCGACGGGAGACAAAGGAAGCGTCCCTGGAAGGACCCCCACTCCCCCCAGCAACAGGCAGCGGTGCCTCTCGGAAGGGTCCCCTACAAAGGAAGCGTTCTTCGACAATCCGGCGTCGAACAAGAGAAAAAGCAAAAGGCCCCACCGGCGACTGCGAGAGCCGCCTTGGGCGGCCAATCAGAGTGCTGTATTACCGAAATCAGTTTGTTTGTTTCCTTTCGCTCCTTGTTCTATCCCCTCTCCCATCGAGTTGACGGCGAAACAACAGTCTTTACCATTTACGTCGACTTCCTGTCAAAAATCACGGTCAAAAAAAGTGACGGCCAGTTTTTACAGTGTACGCTTCTCATTCGGTTAGCGGTCTTCGGCCGGATTACGGCAAGCGAATGGCCACAGAATATTTGGCAACCGGTGCTCAGCTGGAGATCAGCCGACGTAAAGTCACAGGTTATCCGCCGTTACTTCGGTAAGCGGAGCACAGCCGAACAACGGAACGCGTCTGGGCACCGAGAACCAATGCACTTCTGGAAACTGGCGTTTTCAAAAAGCCGCTATGGAGCCGAGCGATGCAGACGCGTTTTTCATCCGCTCGGTGTTTCTACGCTTTAAATGAACGAACTTCGTTTGTCAAGCAGTAATGAGTGTTACTAGGTGAACCGGCAAGTTGCATGGACTCACTGGGGATTACCAGTTAACCTTTTAGGCGATCGGAATACCATTTATTGCCAAAAGAAGACTGTGCCGCACCCATGGATCAGCTAAGCCTCACCAGTCGCAGCGCTACCACGCCTCGACCGCCGGCCTCGTCAACGCATCAGCTCGACGGTATTCAACCCCTCGAGAAACGGAGAGCATTAAAGACATCGACGCGGCATAGTTGTCCGACTCGAGATGGCCCTGGGTCGCCGAAATGAACTGGTCCACAAGGGCGTCGAGCAAGCGGCCACCACGCAGGAGTTCAACCGGCGCCATATCAGGGACCCCCCCCCCCCCCCCAAAGAAAGGCAAGAGGCGCAAAAGCGCAAGTTACCGCCAATTCTTTTAGTAATAATGCGGCAAAAAACTGTTGCATTACGTTTTTCGTACTAAATATATCAGAGGCTAAGCTTGTGCATTTGTAGGCTCAACTTCGTGCCCTGCACTGTTTTTTGGTCTGATTTTATGACTGCCTATTTAAAAAACGTGTTATCTTGTATTCGCGATAACAACAGAGCCTTGTCAATGATGAAGCGTGGATTTTAAATTAGTTGCTGTGTGTGATGCTGAGCTCAGCTACACTTGGGATACAAATTTCTATGGTTGTAGAAAGTGCGCATGAGCGACCAGAAGACAAGTGTACTTATATGTGTCTGCTCTGTCCAATAACAGTTAGTTGAGAGTTTGCGCTTGTCCCGTCCTTTCTGCATGTGTTGTTTTTTCGCGCAAAGTTCCTGTTTATCTACCAAGATGAGCCAACTCGTCCAACAAGTTCCTCCAAAATGGCGGGTTTGTGCTGTTGACAGTGCGACTGAGTCATCTGCTTGCGCTGCATGCAGTGGTAGTCCACCGGCCTCAATACAGTTAACCCAGGCGGCACAGAAAGTTTCCGAAGACCGGCCCGTCTATGGCCGATTTCTGGCATGTCCGGCCAGCATCCACGCTCTGGCAGCCACTGTTCAGCCGTTAAACAGCCAACATTTGGCTACCAGTATTTCGGTATTTCTCCGGCCACCCGTGTTCAGACACACAGCGGCAGGTACTTGGCTGCCAGATATCCATTTTACTTTCAGCGGCCGACGTTGAGAAGAAGAATGGCCGACGAAAGGCGATAGGACATCCGTTTTTCCTTCGGGAAACGGTGTTCAGCGGAAGCGCGGCGAGCGACCTGCCACAGAATATTCGTATTCGGATGGCAGTTGGTGTTCGGAAGAAAACCGGCCTGAGTGCGGCTGCCGTGCATTCGCTCTCTCTACGGTGAACCGCGCGTCCAGTGGCGGAATATTCGTTTTCTTCGGGCAACCGGTGTAATAAAGGAGACCGGTCTACGTGCGGCCCAAGAATGTACGTTTTTCATTCGGTTAGCGGTCTTCGGCCGGATTACGGCAAGCGAATGGCCACAGAATATTTGGCAACCGGTGCTCAGCTGGAGATCAGCCGACGTAAAGTCACAGGTTATCCGCCGTTACTTCGGTAAGCGGTGCACAGCCGAACAACGGAACGCATTTGGGCGCCGAGAACCCATGCACTTCTGGAAACTGGCGATTTGAAAAAGCCGTTAGGGAGCCGATCGATTCAGACGCATTTTTCATCCGCTCAGTGTTTCTACGCGTTAAATGAACGAACTTCGTTTGTCAAGCAGTTATGAGTGGTACTATATGAACCGGCAAGTTGCATGAACTCACTGGGGATTACAAGTTAACCTGTTAGGCCATCGGAATACCATGTATGGCCAAAAAAAGACTGGGCCGCACCGACGGGTCAGCTAAGCCTCGCCAGTCGCAGCGCTACCACGCCTCGCCCGCCGGTCTCGTCGACGCATCAGCTCGGGGGTATTCACCACCGCGGGAAATGCAGAGCATTGGAGACATCGACGCGGTATAGTTGTCCGACTCGAGATGGCCCTGCTTCGACGAAATTAACTGGCCTACAAGGGCGTCGAGCAAGATGCCACCACGCAGGAGCTCAACCGGCGCCATGTCAGGGACTCCCCACCAAAGAAAGGCAAGAGCCGCAAAAGCGCAACTTACCGCCAATTCGTCTGGTTATAATCCGGCAAAAAACAATGTTATACTAAATGTATCAGGGGCGAAGCTTGTGCACTTGTAGGCTCAACTTCGTGCCCTGTACTGTTTCTTGATCTGATTTTATGACTGCCCATTTAAAAAACAAGTGTTATCTTATATTCGCGATAACAACAGAGACTTGTCAATGACGAAGCGTTGATTTTAAATTAGTTGCGGTGTGTGATGCTCAGCTTAGCTACACTTGAGATACAGATTGCTATGGTTGTAAAAAGTGCGCATGAGCGACCTGAATACCAGTGTACTTATATGTGTGTGCTCTGTCCATTAAAAGTTAGTTGAGAGTTTGCGCTTGTCCCGTACTTTCTGGATGTGTTGTATTGTTCGCGATAAGTCCGTGTTTATTCACCAACATGAGCCAACTCGCCCAACAACAACCTCTTCCAAAATGGCGGGTTTGTTCTGTTGCTCAGTGCGACTGAGCCATCTGCTTGCGCTGCATGCAATGGCCGTCCACCGGCCCCAATACAGTTAACGTACTGTGGCTGAACTCCAATGCCCATAGCATGGCCGAACTTCTGGCAGCTTTAGTCCGGCTGGGGTCCGACGACCGCATCTCGGCTAACTTCCGGTGGCCGTACTTCGGCCGCACAGGGGTGGCTTTCGAATGGCCGGAGCCCTACAGCGGGAGTCTGGCCGTATGAACGAAAGCCGGTCGACCGGCTGGCGGAGACCGGCCGTTGGATAGCTTTGGGAGTACGGCCGTGCACGGCCAAAAGGCCCACATTTGGACACGAGCCATACACGTCTGCCGGAAAAAGGCCGGATGGAAAATCACTGGCCAAAGTACACCGGCTTGAGTTAGGCCGAACGGTCCTGTGCTGCCTGGGAACGTACTGTGGCTGAACTCCAATGCCCGTTGCATGGCCGAACTTCCGGCAGGTTTAGTCCGGCTGGCGTCCGACGACCGCATCTCGGCTGACCTCCGGTGGCCGTTCTTCGGCCGTACACGGGTGGCTTTCGAATGGCCGGAGCCCTACGGCGGGAATCTGGCCGTATGAACGTAAGCCGGTCGACAGGCCGACGGAGACTGGCCGTTGGATGGCCTTGGGAATACGGCCGTGTACGGCCAGAAGGCCCACATTTGGACACGGGCCGTGCACGTCTGCCGGAAAAAGGCCGGATGGAAAATCATTGGCCTATGTACACCGGCTTGAATGAGGCCGAACGGTCCTGTGCTGCCTGGGTGATTACTACTACCAAATAATAACGCAACGGCATTTGTATAGTTGTCGAAATGACCTGCAATATGTCGGCTGTGGGGAAGTATTTTGTCTTAATGTCACTAAGATGGCATACGATATTTCTATTGAGAAATTTTCCATAGTATATAAGAAGCATTTTCCCACTAAAAAAGCAAGCCAACGGAAAAGAATAAGAAAACCATAGATTAGCCCAACGTTTTACTGTCGCATCAAGAAAAAAGACAGGCTTTACAAAGCATTCATTTCCTCGTCAGACTATTTATATTTTGTACAATACAAGAAGTTTAGGAATTATTTGACTAGTGACATTAAGCCCACTAAGATTCGTTACCATGCCGAAATCTTTGACCTCTGCATTTCCCGTACCGATGTTTTATGGAACAAGTTATCAGCAGTTATTAACCCATCCACTCTGACTACAACTCATGGCATCACTTTGAATAAAAAGAAATTAGCGGCTGGGCAGTATATTATTTTTTGATGTTCCCCTTACACACAGTAGCATTTGAAATGCATTTAAGTGGCTATTTGGGCTTGTTGGTTGAACATGATAGGGAATTACAACGCAGTTTGCACACGGACACAAGGGAGAACTAGAAAAAAAAGATCCGGCGTTCTTGCAGCCGCCCCTCCTATAGAGGTGATTTCCCGTGCAAGCCGGGTGAAAATTCCAAGCGTTGTATTCCTACACAAGGGCCGAGCACCAGTACCTTTTTACACAAGGGCCGAGTACCAGTACCGAGCACTGGTACCAGTACCAGTACCAGTAAGGGAGTCGCTAGTACCTTTTTTACCAGTAGGTGCCCGGGGCCACCAAGGCACACGAATGCACATGGTGCCTTCCACAGCCACGGTTGGCTTCAACTCGCAACCGCCTGTGGCAGGACATGCCGCCAGACTCTTTCACCCCCTGCAATGGCGCAACGTGGCATGATGATCGGGGGGCCCGCCAGATGGACAAGGGTGAGGAGCCCCTCGCAAGAGTAAAGGCAGCTTTCCAGGCGTGGATTCCCCTGTTTAAGGGTCCGCAATTGACCAGGGACGCCTGTACCCGTTAAAAAAACCGGTGGGTGCCTGGCGGTAAGCGGATGCGAACCCGGTGCCTTTCGCATACGAGGCGGGTGTTACCGGTTTTAAAAAGTTGACGTTTAAAAAAAAGGGCGGCTTTTAAAAAGTTGAACCGGTTTTAAAAAGGGAGATAAGAACAATGTCCTTAATTACCTCCCTATATCTTTTTTCTCTGTTTTTTCTAAAGGTCTCGAGAAAGTAATTTTAACACGCCTAATCAACTTCGCAAATAAACAAAATAATTATAGCTCCTTTTCAACAGGGAATTATGAGAAATCGTTCTACCGAAACCGCTTTATGTTGTCAGAAAGAATTCATTCTTCGGAACTTTGAAAATAAAACCTTAGTACTTGCTCTGTTTGTGGGTTTCAGAAAAGAATTTGACTGTAGTAACTTGAGACCGGAACTTTAGGAACGAAAAATTATGGTTTTACGCGCCTAAAATAGGCGCTGAAAAGTGCCATTTAGGCATTTATAGGCACCAAATATTTTCGTTTAGGCACATATAGACCCAATTCGTATTTACTTGAGCAGCATATTGTGCTACAAATGTCTGACTTGCAGTAAAAACTGCGGACAAGTATTGTAGAATGAGAAAGTAATGTTATTTTATTCGTGAAAATAAGCCACACAAGAGTTGCTATTTTAACTGATTTACGTGAAATGCAGGGTTGTTTGGCAACAAAAGAAAATCCAGGCTCAGTTCATGACAGCCGCATTTTCGACTACTCCAGAGTTCGGGTTAGATACAAGGAGAATAGTTTGCCTGTGGTGCTGCTAGGGGAGATGGGTTATTCCTGCCACCCGTTCCTGATGACCTTCCTAGGAGATCCTGGTCCAGCCAACAGACCACGTGACAGGCAAGGAGAACTTTGCTGAGCACAAGCATGTTGTTTTGCAGGAATCATGCTTTTGCAAATATGATAAGCACTTATGTATGGGCCACAGTCTGTTACAACAGTGTCCACAAGACAAAAAAAATAAAATTCCTGGGTGCCGTAGAGTGGAACTGGGGCCAATGGTAGTGCCCATGTATTCAATGAATGAGGTGGTTGCATGGTTTGACAATGATCTGCAGTTGCAGTTTGTACAATCAGCTGGAAACAGGCTGCTGAGGGTGCGCTATCACAGACAGATCACGTTCACGTTCAGTCAATGCCGAAATATTGAAAAATCTGGCGTTTTTGACAGGACTTCCGCATTTGCATGACTCCCTGCCACTTGTGTGAGCCTGCCCTGTGTTTTTCTCAGATTAAATGCGGCTCTACTATAACACAGCTCGTACATTCTTGATGGGAGAACGCCATTGTTGTATCCTGTACGTGCTTTTTTGCTGTGCTATCTGCGCACACTAGGTTGTGCTGTACCTTCACTTGTGTGTCATCTTTTCAGAATGTTATAATGCTGTGTGTCATGATCCACTGCTTATAAACAGCAACTGCATACTACTGATTAAGATACTCTATTGGGGATTTCGGCATGCAGATGAATCAGTAGAGATCTGAGAACTGTCCTTGTGCACCTTTGTACACAACAAGGCCCTCATTTGCACCAAAACACGGTCGAGAGAGTTTTCAGAGTGTGGAAGAGATGCTTCCAAAACATGTGCCTACCGCACAAGCTTCCGGAGTGCATAGGTATCACTGCTTGTGCTGCATTACACAACTTCGCGTGTGTAAAAACAGATGCGGAGCCTCCACAGCGCCCAGGCTCGGGAAACCACCGTGCCAAAAGGGGCAACGTCACCCCGGCAGAACACCTGCCTCCATTTACCGACGCCAGTCTAGGCGCACAGGCACAGGAAATGTTAATCAGGAGCTTCTCCTAAAGTTCCTCCTCTGCTGGCACTTCAGGAGGACCTCTGTGAAGCTGAATCAACAAGTGGTGCGACATGCATAACCTCATTACTCTGTGTGCAGAGACGTGGAAGTGTAGATGAGGGCGATAAGCATGAAGGCAGTGCTTCGAGTTGTATATTTGTATTCACAACACTGCAATCTTAATATACACCAACTTTATTTTGCACTTTGGCGTCCTTGTAGCTTCAAACCAAATGTACCTTGTCGCATGCCTCACCAAAACTGCTGCAAATGGTTACTCCCTTGAACATTTTTTTATTTTAATGTTGCAACATTGCAATAATGTTACCAGTTTTTCTGTCCACGAAGTGAATCCAGAAAAGAATGTTGTGCGCAGTATGAGAGACCATGAACACAACATATAAATGTGTGTTATTTTGAGACTAGCAATGAGAGACTTTGACCTCTATCTATTCCGGCTGCAAATTTGTTTTCCGGCACATTGCCGCTGTACACAGCGTAACCAGTAGGGTCATTAGTGACGTAATGAAGCAGCGCAATCAGTGTGTTAACTGTGCGCTAGCTTTCAATCAGAACAAGTGAGTGGAAACTAGGGCCCAATACAGTTACACAGTCCTGTTTATTGGCAGCGGCTTTTGTCAGTTGTGTATCGTGCCGTTAATATATACTCAGGTATAACTTATAGGAGCACAAGGGAAGTTGCCCCTGCGCCTCATCACCGCAGACTACCTATTAACTTTTGCAGCGACAACAAACTAACCATTTGAAAAAAAGGAGACGATTGCATGCATTATGTGCAATGTGCTTTCACAATGCGGGTACATTGACATCACAGCCTACCTGCAGCTGTGGCTCAGTGGTTAAGGCGTTGCGCTGCTGAGCACGAGGACGCCGGTTCTATTCCCGGCCGCGGTGGCCGCTTTTCTGATGGAGGCGAAAAGCAAAAACGCCCATGCTTACGAGATTTCGGCGCACGTTAAAGATCCCCAGGTGGTCAAAATTATTCCGGAGCCCTGCACTACGGCGCGCCTCATCGCCTGCGCTCCGTTGGCGTGTTAAACTCTGCAGTCAATCAAATCAACATCACAACCGTCGCTTCGACAGAGTGCTACACGACATGAACTATTGCCATTCTTGATTATAACCCCTCTGAGGGCACAGAGGCAGTGTCACGACATTTTGAATGAATCTTTGTCTTCTCAGTTCCTTAAATTGCCGAATATTTTGACGCAAATTGTTGGATGAGGTAGTTTACAATAGTTCGTTGCGAGGCATATTGTACCTGAGAAGTGAACAAACTTCTGCAAAAGTTTTCTCTATCACATAAGCTCTATCTGTTCATATTATCTCTGCTGCAAAATGTACCCTAGTGCCATGTACTGGGAAATATTGGAGCCTTCGCCCCAAAGGTGAACTATTTAGGTTCTGTGCACTAGTTTTAGTTTATTGAGCTGAGGCTCAATAAACTAGTGGTTTCTGTTATAAATGTGACAACATTGAAAAGCTTGAAGTGCTTATTGTGTGCAGTGGCTTGGTGCTTGTGTCTTTAGCCTCTGTCAGTCGCACCTGTTCCTTTGGTCATTTCTGCAGCTTACAGCAACTGAAGACAGTGTAGTAAAACTGTTTCTTTTCATATTTTCTTTCTTTTTTTTCACTGCATCACATTGCTGATTTGTCATCTCTCAGCACCTGCTCGGGTGTCATCTCGAATACGAACAGCAGATTCATATAGCTCAGCTGAGGTTGGTGAGCAAGTGAAACATGTTTACCGCACATAAGCTCTATCTGTTCATATTATCTCTGCTGCAAAATGTACCCTTGTGCCATGTACTGGGAAATATTGGAGCCTTCGCCCCAAAGGTGAACTATTTAGGTTCTGTGCACTAGTTTTAGTTTATTGAGCTGAGGCTCAATAAACTAGTGGTTTCTGTTATAAATGTGACAACATTGAAAAGCTTGAAGTGCTTATTGTGTGCAGTGGCTTGGTGCTTGTACTGCTACATATGCCAGAGTGCTTTTCCATAAACTTGCCCTTCTGTGAAGCAAACGCCTCGTTCTTGAAAATGCAACAATCTTTTTAAATGTTTCGCAAATGTTTCCCTGCACACCTTTCATTGTTTTCGGAGACCTTTATGGTGTCTTCTTGATGTGATGTGTATTGAACCCTTCTGTAAGGTGTGCTATTTTGTTCCTTGGCTGGGTTAAACCGTTTTCCATGTTTCTAGTTTTGCCGATACGTCTATTCCTTCACTATTTGTTACTTAGGGTGCTTGCGCGCCATGTGGCTACTGCCGTGACACATATATTGTATATCTGCATCACCATGTTCCCACCTGCGTGGTCCTCCGTGACCGCAGTATACTGTAAATAAAAATAAAAAATAAATAAAAAATGCTTGCATGTGGATGTTTCCAGCACATCTAATGCAGGCCTGGTGCAGTTGGCTACTACTTTTCTGGTTGCTACGTTTCCAGGAGTAAACATTCTGTGGTCACGGCACCTTTGAAATGTTTGGCAAACTGACGAAAGGCAAGCTAGTAAAGCGTGGCCAGTAAGGTGAAGAAATGCAACTTTGTAGGAATGTCATGCCATATCTTTCAGCCGATGCGATGTCACGTGGAACGCCGGGGTCCAGCGGATTGTCGGCAATACCGTCCTCATGTCGCACGAATGTGCACATTTTTTACGGAAGGCCTTTGACCACTCATCACACAGTACGAAAAAAGAATGCACCGGCGCCTCCTTGCCTCTTTTTATATCCGGTTTGGTCAACAACAAACTTCACCCGAGCTTTTTCTTCTTTTTGTATTTTGACTCAGCTGCCTGACATTGTTGCTGCTTTTAATACAAAAATCCTCCCACACAGGCTGCAAAGTGGAGAGATCAGTACCAAGATGCTCGTACCCAGGCCTCTGGTTTTGTTCAAAAACTGCTTTACAAAGCGAGGGTAGTTACAACGTTTCTCAAGTAAAAATAGGAGCCTAAAAATGCAGAGCTTATTGCATACCTTATTACATCAGTTCCACAGCTTGACCATTGTAATGCACTATACATACAATGACAAAAAACACCACTCAGGACAAGAGCCACTGTTTTAACAAACTTCTATGCAATCTATACCCCATTGACCTCGAAATTTTATTTGCACACATGAATGAATATTGAATGACTGGAACTCTCCCAGATTACTTATCCTCAAAAGCAGCAAACCCCTCAAAATCAAGAGCATCCACCCAATTTCTGATATGTGCATGGGCAAACTTCTCCAACATATGACTCACAATAATCTTGCACTTTGCATAGAAGACCGCTACTTTCTTGCCATCACCTACGAATATTGGTCCCTTCGCAACCCACCACATCATATCCCAACTTAAAGGGGAATTCTGCGCTATTTATATTTCAAAATCTCCACTGTAGACAGGCAAGGGCTGTGGCCAGCGCATTCATACAAAAGCACCTAACACACGTACGAAATTCTATTTCATATAAATGGGGAAACTGTCCATGTCACCCACAAGCCGCCATCCTATGACGGCTCACCTTATGAATTGCAGGCATTGACTATACAACCGCGTTTCAAGATTCCTTACAAACTGAACTTCCATAAGCCTCAGACACTTGCAATCTTGCACAATTCAAATAATCCACAACCATATCTCCCCTCTAGGGCACTATGGTGCACCCCTGAAAAAGTATGCTCCCTTACCCTCAGAAAGACGACCAACCATGAAATTGAGCCTGAATACCTGATGCAGAGCTTGAGGTCAAGACTCAAGCTATCCCAAATGCCTCCCACCTCATGTGGAGTCTCATAATGTCATTACATAGACCTGACATGTTATGGTATTTCGGTATTATCCTTACAGCATACACTTGCTCAACTCATGCACCTCAACCACCACGTCTTCAACCCTCGCTCTGGACTTCACGAACATGATATTTAACACAGCCTCCAAGCCATTCTCACTAGCAGTATAGCACATGGCATGCCGAACCTGATGCTCAGACCACCAGAATTCCGCAAACTCAACACTCGCACACGCCAAGCATACAAGGCCACTTTGGGACTCCCTTTCAGCACAGTGACCAAGAAATATTTGAAACTAAATATAAACATCACCTGAGAAAAAATTCAAGGGGCACAACAAAAATCGCTAAAAACAGCCACTCAAGCTTGCTATTACAGGAAGGGAAACACTCCTCCAACTGCATGAAGACACTCAGCCATGACAAGACCGGAAGATTCGGAACTTGTTGGACATACTCCAACACATTTTTGTAGCAGCTGTACCTGAAATATTTATCCTGTCTAACAAACAATGCAACACAGCACGAGATCATATCACTCACAAGAACCATAATTCGTTGTCATGAAATCAATACAGAGAAATTTCACAACCCCCTCCAGAAAGCCAATCCAGCTCGCACCTTCAACACACAAGGAACAGGACTTGCAGCTGTAACCATCCCCACCACTTCCATCAACAGCTGAGGAAACTGTCATACCTCTACTACAAAAAGCCAGTTCTTCATAACATTATAACAAATGCCACAACAGACTCAAACCGCTTGCAGGCCCTTTCTCAAGGGCCCAATCTAACCACCAGCGTTGAACAATCTGTGACAAAAACATTACCCGAACTCCACATTGCCAACTTCATGGTCCACAAGCCCTTCCAGTGCAAAGCAGCGCGGGCCACTTCCCGTGCTCGTTTGCACCTGGCCGTTTCCGCAGAACGCCATGACCAACCAACATCAAAGCCAGCACCACACTTACCACTAACCCAAAGTCAAGCACATTTCAAAAATTAGAGCAGCTGGTTTTTTATTATAGCACCTAATATTATTATAGCACCTAATCACCACAAACAGGTGACAAAGCAAGCACTTTAAATTGTCTACAAAGTGATTTCTACCCCCAACAACACCCTGCCACAAGCGATTTACCCCATCTGTAACGTCTTCCCTGTAGCTGGCAGACTCTGCCGCCCGCTACAGCAGCGTCATCAAAACCGTATGCTCACCCCTAATCCCAACCCTACCTATAAGTGCACAGGTGTCGAAATTTCAGTGCACGCTGAAGATACCCATGTGGTCGAAACTGATCTGGAGCCTTCAACTACAGCATACCTTGAAGCCCGGGTGTAGTTTTCGGGCATTAAACCCCCAATCAAGTTATCGATCAATCAGCTCTCCCCCCACCCCAATAGGTAGTGGTAGTGTTGGTGAAGCAGCTGACCAGCTCTGTGTCATCAGTCTGATAAAGCCTTGGCAAGGAAGGCTTGCTCACTCAGGATTTGGAAACAGAGCAGCTCCTTTTCTAGCTCCCCTCTTTCTTTTAAAAGCGGGGTCTCGACTCATATTTGAAGATGCCCTCGGTTTCCAGCCGCAGCTTTTCAAGGGCGGCCTCGCACTGCAGCCGTAGTGATTCGACAGTTGCCTGGCTTTCCTGCTTCAGCAGCTGCACACGCAGATCGTGCTCCTGCAGGAACCCTGACCTTGCATCATTTTCCTCGGCAAGCTTGCTCTCCAAGACACACACGTGCCCTTTCGGTCTTGCAACATTAGTACCAGTTGCTTCTCCATAGCTGTTCTCGCTACTGCTGGCTGCAGAAAGTATGCCTGCTGCCTGCAGACTCTGCTCCGCAGCAAGCTTTGACACCAGGCTCTCGTCTGCTATTGTTGGCGCCCACGTGTCCAATAGGCTGTCTTCACTGTCTGGCTCCTCTGAAACTAGCAAAACGAGATATGTTAAGTGTGAAGTCATGCACTTTAAGTATGTATGCCGAAGGGGAGTGATGTGTAATGGCTCTTTCAAAGCAAGGGCAACACCAGTGCCTATTCCACTGCAAAGACTATGCCTCGCTACTGTTTTAGAGTGCTATTCTGTTTTGTTCACAGTGGTATTGAGCCTGAGTCTACAACTTACGAGGTGAAGCAAAAAGCATAGCCTCTGCACTATTTTACCACATCGCCAGCAGTGAAACAAGACCTTCGTGGGTGATCGGCAGTGCAACAAACAGGACAGAAATAAAATGGGACACTGTTGCACTGCCCATTACCTACAAAGATATGTACTACCAACCAGCTCAGGTGTCAACTCTTGTGAAACAAAATAGCCTAGTGCGTGCCGTATGACAAGTAAACGTGACCGCATGCGAGTAAAACAAGTGTACGCTTGTGACAGAGAACAGTGATTCAAGGGTAACCAAAGCGGAAAGTTCCGCAGCCTCCTTGCTGAAGTAATTTGAGCCACAAGATAAAGGAACAACAGTAAGGACAACATTGACAAATGCTGCCAGGAGAAGCTTTACCCTCCATAGCATGTAAGCAGACTGACCTGAAAAAATGTTTATTACCCTAGCTGTATTTCCCTAAAGTGCAGGTTTTCCGCTTGGCAAAAGGGGGCAAATCAAATGAATGAGTTAAAAGAACTGGCCCGCCAATCAACTGGCCCGCCTTCAGCCTGTGTTGCAGTCAACAGTCACCTTAAATGGGACGGAACATAAAGATAAATGACACCAAGATATCCGCTTTTCGTTCTCCATTCCATTATGCTTGATCATTATTGTGGAATGCGGAAACAGAGGTTAACAGTGAAGAGTTTATACCAGCTGCAAGTTCGCCGTTAGAGGAAAAAATATCTAAACATGCCGAGCGCTTGTGAGCACGTGCCTCGCGGGGGTGGCCGAGTGCCATTCACCAAACGGTGGCTTTAGTACCCCTCCCAAAACAAGAGAAAAACTCCAAGAAGCGAGAAAATGGCGAGTGAATGACTCGCGCCGTGGCTTTAGCAACGAAAAATAGCAAGCTACAGTGATGTTGTCAAGCGCTACCGCTCATGTAAAATAAAAAATCCTGCCGCGCTAATTTTCAAGATGAAATGACTCCCAGCTTGGGAGAGGTCACCGCGGCTACCGCCTTCGCTAGAAGCTATCACAGGTAACTGAAGATATGGATTCGCGTGTGTCAATCCATCCCTAGACGACTTGCAGATCGCGCCACCACTGCCTCGAGTCGATAACGAAGAGCTGGTGGAAGCCTACAATGCTGACGATGACTTTGCATACACCACTCTCCATGAAAGCGATGGATATGAACTGCTCAAGTGCGACGCCGAGATGACCGTAGTGGAGGGGTAAAAATTTATAAAACCCGGGGGTGTTCAATGTGCGCCAAATTGGTTTTTTGTTCTGCAGCCTTCATCACGAAACAAGGTGCAGCGGCCAGAATTTCAGCCGCATTTTTGTAGGCGCCCTATTCCGAAGATGCGATTTCCTGTGCAAGCAGGATCAACTTCGAAAGCGTTGTAGAACCGCACAAGGACCGAGCAACAGGCTGGGTCGTCGCTTGTACCATTTTACCGGTAGGTGCCAGCACCAGCAGGGCACGCGAATATACACCCGCCGTTAAAACTTTCCTGTATGCAACGTCCAAAATCGAAGGCGATTTCCGTGCTGCCTGGTGACTACGCTCCTGCTATGCGTATGAAGATGATGCTTCGAAGTGCGCTGCTACGCTTAGAAGGGCAAATAAGGGCTGAGCTGTCAGCAGAGGAATTGACTTCAAGTTTCTAAACCGCGTCGCGGAAACTTTTGACGTTGGGTGTACATGGTGATTTCATCAGCCATGGTGGATGCTGAACTCGGAACCGGCTGTGGCGGGATATGCCACCAAACTCTTTCCCCCCCACCGATGTGGCAACGCAGCATGAAGGCCGTGGGCACTGTTAGATAGACAAGGGTCAGCTCCCCTCTCAAGGGCAAAGGCGGCTTTCCAGACGTGAATTCTCTTTTCAAGGGTCCGCACTCGACCAGAAAGGCCTGTACCCAGGAAAAAAACTGGTGGGCGCACGGCGTACGCGTATTCTACCCCGGTACGTCCTGCATACGAGGCGAGTATTCTATCTCTGAGCTATTCCCGCGGTAAAAAGATTAAAATTTTCAGTTCCCAAACGTGGCTGAAAGATATTTGTTTCGAGGCAAAGTGCGTGCAGTATTGTCAGACAACCTTTTTTTCCTAAAGATGAAGGGTTTTTACATGCCTGCGGCATAAACGTACTCCGTTTTACTGGTGCCAGGCATCATCGCTTCCACCAGCCGCAGGACCGGCTCGCAGTCCAGTCCACAGGCGGGAGGTGGCGAGCCCCGTTGCAGTCATTGCGATTGTCAGAGCATGTCGCCATGTGGTCCTCCACTCTTTCAACCATTTCTGTGGCTGGTGACACAGGGCGAGGTTTTGGTCCTTCCCCTGCAAAGCAATGTTTAACACACACCTGTCAGTGAAGAAAAGGATGGAGAGAAGACAAGCATGGAAACGCCTCTGAGGTCTGACACCCAGCATTCCATACAAAATAGAGACGCATGTACATCAGAGCTTCAGTGATCACAATGTAGACCTCCCTTTGGAACTGTAGTTGCGGATATAAATAAGGACGCTACAATTGTATCTGTCAGGCCTCCTGCGCTGTACTTCAGTCAGGCCTACATGTATTACAGTCTGCCGTGGTTTTGTAGTACTGCCGGCAAGCTGTCAGGACTTCGGCAAGGAAAGAATATTCGCCAGGGCTCAAAAGGACCACATACAAGGCTAGGTTAACTAAATCTGGCAAGAACAAGAATCTGGTACACATTTCCTTTAGTACACACGATGCTGGGTGTTTAACGATGTTGATTACTAAAATTTTGATAGACTGTAATTGTCAATCTTGAAAACTGAAAGAACTGCACAAATCTGGTATGTTGAATTGTTGTATCCAAAGACAAAAAACCGGTACAGTCGTAACCTTTATGACCGTAAACACGGGAGGGCGTGCCGCACAGTACATGTAGAGCGGTCTAGCAATAGGTTGGTGAACTTTCATGGTTCGTACATTTGGCGGATCCACTCCCTTGCAACGATTGATTGTGCTATTGTCTGGTGCGGTAGCTACTTCAGATATGTGAAAACAATTCCAGAGAATACATTTGCAGCTAAGGGCTTTTCACCAAGCATGAAACCCAGCGAGAATGATTAAACCTTTGATTTTTGCTCCCTGATTAGGCGATAAGAATGCGTTATCCTCAAGTCTTCGTACTTCCAGATGCCGTAAAGTAAGTAATGCAGCAAGCAGGCGCGATAAAGCGCTTTCAGGGAGTGCGTCCGCTAAACATGCCAACTGCGATAGCGCGGCAGCCTCTCACCAGAGTGCTCTACTTGAACTCAGGGGAACGCCATCCTGTCATGAATCTTTTGAGTGTACGACATGGCGTTTACAGCTTTTATTTCGGGGAAGTGCCTACTTTATTTAGCACAGGAAAATCAGACAAGCGTGCGTTAGCTACAATGAAAAAAGACGAGGCACAGCCATGTTTGCAATGCTTTCTGCTGCAAATCGACCTTCGAGTATTAAACTTCTTTAGTGTTTAGGCGGGAAAACATCTGTGTCGCGTGCCTGAAGTCATCCGGAACCTGTGCAAACCAAGAATTCGTCCATGGCGGAACCTCTGCTGTTTTCACGGCCGTTTTTCTTTTTGAAGTGGTGGCGCCGTGCTGGACCTATTTTGGGCCTAATATGAGTACGCGCCGAGCGACGATGTCATCGGCTCAATCCCAAAGGGATCAGGCTGAACAACCAAGAGATGAAGACACCATGCAGTGCGGTCCCAGTGATGGAGACCCAACAGAAAGCAACAACGACGAAGGCTGGATCTTGCACGTCGGACGGGCTCAGACACGTAAAGCTAAGGTGAGTGGCACTAACACCTTAAGCCTCACTCCTGCTTCCCCGGCACTTAAGCCAAGGTTTAATAACAAGAAGCCTAAGCCACCACTACCGAAAGACGACTACAAACTTGTTTTGAGACCCAAGGAAGGCTTAGCCCTCGGCAACCGTGGCCCAAGTTTGGCCCCAAAAATCGGAAGCGGTTTTGCGAGAAGCAGGACTCACCTGGCGAGAAGCCGGCATGCAGATTGGAGTAGAAGAAACCCAGAACATTCTAACCGTTAGCACGCCTCATTAGCAAGCTGCCCGAGCCTATTTGGGGCTGACTATTGGGGGCCGAATATACCCGATCAACCTCTACGGGCTCGCACTTTACGACTCTGCCAAGGGGGTGATCCACGGCATTCCCAACCACTACACGATGGGACATGTCCTTAGCGACCAATACTACCAGGGTTCGAGTTTCTCTCATACCGGCGCCTCGGCGCCTCGTCGCGATCTCTTTCCTGGAGCAAAACGTGCCCTTCTACGTGTACTGCAAGAAAGTAGAAGTCAAGTGATATCTCTACAAAAAGACAGTGCCATTCTGCAGCGGTTGCCAGACCATTGGTCATCGATCCGACGTGTGCCCGAATCTGGACATTCGTAGCTGCCAGTCTTGTGGTGGGTAGAATTCCCATCCAGGACACCCGTGAAGCCCGTGTTTTGTGCTGTGCAAAGGGAACCACTTGACAGCTAGCAAGGGCGGTTCCAAGCGGTTCTGTGAGTCCTACATTTTGCGACGCAAGGCGCTCGAGTTGGACCGCTAAACCAGCGCCGGTCCTCCATGACGCAGTCAAGACGTTCCCGAAGCACGTCTTGGAGACATTCGGGCAACTGTGCACATGTTGACGACAGCGCGTGGCACCGTTCCAGATCAAAAACACGCAGGGATGGTGAAGAAACGAATAGGCCTGTGTCGCGGTCTACCTCCTGGAACCTTCGCAAGGCAGAAACTGTTCGCGTTACCATGTCACCATCACCAGCCTTGGCCAAGCTCCACCAGAAAATCAAGTTTACAGCAAACATAGGCAGTGGAAACATCGGTGAACATAGGGTATGCTGTGCAGAAACAGTCTCCCAACACAACAGAAATGAGAAAACAAATACGCCACAAAAGGGCGAACACGATAGCGTCAGCGTTTCTGAAAGCACACTTTTAAGGCAGGAGCTTTTTAGAATCAAACAGGTTTAGAGCAAGTGACTAGAGAAAACGCTATACTCAAGCAAGAGATCCGTAGTCTCAAAAGAGAAAACGCTACTAGCGCACCGGAAGCACACGAAAAAACGAGGAGCGCCAACAACCGGCCTATGCTCGCAGACAAACCGCAGCAGATGCCCTCGGCCAGTCGAATACTACAGAAGAATTCACAGAAATGGAAGTTACCATTAAATCCACAAACCCCAACCCACCTCAACCGAAAAAAAAGAAACAAGGGCAAGGAAACGCACAGTGGACATAGCTTGGAAGCGCTAGAAGCGGGAGTTGAAGAAAATCTCAAGGATACCCTTAAAACTTTTGGTACGAGCCTTGGCGAGAAATTAAGCAATGTACTAAGCAGTAAATTTGAAGCTTTAGCATCGAACATAACACAGGCACTAAATACTCAAATTGACGATCTAGCGAGTCGGGTTACAGCGCTAGAGGTAATAGCAGCGAACATATCGCTACCTGCACAGTCGAGCACAAGTATCGGCTCCGTAAAGACGCACGAACCCTACGCTCACCCGTCATTAGTTGAAATCCCGTAAATAGTTAAAGCGTCAGTATTAACCACAACCCTCGACATGAATAGGAAGAGCAACAGCAACACCAACAATATTGGTGGCTACACCGTATGGCAATGGAACTGCAGGGGATATCGTCGCAAGGGAGGCAACATCCAGCAACACATAGCAAACCAGTCTGTCGCTGAAACGCCTGATGTCATATCACTGCAGGAAGTTGGATGTTTAGCCAAATCACTGAATTATAAAAGTTTCTATTCAAATACCTGTGATAACAGCAAGGAGAAACGTTCCTGTAATACAAGACGACATCGAAATCACATTGATAGAGCACGTGCTAGTAGACATTTTTCCCAAGAGAAGAAGACAACAGGAAAATAGCCTTTTTGTACTAAAAGTCTACAGTAACCACCGAAAAAAGCACAATTTTTTAAATGTCTTCCGGAAGGCAATAGACACCACAAAATGTAACCCCTACTCATAGTGGGGGATTTGAACACCCCGTGTACGGCTTGGGGATACGCCAGAGACACACCCAAGGGCAAACAACTCTGGAAAATCACCCAGCAAGAAATACTCTCTCTCATAACTGATCCCGCTCACCCCAAGCAGTCAGGCAACAGCATCAGCATGGACACCACTCCGGATCTCGCTTTCACCAAGAACGCATCTCAGCTTACCTGGAATAAGACCCAGGAAAATCTGGGGACCGACCACCTCATTATACCCATTCAAATCAGTGCTGGCCCAGCTAAACCTAAAGTGCACAAAGTCAAGGTTGCCGAATGGGACCACATCAGAACCGGGAGACTTGCTGAGTTTGACCACGACGGTGGTATGCCGGGCATAACTGACATCGACACATGATCAGCACATCTGAAGGCGCATGTCGAGAAATCCAGGAAAACCATACCAGAGGAGGTGGTTTTGTCGACAGCTGATTCCCGCCCACTTCACATGTGGCTAGCCAAACAGGGATTAGAGAAACGGCTTAAGAAGCAAAAACACCACCTCACCCTGAGAAGACAAATAGCTAGATTAAACTGCGAAATTGAATAATACGCGAATCGACTCTCGAGCCAGCAATGTCATGAAACGTGTGAATGCATTTACATCGAGATCGAGATTCCCAAAACATGGTACAGTTTTGATGTCTTATGAATCCTGAGTCGGCTAAACTGCGTAGAAATTAAACTTAAACAGAATCTCTACGTAAAGCTGCCGGACTACGCCAGACCTGAGAACACCTTACTTGACCGACCAATCACCGTCGAGGAACTCCGTGCGGTTGTCCAAAAGCTGCGGGCGAAGTCGATACCCGGGCCCGATGGCATATCCAACAAGACGCTTAGAAACCTCGACGAGCCTTCCCTCACTGCGCTAGCAATATTCATGAACGAGTGCTGGTTGAAAGGCAACGTTCCCAAAGCATGAAAGACTGCAAAAATAGTCACAATACGTACACCCGGGAAAAAGATTCACATTGACAACTTAAGACCAATCTCTTTAACATGTTCTGTTGGCAAGCTCCTCGAACACGTCATTCTTAACCGTATCAGCAACTACATAGGCGACAATGAGTCCTATACCCACACACTATGATAGGGTTCAGAGCAAAGCTTTCGACCCAGGATATCATGTTACAAATCAAGCATCAAATAATCGACGGTGACAAACTTTCTCCGTTGGATACAAGGCAAATCTTAGGTCTTGACCTCACCAAGGCTTTTGATAACGTCAGAAACGAAGCGATACTAGAGGGGATAGCCAAGATCGCCCCGGGGAAGCAAGTATACAATTTCATCAGAGACTTCCTTACAAACAGGACTGCTTCCCTTTCCGTCGGCAGCCTTGAGTCGGGTGACTTTGCACTGAGTATTAGGGGTACACCTCAAGGGTCTGTACTCTCCCGCTTTCTTTTCAACGTCTCACTCCTAGGCCTGCCTCAGAGACTAAGCGACATCAAAGGCCTTCACCACAGCCTGTGCGCCGACGACATCACGCTGTGGATTGGCGGCGGCAGCGATGGGCACATTCAAGACATCCTGCAAGAGGCAGTAGACACGGTGCGAGGTTATGTTCGAGAACGAGGACTGGACTGTTCTCAGAAATCCGAGTTGCTCATCTACCGGCCTATCAGTAGGGGACGGAGAGAGACCCGTCGAATCCCTACATCTGCGGCTACCACAACAACCAGGAGATTCCCGTTGTAAACAGCATTAGAATCCTCGGCCTACGACTGCAGTCTAATGGTCACAACAAAGCGACAATCCTTCATCTTGAGACGAGCACTCAGCTCACCATGCGACTCATCTCCAGAGTGGCAAACAAGAATAGAGGTATGAAGGAAGACACGCTTATACAGCTCGTACAAACCTTTGTAATTAGTAAAATCACCTGCAGTATTCCTTTCCTACAACTCAAACATAATGAGAAAGTAAAAGGTAATGGCTTAAATGAGGTTTATACACATGCAATGGGATTACGAGTTATTAGCTTCCGAGCACAAGGCATCAATAACTCGATTGAAGAACTAATTGAAGCGCCACAAACAGCCAACTGGAACGCCTATCTAATAGCAAAACGGGAAGTCTCCGTCACTAGGAATCCGAAGCGGAAGTTCCCTCCAAAATGAAGTTCACCTCCCATACGAATGGCGAAAACACATTCGCATCCCGCCACTACCAACAAATATGCATCCAGAGTTGAACGTGGAAAGAAGGCAAGCTAGAGCACGACCACGAGACAAACACTTTTGAACCCATTGTTAGCCACGAGAGATTGTCTACGTTGACGATGCCGACTACTACTACGGCGGCTGTTGTCTCAACGCGTTTCAATTGCAGTTGCCAGCAATGTCGGAGTCACAATAGCGTCAGCATCCACACCAGCCAAAGATTCCACTCAGGGCGAGAAAATGGCCATAGCCCTTAATAAAAATTCTACACGAGCAACCACAATCATAAGCACTTCAAATTCCGCGATACTTCGCTAAACGCAGGATCTCCCCTGCCGCAGCAGCGCTGTTAGAGAAGACCAGTAACCAAAGAAAAATTCTTTTGATATGGACTCCGGCCCACTGCGGTCTACAGGGGAACGAACTGGCTAACGAAACTGCTCTATCTCTGGGCAACTGAGCTGGGTTGCCTATGATGCCACCACAACTACCATCATCCCCCCACCACACCTCACAGGAAAGCCAAGAACAAGCACACAATATTGAATTTCATAAAGACCGGCTAGTCACACACAGGTATATAGTAACCACTACAGGTTGTCCAGATGCAAATATCCACCGGACCACCACACCCTTTGCAGGAAAGAGGCAGCCACGTGGTGACGGTTGCATACAAACACTTTTCCAAGCCCTTTTTCCCTCAACCGCTGCTATCCAGACCTTTACACAACTCCTGTACATTGTGCATTAGCAGAGCTGACCTACACCACAATATATGGTCCTGCCATGAGCTCCAAAAAAATACGACTGCCTGTAATAGCAACTACGGTGTAAATACACCTAAAATATACAAAATTAAGACTGTAGAACAATGGGAGACTGTTCTGCTCAGCTCCATACAAGAGGAACAACTCACAACACTCGGATGACGGCTGAAGAAGGGAGACCATCCAAGTCGTCTACCCTTCAGAACCCATCTCGGGCATCAAATCAAGTCACCTCTCTCTCTCTCTTTCCCTTCGCTTATGAGGCTTGAAAGGTAAATTTATCGATAGCGCTCGAGGTTTAATGAAGTTGGGAATGTGTCACTTGCCGGTCTTTAACTTTCCCTGATTTAAAACGGGACTCCTTCAATTTCCATTTTTGCTGAAGGTTGTTACAGCCTTTTTTGAGCTGGTCGGCGGTCCGTTTTGTGACGCCAAACACGGATTTTAAATTTTTCGAGACTTCTTCCCAGTGCGTGGCTTTCGCCGCGACTGACACCCCGTCGTTCTTTTTACATTCCAGGCGGCTTCTTCGTTCCTTCACCAGTAAAGTCAGGAGCGCTATCTCACCCACACTGAATCGCGGCTCGGCTTTTCGCCGCGATTTTCCTTCGCTTTTGCTCATTAATTTTGGCACTGGAAACAAGGCAAAACGCATCAAAAATGTGAATGCACAGAAACAGAGGGCACCTGCGCCCAGGTTGCTAGACAAAACATGGACGATACTGCCAATATTTTTCCAAAACACGTACTATGGTTCGAATGTACATGATTGTGGATTGCTATTTCTGTAGGTAGCACATTGTGAACAATTAGTCTGAGTGCCTCTGTAAATATGACCTTTTTTTACTTTCAACCGGATATTAAAAAAAATAATTTCTTACTCTCGATGTCAGCAGCGTCCGGCGTCTCCTTGCTCAAGTCGCCAACCGACTTGATGAAGCAAGTTCGCTCCAACGGCTATAAAACGCGGAGGTCGTCTTTAGCCCGTTCAAGCCACCTGATATCTTGAAGCTAACTTCTTGAAGTACGCTCGCTGCTTAAATTTGAGATAGGTCTATAAATTCGGGGTTAACGTAACGCGCACTCAACGTTGAAGGTTACTTTTAGGAAAAAATAAGTGCGCGTTAGTTTCCTGGAATTACGGTAGTAAGGTACACATACGAAAAATGTTTTAACACGAAAGCGTTTTATGCCGGCATACACCAAGATTTCACTGATGTCATATTCGTCACGTAAATGACGCCAGTACAACAAACACAGGAGAAATTAAAAAAAATGAGTTTCATTGACGCGGATGGTGCTGCCGTCCAGGAGAGGTGAAGCAAAGTAGAACATCATGACGCTAACAAGCGCCGAAAGTTGGTGCCTCTGTCGAGCAGCGTGAGCTGCAAGGACACCGACGGGCGAATGACGTGAGCGTGACTTATTTAGTGCGAAGAGAAACGCCAACAGGAAGCGTAGCGCGTTCACCGTCCAAACTACGAACTCTGCCTCTCGCGTTCCACAAGCTGACTTCGTCGCAAAGCAACCGTCTGCTCTAGACGTCACGGAGCAGGACCGAAGTGGTCGCATAATTTGAAAGCGACCCGCAAGCAGACCATCGCTCGCCAAGCACACCCATAAAACATCCGCTCACCCGCAAATCACACTCCTTTCGCTGCACATTTCACTCCACATTTCACTTTCGTGTTTTACCGATTCCTATGAAAGAGGAATCAACCAGAGTTGGTTTTTTTTTGCTCAGCTATGCCGTTCCTGGTAATGACCGACGTAACAGTGAGCCCAACTTTACGCTTGGAGATGTAATTTTATGAATGGGTAGCCACACCTTTAAGGACGAAGTCTTTTACGGGAATATGGCATGTTGTAAGGCTAATTATAGGATTACCTAGTGCTAAGCCTTCGCATAAAACTGACAGGGGCGATTCACCGAAGCTCTCAGTGCTTGAAGCGCAAAAGAAAAAGACAAAGGCTCAAAGCAACAAGAATAAATTAATTCCAGAGGCCCCATTCTTAAAGCGAAGCTTTGTTGTCCTCACTGATGCCGTTGCATGCCAGTACTCCCTGCACAAAATGCCACTTTCTCTAACAATGATCATGAATGATCACGGGTGAAATGGAACAAAAAAATGCTTCACGCGGCCGGAGTGGAACCTGGGTCTGTGTTATGAGGCCGGTGCCTGTCCGCTTGCTCGATTTCAACATCGTCGAAGAGGTTGGAAAACTCAGACGACAACCAAACAATCAGTCACGAGAAGAATGTCTTTGCTCGGCATGCCGTAATGCTGTTAGCGAAAATACGTTAGGCCTAACTTCCCATTTTCAGGCTTACGACGTTAGGTGTAACGTATTATGTTGGGGTTAAATTCCCCAAGACGACCCCCACTCAAAATATTGCTCAATGTACGCCAAGCAACAGGTACCGATTCGCACCGTACACCCATTACAGAAATGTTAGGCCTACGATGTGCACACCCGAGAGTTTTTTTTTTAGTTGAGCAAGTACGGCCTTCGGCATAAAATAAATGAAGTCCAGCAGTCCCGTCTCCGCAAAAAAGTTGAGGGGCCGGTATTGGGGATCGTGTCTCCAGCGGTAAAGGTCAGGTAGTCGTCCTGGGTGGTACCCGAGGCCCTCATGTGGCGAACACGCGTGCTGCCTGGAGACCCGGACATGTCCCCAGGAGCTGGTCCAGAGTCGTTGCAGAGGCAGGGGCTTCACAGAAGCGGCATGTTTCTAGGGGAGCTTGCATCCTCCATGGGGCTTTTATCGACCGGGTCAAAGCTGCGCCCGCGTGCTCTTGGATACTCGCCGCAACAGCCAGCCACTGTCCGGTGTAATTGTGTGGTTGGGTAGGGTTGTAGGGGCCCTCACACAGAATGCGGTCCTGGGTAGGGGGAATAAGGCAGTGGAGACAGTGGGACAGGGGTGTCTGGCGTGCGTTGGAACCTCTATTTTAGCACATATATACTCGCAGTGTGGTATTAGCCAATCAAAGAATCCATCACGAGACAGCTTCACGTTCAACCATCGTCGTCCTTAGACGGAAGGGTGCATAATTTTATTAAGCACGCGCCGTGCTGACTATTGCGGCACAACTGCCTTTCTTGGCCGGTTTACCCATCTTTATAGGAGGAGGAGGAATAAATGTTTATTCCACGAGCGCTGGTGCTGCAGTTAGGGAACCTGCCCGGTGGGGGGCGTCCCTAGTCCGGGATGCGCTGGCCTTGGCTGGCAGTTCAGGCCCTTTTCACCAGCATGTGCTGGATCCCAGGGTCCGGGCTTTTCAGGCAGGGCACCCACTACTCGTAAGAGGGGGAAGGGTTGAGGGGGAGGCCTCGGGTTAGTCCGCACTCCCATACTTGGTGGTATAGCACGCCAGGCAAGGGACAGAAATTACACGTGACCGGGTATATGGTGACGTAGATCGCGTGAAGACCCGCGAGATGGGGATAGTAGTTTGTTTGTAGTCTTCTCAGTCTGGTGGCTTCTTGTCTGGATAGCTGGAGATGTGGAGCCGGGAATAGTCTTCTACTTTGGCGATAGTGGGCCAAAATATCTCCATATTTCACGAAAGGTTCTGTTTTGGGAGCAGCAGGTGATGTTTGTCCCTCGTAGATAATGTCCCGGTGCATGTGCGCAAGGGCAGCTTCATGGGCCGCCTCATTACAGGCGAAAGATGCGTGTCCGGTAGCCCAGACGATTTCTATTTCGGGTAGCTGACCCTTGGTTTTGAGAATGCGGAGGGCTGTTTTGGAGATGCGTCCCCGTAGATAGCTGCGGCACGGTGCTTGCGAATCCGTAAGCACTGTTATTGCGTCCTCAGTACTTGTTCCGTTTAGGCTAATAGCCAATTCCTCTGTGGTTTCCGTCTGTGTTGTAACCACGGTGAGGCAGGTCATTACTTGCCCTGTTGAACTGGTGAAGCATACCACGTGGGCATTGTAGATTATAGTCCGTGTACATTGTAGTCCGATTTCGGCCATACTTTATGTCCATGACCCTGGCTAGTGCGACTCAGCGAGCTTGATTGTAAATTGGGTGCATGTGGCGTGGTAGTGGCGTTACCCTAATGTTCTGTCGAATAAGCAGGGGAATCCTAACCTTGTCGTCTTGTATTGGCGGTGTCGTATAGTTCAATCTTCTGAGAGTCGCTCGTCCTGTTGGCGTTAATTTGAGGCGTTCTATTTGAAAGGTATGATGGGCTTCCTCTATCTCTTCCCAGGTATTGTGCAATCCAAGTTGAAGCAATTTCTTTGTCGGTATCTTGGAGGGCAATGCTCCCTATGGCAGTCTTATAGGCTTGGCGGACAATGATATTCAATCTTGCCTTCTCATTCTTTTTGATAGCCAAATACGGTGCACCGTAGGCGATCCGGCTGACTAGTATTGCCTGCACCTTACGCAAGGTGTCCGACTCTTGCAATCCAAATCGGGGATTTTGATACGCGGTGTATTAAATGAACCAATTGACTGAGCGTCCTTTGCAGAGGGTCTATAGTGTGGAGGCCGAATCACACCACAATCACCGAAAATGCATTAGCATTTTCGGTGACTGTAAGTCCCAAAATGCGGAAATCCAATCTTCAGAGAATCAGGGGGTATGACACCACCTATGCTGTACACAGCTGCGACTATTGGACTTTAATGATTTCGCATTCAGTTCATCACGCGTGGGTTTATGCGTACACGTGTTGTATCCATAGCGCTCATCACTGTTTAAGAAGTTTCATGTGCTTTATAGCCTGACGTCATCATTTACATGATTGCTTAATATTTACAAACTGCGCAGACGTGTGGACATTGCCGCATTGCCCCCTAATTGACACGAAAAATACATCCGGCAATAGCTTTACGCTAAGACAGCAAGTGCAATCTTTAAGCAATACATCCGGCAATAGCTTTACGCTAAGACAGCAAGTGCAATCTTTAAGCTTTTTTGTCCTTAATTTTATGAGATCCTCGAAAATAATAACATACGTGCATTTTTCAAACTTACGTAGGCACTATTCCATAATCCACCAAAACAAATATCAAAATTTGATCCCAGCGGTTTGAAATTATTTTCTCTTTGCGTAAACAAGGCCCCTGACGTCAGAGCTTGGCAATTTTTCTCAGTACGTAGTTCGTAAACGCTCACGCTTTTGATGTTATTGGATATAAAAGAGGCACTGCACCGTTTTTCTTGCAAGCACTCTAGGCTGGAATAAGAAAGAACAGGATCTCCAACGGACCCTATTCGCGCATAGAGAACTGCATCCCTTGGAGTACCTGTGCAGTGTCCCTTCGACGTGAGTATGTGACGCAAAACCGGGCAAAGTTAACTCGCAACCCTCTTAACCAGTACATAATAATTCCTGTGCATCGTTCGTCGAGATTTATAGCAAGTTCATTGTTGAAGAGTCGAACTTCAACACGAAGTAAAAACCTCGGGCCACCAAATTGTATGGCACCCTGAATTTTACCTTAAAAGTATTCCTGTGCATCGTTCGTCGAGATTTATAGCAAGTTCATTGTTGAAGAGCCGAACTTCAACACGAAGTAAAAACCTCGGGCCACCAAATTGTATGTCACCCTGAAAGATGATTAGCGTGCAAACATAAGGCTGTGGGTGTTTTGAAAAATTGTGTTTTTATATGTTGTTTCTGCGTATTACAGGAAAAGTTTTGAAACATATTTTAATTCCCTGTAAAGTACGTTATACGAAATTTCACTAGTGTACTGAAGCAAAACTAATTAAACACACCTGTTGTGTAGCGCAACTCATTTATGTACGTTTGTGAAAACGCGCTCGCTTAAATGTTAAAACACGTTTTTTCCGTCATGCTTTTCGAGGGCGCCAAGCAGAAGATCAAGCAAACATAAATAAGCGAAAAAACTGCATTCGGCTGGTTTGTATCGTCTAAATTGTGTAAAAACCGTCGGTTCCCTTAAAAACAGTAGAAAGTATGGGGGATACTTACAACGCATTAAGGGTGTGCAGGCAAAGGCCTAGTTGCATGCTCCGTTGAGGCGTTGTTGATTGAACGTTGAGCTTTGGGGTAGCGCCCGCCCCAATTTCACCCAATTTCACCAGCACCTTCGACCCTACCTTTCGAAGCTTGTTTCACTCTCGCTATTGAAATGAGCTGCTCGTTCGATCCGTCGGTTCCTTCCTCTTTCAAAGTGGCTCGAATAGCGTGTGCGGCGCTGGCCTACCCCACTCTAGCGCTGCTGTTTCCTTTCCCGGCGTGCCCTGCGTCGCACTTTGTGGCAATCCTCTGTCGACGCTCATCCAATACCGTTGCGCTCACTTCCCGGCGCGAGAATGCGTACCGCGCATCTATTTCCTGTGCCTCAGAAGACTTTCCATCCATAAATACATATTTCATGAAACATAGCGATATAAGGCTTTATCTTTCAGATGGGATTCAACTGCGTGTACATTTTACTGCCTTAAAATTTATCCAAAAGAAGTTTCGGCGAAAGCATATCTCTATCCGAAACTGGGAAGTGCCCAAGTATGTCCCGCCCAACAAATCTTATTATGCAACTTACTGCATAATACATTTATATTGTCACGAAGCCAAAGACGACGCAGTTGTCTTCAAGGAAAACAAGTTTATTGAGTGAACTTGTGCCCCCCTAACAACTGAAAGAATACACAGGGGGCGAAGCAGCAGTCTGCAAAGTGACGTGTGAAGGCGAGCGTCGACGATGCGAATGCCGCGACGTCTGCTGTGCAGGCTTGTATCTTTCGGCGCGAGTGTTTCTGGAACCGTGAATTTACATCCAGAACATTGTAGATCACGGAAGATTATTCTGGGCTAGTGAGGTTAAGGCGAAACAGCCTGCTTATCTGAATGAGATAGCCCGTGCGGCATAAAAATAAAGAATGGAAGACGCGCTTCGCTTGGGGCAGTGGCCGGGCAGTAAAAGCAAACAATAAATAAAGAAACCAATACATGGTTCGCGGCATTACCCCCTCTAAGAGTGCATCGATTCGATGCTAAAACAAAAGACAATGCAAACAAACAACGAAAATAAGTTCGTCATCTTGCATAGTAAGGTTTCAAGCGAACCACGTGGACGACCTCGGGCCGCGTGCGTCGTCGTGACGTTCCGCAATCACCATCGGGTTTCACGTAGTAGTTAAGTTGGCCGACACGTCGCAGAATCTGGCAGGGTCCGAAATACCGTCGCAGAAGCTTCTCACTGAGTCCGCGTCGTCGTATAGGAGTCCAAACCCCAACACGATCCCCTGAGTGGTGGTACTCGGCGTCTCGGCGTCGGAGGTTGTAGCGCCCAGCATCCACCAGCTGCTGGTCCGTTCTACAAACTCAAGCGAGCTGGCGGGTCTTTTCCGCACGCTGAAGGTATCCTTGGACGTCGGGGTTGAGGTCGTCGTCTTCTACATGCGGAAGCATGGCGTCAAGCATCGTAGTCGGCCGTCTTCCGTAGACAAGCTCGAATGGCGTCATCTGCGTAATTTCCTGGATTGCCGTGTTGTACGCAAACGTTACATACGGGAGGACTTCGTCCCAAGTCTTATGTTCAACGTTGACGTATATTGACAGCATATCTGCGATTGTCTTGTTCAGACATCTGTTAGTCCGTTCGTTTGGGGGTGGTACGCCGTCGTTCTTCGGTGATCCGTGTTGCTGTAGAGTCATATCCCTTGCATCAGCTCCGCAGTAAAGACCTTTCCGCGGTCCGTGATTAGGACGTCCGGTGCTCCATGTCGCAGCACGACTTCGCTTATGAAGAACTTCGAGACTTCTTGTGCAATACCCCTCGGAAGAGCGGCGGTCTCTGCGTAGCGCGCCGTGTAGTTTGTCGCTACGACAATCCATTTGTTCTCGGATCGGGATGTAGGGAACGGGCCCAGAAGGTCCATTCTAATCTGTTGGAAGGGCCTCGATGGGACGGCGATCGGCTGCATAAGTCCACCGGGTCTCGTCAGTGGCGTCTTTCGTCGCTGGCAGTCACGACCGCTACGGACGTGGTCGGTGACGTTGGATGTAAAGCGGGGCCAGTAGTACTTCGACTTGATTTTTCCAATTGTGTGGGCTGTTCCGAGATGTCCGGAAGTCGGGTCGTCGTGGGACGCTTCCAAAATTTCGTCGCGAAGGTCTGCGGGGATGACAAGAAGATAACTCGTACTGGTTCCAGGGCTGAAATTCTTCTTCTCGAGAACGAAGTCTTTCAGGCTGAATGCTGGTAGGTTGCGTTTAAAGGTCCTAGCCGCGGCGACGTTGCATTCTTCGAGGTAGTCGATTATGACGCGCAAGTCGGGGTCGGCACGCTGCTGGGAGGCTAGGTCGCTCTCCGTCACGACTCCGAAGAACGCGCTGTCTTCATCAGAGTCTTGTGCTGGTGGGTCGACGGGAGCGCGGGACAGGCAGTCGGCATCGGAGTGTTTCCTGCCGGAGTTACAGACGATTGTAACATCGAACTCTTGCAGGCGCAAGCTCAACCGTTCAAGACGGCCAGAGGGGTCCTTCAAATTGGCGAGCCAACACAGCGCATGGTGGTCTGCCATAATCTTGAATGGTCTACCATACACGTATGGGCGAAATTTTGAAATCGCCCTTAAAATAGCGCGGCACCTTTTTTCAGACGCTTAGTAGTTTTTTTCCTCCTTCGACAGACCACGTACGGCACCCAAGCCTATATCACTGCCGTCCATGTGCATTTCCGTGTTGGCGTCTTCTTCGAAATTAGCGAGCACGGCCGGGCTTTGCAGGCGTTTTTGCAGCTCGCAGAATGCTTTTTCTATGTCGTTTTCCCAGCTAAAAGGGGTGCTATCTTTCGTCAAGCGTGTGAGTGGCTCTGCAATGCGGACGAAGTTTGCGACTAAGCGCCGGTAGTATCCGCACAGTCCGAGAAATCCTCGCACGCCTTTGTTGTCTTACGGACTTGGGAAGTTAGAAATGGCTGGAGTTTTTGCAGGGTCAGGTAGGACTCCAATGGCGTTGACGACGTGGCCCAGAAACTTGAGTTCCTCATACGCGAAACGACACTTTTCAGGCTTCAGCGTTTACCCCTACGTACGAATGGCCTCGAGTACAGACTCCAACCTTGCAAGGTGTTCGTCGAAAGTCCGGGCGAATACCACAGCGTCGTCGAGGTATACGAGGCAGGTGTGCCACTTCAGGCCAGCTAGCACAGTGTCCATGACTCTTAGAAACGTTGCTGGTGCCGTGCACAGCCCAAACGACATCACCTCTAACTAGTATATTCCGTCCGGGCTTATAGACGCGGTTTTCTCTCGGTCTCTCTCGTCCACGCCAATTTTCCAGTAGCCGGTCTTCAGATTCATCGATGGGAAGCACTTCGCATGGCAGAGGTAGTCGAGGGCGTCGTTGATTCCGGGCAGGGGGTACACGTCCTTTTTGGTGATTTTGTGCAGTCGCCGGTAGTCAACGCAAAACCTCTATGTGCCGTCTTTTTTTGTTTGACCAACTTATCGCCGGCGCAGCCCAGTCTTTTCGATGGTTGTATAATGTCGTCGCTGAGAATGTCGTCGACTTGAGTCCGAATGGCTTCCCGCTCGTGTGAAGAGACGCGGTACGGTGACTGTCGGGTAGGCCGGGCTCCCTCTTCGGTTATTATTTGGTGCTTCCGTAGAGGTGTCTGACGTTGTTTCGAGTTCGACGAAGAACACTCCCTGTAGCGACGCAGCAAAGCCAATAATTTGTTCCGTTCTGCTTGCGGTAACGCCGGATTCACGTCTAAGGGATTCGGAAGCTTGATGGTATCTTCCGGTGCTCGTTAAAATTCGGCAACCGCAATCACGTCACTTGCTTCTTGCGTTTTTTCGAGGAACGCAATTTGGGGGATAAATGCTGGGTGCAGGCTCAATGCTCTACGCCGTCGTCAAGCACACAACCAAGTCCCACTCGTGCCAGCCGCCGACAGCAAGGTCTTGAGCCGGAGCTTGGACTGCTTCTGGATAAAGTGAAGAAAGAAGACGTCCTGACCAGCACCACGGGATCTTCGCATTGCGTTGCTCTCATTCACCCTGGAATCAGGTCGTCTGCCATGCTAGACATCATTTAGCCCTACTGGATTCCCTTGTCAAGAATATGCGCGCCCAGCTCACTGCTTCGTCAGTACCACTTTCTTCGTGTTTCTTACTTCCAGTTTTCATTAAATGGTGTTCGTTTTAACCTTTTTTTTCTTTCTTTCTCTAATCTCCTTACTTTTATTTCTCTAGTAATCTGCTGCTAATCCATCCTAATGTTTAAATATTTTTCTTTCCCTACAAACGTTACCTAATTTCTTTCGGTAAGGCGCACATTCCCTGGCCAATCCCCCTGAGGGCGTACGCGCCGTTTCAGATGGAACCACCATCACCATGATCAGCGCAGGCACCATGACCAGCACTACCCAGCACCTTTACCAGATCTCACAAAGCCAAAGACTACGGAGTTGTCTTCAAGAAAAACAAGTTTATTGGAGCGAACTTGTGCTTCCCTAACAACTCAAAGAATACAGGTGGCGAAGCGGCAGTCAACAAAGTTACCTGCGAAGGCGAGCGTCGATGATTCGAATGCCAAAGCGTCTGCTCTGCAGGCTTTTCTCGGCCTTTCTCGATCTTTCGGCGCGAGTGTTTCTGGAACCGTCGATTTACATCCAAGACATCGTAGATCAGAGAAGAGTATTCTGGCAAGTGGCGTTAGACGAAACAGTCTGCTTATCTGAATGAGATAGCCTATGGGGTATAAAAATAAGGAATGGAAGTCGCGCTTCGCTTGGGACACAGATAACAGAGCCAGGCGGGGCCGGACAGTAAAATCAAACAATAAATAAACAAACCCATACATGGTTCGCGGCAATATCGTGAGATGAAAGGCGTAGTTTATGTGACGGTGCATTCTCTAATGGCAAAAAAACCAGCAGTCTTACAATCTTATGCAGTATTCTATAAAAACAAGCCGGATAGGTTGTTTCACTGGGTGTATGCTCCAAGAAATACTCCAGGAGTCCAATGGGTACTCCGTACTGCGGAGTATATAAAGCACTATACGCCTAAACACTCCGTCAACCAAATGGCGGCGTAAATACAAAGTGATAACATACTACTGCTCCGACCCAGGATAGAGTTAAGCACATAACATCCAAGAAAACTCCGGATGGGGAGATTCACACCCAGAAAAGCTCCGTCCATGAGCGGAGTAAGAGGACTGGCCTATCACGAGATCTTGGTGCAAAAGAGAGGGCAGTCGTCAAGATGGCCGCTTCTGCCGGTGGACGTGCAGCGAGACGGCGAGCTCGGATATAGAAAACGTGGCCTGTCGCGTTCATTTTTCAAAAGGTTACTTCCTTGCCCCTTAAAAGGCATACAAGGAAGGAATGTATCAGCAAGATCAACGAAGACTGTTCCCGACGCATCGTGTAGTGCGGGCCTTCGATTCGAGGTGGTGGAATGTGGCAGTGTGTGCGTGCGGGAACACGAACAGGGTACTTCAAGTGGCGATCGAGTGAACAGCCAGCGTACGCCTCGCCTACGCATAAATGTGCTCCGCTGTGAAAGCAACCAATCTTCCTACACGCAATGTGGATGTCGAAAACGTTAGGGAGGCTTCCAAGCCTGTACTTTGTATTTCGGCACGCACATACTCGATATGAGCCGCTAACGCCGTGATGTTTCTCAAACCCTGAAGTTGTAATTTTGATTTAAAGATGCTACCATCGCGGACCGTGACGCGGTGGTGGTGGTGGCGTAAAAGTGAACGTGTTTATGTATGGCTCGAATCATCTGCTAAGAGCGACCCGCCTAATGTGCTCGTTCTTCATAAATTTTCCAGGAGCTGCACTTTGCTTCAAACTACAGAGGAGTCAGTCAAAAAGACGGTTTTTTGTGCAATGTCCCCATCGTTTGCAGTGTTGTTTACATGCTTTTGTTTGCAAACAGCCTATCAGTGTAGAAAGTAACTATGCATGTTTTTTTGTATTTTCCTGCCTAAAGTCGTCCCTACTCCGTTATGTCCATGAGTTTCCAGTGCCAGAAAAGATCTAAATGCGCCGTAAACCGTCCGCGATTGCGTTTCTTCAAGCAGACGTCACCCGCTTCGCCCTCCCACACGCGGGGAGAAAATCTCCCCATCGTTTTTTGGGAACGTTCATGAGCGTCGTACCGTGCACACCGAGGCGCAGCCGCGCGCCTCCGCACACACAAAGCAAGTGTACTGGCACCGAAAACATGTGCACTTTACGCATGTTCCTACTCGAATTCCAATGTCGTCATGCTGTTTACATTGTCGTATTTAAAGTTCTCTTTCTTTCTTCGGTCTTCGTGATATCTTTACATTTTCGTGATGTCTGGATACCTTGCTAATTTTTTTTGTTTAGGTGACTCCTGGGGTTTTTGTATTTAGGCGTCCAATGTGTGTGGCGGGAGTTTTCCGTAGTTGTTTCTCTCAGACGTGTCTAGCCATGTCATTCTTATAAACTGTGTTAAAAATTTGGTACTAATGATACTCGCCAAATAAGCTGCTGATTTCCCATTTGATGTGTGTTTTAAATAAACCACATGGTTTAAAGAAGGAACAGATTTACCTTCCGCTTTGCAACGTCTAGCGGCTTCGGAACGCGCTAATGAGTTAGTAGAATAGCTGCAGTTATGATGGGCTTCTTTTTGAGCTGCGTATAAAATATCTTGGAGGTTTCAACGAGCCCCAACTGCAATGACTACGGGGCGCTTCGTAATGGAGGGTTCTTAGCCGCCGGGGTTTTTTTTACGTCGTGAAAATTTCGGCATAGGAGAGTTTTTTGTTTTTCGCGTTAATCACAAAAACGTTGCTCTGCCCAGGATTGAACCAGACTTTTTGGGCTTAGTAGCACGACCCCAGTGGGCCACCGCATGGCTGGTAGCCTCATATATTTTCTACCATGTTTCATGTGTACTCAACGGATTGGTATTTGTTTTGAGTTTGGTGCGATTTATGTGTTGATGTGACTTAGTGTCTATTATCGTATTTTCTTGTGTTCCATCTATATGTTTAAGTATCAGCTGATGTATTTTTGAACGCGCATATTTTGTTCTCTTGTAAAGTTGACGTGCCCTTACTGGGACAGTGAAAGAAATGTCTGTTTTGCTCTTTGCAAGTCTTGGTACTGCCCTGCGTGGCACGATTCTTAAAAAAAAAACGACTTTACTAGACTCTCAAAACCCTCTTATTCGTGGCGGACCTTTCGGTGACATAAAGTCTCCGCCGTATGCCAAACACGACCTCCTTCAGGGGTGCTCCAAGAACATGAAATACTCCGCTAAATGACAGAAAACGTTCCCTTCGTCAGCGGAGTAACAAGAGCAAAAATACTCCGCTATATGCGTGAAAAAGCTCTCTACTTAAGAGAGTTTATAGAATACTCCCTCGTGGGGGAGTAAATAGAACTCCGTCTAGGGAGTGCGCTAGAGGAGAAGCCATTTACTTCTTATCCGGAGTATTTCCTTTTTGAGTGCTATACTCTTTCATAAGCATTTGAGACAATCATTGCTGCATCGAGCACCTGGCGGCTCTGTAAGCAACTCACATTTACGAGCCCAGGTAATTGATGCTGCAGGTATTATCGGCATGTAGAAGATCAAGCGTATAAAAGGTAGGTAGGTAGACATTGAAGGAGAGATGGAGTTTGGAAAGGACGGAGGTAGAAAAAATGGCTTCGGCGTAGCTTACCGAACCCTAGATATGCCAAGCGAAGGCTTCGTTAAGCCTAGTTAGGTCTTGGTTTCACATGGTCAGCTCTTGATTTAGCTTTAACTGTTACAGGGACCGGGCAGCTGGACGGGTGGTGTTACCCTCAGCGCTCCCCTCGTTAGTGGAATGAGCCGGTGCATGGACTACGCAGCCTTCCGTTGTTTTTGCCTTGTTTGCTTCGGTGCTTTAAATAATTTGGTGGGGTTGTGAGTAAATATTGGCGGTGAAACTAAGTCTCGACAGATATGTTGGGTTCTCAAATGCATGCCGTAACGGCTCCGTAATCGTATCGGCCTCTTCTAAAATTAGGTATGGGCTACAATGACATGAGCGCTTTTTTCAGTGATCTACGCTTGGCTCCACCTGATCTGAGTACGAATAGAACTACTATTAGTATTCATTTCTTCTTAAATGCACTAACCGCTGCGTAAACGTATTAGACGCCTCTAAGGTTGGGAAGCCTGAAAGCAGTGAAGAGACGTCTTGGCGTGGGGAAAAATCAGATGTATGCACTTAAGGATAAGCAAGGCAATGTCATCACAAATAGGGATAAAATAGTCACAGTGACCGAGGAGTTCTATAGGGTTCTGTACAGTAGCCGGGACATCCAGGATAATGCCGAACGAGACAGTAGTTCAGAGGAGATAGACATCCCACCAGTAACGACCGAAGAAGTAAGGAAGGCTATGAAAGAAATGAAAGGGGGCAAAGCACCTGGTGAGGATCAGATAACAGCAGAACTCTTGCAGGATGGCGGAGAAATTGTACTTGAAAAACTGGCAAACCTGTATACGCAATGCCTAATGACCGCAATGGTACCGGAATCTTGGAAGAATGTGAACATCATCCTAATCCATAAGAAAGGCGACATGAAGCACTTGAAAAATTACAGGCCGATCAGCTTACTGTCAGTCGTCTACAAGGTACTTACCAAGGTAATCGCTAACCGAATATCTGCAACCTTAGATTTCAGTCAACCTAAAGAACAAGCAGGGTTCCGTAAAGGTTATTCAACAATGGACCATATTCACACGATCAATCAGGTGATAGAGAAGTGCGCTGAGTATACTGAACCCCTATATATAGCCTTCATAGATTATGAGAAAGCATTTGACTCGGTTGAAACCCTAGCAGTCATTCAGGCATTACGGAACCAGGGGGTAGATGAGCATTATGTAAGAATACTAGAGGATATCTACAATGGGTCCACAGCTACCATCATCCTCCATACGAAGAGCAGTAAAATACCTATAAGGAAGGGTGTCAGACAAGGAGACACAATCTCTCCAATGTTATTCACAGCATGTTTACAAGAAGTATTCGGAACGTTGGATTGGGAACAGGTGGGAGTAAGGGTTAATGGAGAATACCTCAGTAACCTCAGATTTGCTGATGACGTTGCCTTGCTAAGTAACTGGGGGACGAATTGCAAAGCACGCTTTCCGCACTGGGCGAACAGAGTAGAACCGTGGGCCTGAAAATTAATATGCAGAAAACTAAAGTAATGATCAATAACCTCGGGACAGCACAGCGGTTTGAGATAGGTGACGAGGCAGTGGAAGTGGTAAGCGAATATATCTACTTAGGCCAAGTTGTAACCCAGATCCCAACCATGAGGCAGAGATAATTAGAAGGATTAGAATGCGGTGGGGTGCGTATGGCAGACATTCTCAGATAATGAATAGCAGCCTACCATTGTCGCTGAAGAAGAAAGTGTATGACAGCTGCATCTTACCGGTACTCACCTACGGGGCAGAAACTTGGAGGCGCACTAAGAGGGTTCAACTTAAATTGAGAACGACTCAGCGGGCAATGGAGCGGAAAATGATAGGTGTAACATTAAGGGACAAGAAGAGAGCGGAGTCGGTCAGGAAGCAAATTGGTGTTAAAGACATATTATTAGAAATTAAGAAGAAGAAATGGACGTGGGCAGGGCATGTAATGCGAAGGCAAGATAACCGCTGGTCATTAAGGGTAACAGAGTGGATCCCTAGAGAAGGCAAGCGTTGCAGGGGGCGGCAGAAAGTTAGATGGGCAGATGAGATCAAGAAGTTTGCGGGGATAAATTGGTCACAGTTGGCACAGGACCGAGGTAATTGGAGAATAATGGGAGAGGCCTTTGCCCTGCAGTGGGCGTAGATAGGCTGGTGATGATGATGATGATGATGATTATAAAGGTTGGGAATGGGATACATTGACATTAGCACCTTTTGCAGCACTCTGGGCCTGGCTTCCGCGCGATCTGTGTAGGAACTCAGTAAAATCCCGTAATTGCGAACCTCAGATTAACACTTTTTTCAGATTAACGAATATTTTCAAAATCCCCTACCAAATCCCCATTGATTTCTATGTAAAAGAGTTTTTCACTACTACAAATTTCAGAACACCGATTATTTCAGATTAACGTATCGAATTTTATCATCCTCATATAAAACAACACTTCAAAATAACGAATTCTAAGTGTACAAAATTACTCGTGTTGGTGTGAATGACAACTAACTATCATCATCATGATACTAAATGCGCGTTAGCTCTATCGCAATCGCCTGCGCTTGGGGGGTGTTGTTGCCATCCTAGCCTCTGTCGCTGCCTTTGTTCCGTCGTCCTGTTATGCGGCTACGTCGGCACGCTAGTCATACGGCTGTTTCTACGTGCGCGATGAGCTGCGGAAGCAGCACGAAAATGAAACAAAGGCAGTTTTCTTTGCAAGATGTTTTGCAGTGCGTAGCGAAAATGCGCACTTTTCATAGCAGGTGCACCAATGCCACCGAGGCAGTGCACAAGAACGTGGACAGCTTCGAATCGTTCGCCTTGCAGCAGTTGAGTGGTATACGTCAGGCAAATATCACCGATTTCTTCAAATAAACGTGCATCTACCACCCGCGTTAGAGCTAACGTGATTGTGCACGTGTTCCCAGTAAGGATAGGCGGATGCTTTTGTTACGTTAACAATTTTAGGTGCGGACCACCTTAGGACCGCACAATGTCTGTCGGCGTCCGTGCGCATAGCATTTACAATCTCAAAAAATCACACGGGCACCCGCAGGCATCGAACCTGTGTCTGGTAGACCAGACAGAATTAGTGTCAGTCGTCTTACCCGTTGGGCTACGACCGTGAGTTAGTACCCGAGAGTCAAAGGGCTTACCCCCTCCCCTCTAACGGTGCGGAGTACCTTAGGACCTCCCCATGTCCGTCCGCGTCTATCCGCGCGCACACCACGATCAAGCAAATATCAAGCGAAATTCGAGTTGAGCCAGGAGTTGCACTTTCCTTTAGGGGATAATCAAGGTGCAACTCACGGCTCAAATCGAATGGCGGTCGGGGTGCAAATCAGATGTCTCTCCGGGCGCAACGTAAATGTCATTTCAAGTCCCCGTACTCCGCACCCTTGCCATCACCCACGGAGTTGAGATGCTGCCATTTTTTTCCGTTTTTCCGCGCATTTTTTTAATTTTTTCTCTACAACGATCATTCAAAATAACGAACTATTTTTAGCTGTCCCTTGAAATTCATTGTATCGAGATTTGACTCTACAACTATTAATATTAGCAATCTTTTCTACCACTTCGCTGGTATT